>NC_047019.1:49003674-49617966 GCF_902652985.1 Pecten maximus
AAGAGGGGAACTGGTACCGAGTTATATCGCTGCAAGGACGTCTGGACAAGATACGACACAGACATGGAACATCTAGCGAGTTCCATCGACAGCATTTCTTGCAACTTCTCAGCTAGCTGTTTCTGATATCAAAACCATATCATCAGCATACATCAATAAAACAAATTGATTTCTTTAATTCCTGTATGTACAGTTCAATTTTCAATCCAAAAATGCATTTCATAGCCATTGTCATACAATAAAAAAAATGTGATTAAAAATAATCCGTTCTCACAATAGAAATAATCGAAAAACTATTACGTTATATTTATAAGGACCTGTATAGGCTTAGCCTGTTGTCCAATCCATTTTTATATCTAAATTCTATCTCTATTATGAAATATTGTATGTAAATTGATTCAAATGCTTGATTGAATAAAATATTTTGAAATGAAAACATTATATTTTACAAAGATCAGGTCACAAAATAAAAGTGCAAAAACGACACTATCCCAGAGCTCTAATATGCATGTAGCATCTCAGCCAATACTGTATCGCTTTGTTAAAAAAGATGCGCAAAACCTCATTTTTCAAGATCAAGTGGCAAGCTGAAATATTTATTGGTGACCTTAAAGGACGCAGATGAAGTTATCCTTTAGCGTTACAATAGTTGAGATAACTTCTTATAAAATGGAAATACCCTATACCTCAGTTATATTCAAGGCTTCATTCTTGTTATTGACCATATTCCACCCAATATACGGTATCACACGACGGCAATTTACCAACTCCGAGAACCGGAACAATTGTTCCGATGTTAGTTTTGAAAATTAGTAATGCTTATTGGTCATCTTCGTATGTAATATACATTTTGCTTTAAATATACATGACTGGTTACGTGTTTATTTTACCTTAGATTACATCTGAAAGCATTTGCTATTATTTTACAACAGTGTTTCCATATACATGTTTTAATAGGAACCAAATGAAAAAATACGAAACTAGAGTGTAGTGCTTGTTGCTACTCAAAACAAACATGGTGGACGAACATCCGTTGTGTTTAGTTTGTGGATGAAAACCAAGTTGATTACTCGTAAACCAACAACAGGTTCGATTTTCACGCTAGGAGAAAAGTAGGACCTGTATCGCACGTTTATATGTTAATACGCTGTATCTCAAACAATTGCTGAAAGTGAAACTATAACACGCATCATATTTTCTCTCCATCACTCATTAGTCTATGCAACACAAAAATATAAGGAACATCTATTATCCAGACTTGATATGGTAATTAGTTACCAATTATAACATATTGTTATTATTTCGTTATCAGGCTTTATATAACTTCTGTGCGAAAATATTAAACACACAAAATGGGAAAGAAGAAAGGCAAAAAGGGAAAGGGAGGAGGAAAGAAGGGAGGCAAGAAGAAGGAAGCCCAAATGACAGCAAAGGAAGCAATCTTAGCGTACCAGTATGTAGTTTGGTGATTTTCAATTTTATCTAACACAAATACATATATAGATATATATTTAAAAATCATTTCAATTCAGTTTTAAAGCAATTGTGAAAAAAATCGGTAAAAACATTCCTGCCGAGTGCCCTGACAGGAATACTTGTCGAGATTAATAGAATCTTACATGGGTCTTCTGTCGTGGACAGGGATATATCAACCCATGGCAAGCCTCGTACTTGTCAACCAAACTTTTACATGATGTTTGAGATATCACTGTCCAAGTTACAGACCCATGTTTGATTATTTTTCTCACATAGTGCTCCTTCTGTGCAACCAAACTTTTACATGAGGGTTGAGATATCCCTCTCTGCGGTACAGGCCTGTGATCATTATTTTTCTCACAAACTTTACTTAAAAAAGTAATCAATTATAAGGTGTTGTTATCTTTTTCATTGCACCATCATGAAAATGTGCATCAAAATTGAATAATAATGAGCCTAGGCTATTGTAAGTGGAATCATAACGTGTGCCACCTGTCTTTCTCGTACCCCACGTAAGATTAGTAGAATCTTTCACTCCCTTGGGGGTGAGACGGGGAATCTCAACCCGAGGGGAAGATTCTTAAGTTGTCAAACACGAGGCTTGCCGAGTGTTTGGCAGCTTAATTATCTTACCCCGAGGGTTGAGATTCCCCTGTCTCACTTCCCTGGGGGTGAAAGATTATTTTTCTCTTACCGTTTGCCCTCTTATGAATCTAATATTGATGTTACATCATTGCAAGGAAATGTTGATGTGACGTGATTGAATTGTCGACGTGACGTAATGGTACTGTTGCCATGACGTTAGGGTGTACAATTGTTGAGAACATGAAAAGAGCATGTGTAGCCTGTCTTTTCCCTAGGGTGAGATAAGAAAATCTCACCCCGTTAAAAACTGTGGATATCCCTGTCCAGGGTAAGAGAACAATTGATCCCATCCCTAGAAACATGGGATCACCCTATTAAGTATGTGAGAAATCTCACAATTCTAACTTCTTAGCCAAAGAAGCATTCTCTGTCAGTGTATAGTGACCGAGACTGTATTTAACACTATGTACAAGCAACACAGATGTGTTCCTTTTACACAATGAAGTCAAAACTTAGTCTGCTTCACTTTCAGGAGACTCAAAATTCTGACTGGTTACCTTATAATACACTGTAGTCCATATAACAGGCCATGAACCTGTCAGAAATTTTTGAAGTCTGTTTTAGAGTCAGTTTTAGTGGACAGGATTTTAAAGTACAGGTCTAAAATCCAACTGTAACTACATGTATACCAAATTGATTTAAAGTTCTATTTTACCTGGCTAGGAACATGAACCCTTTGAATTCAAGATGATTTTTCTTGATTTTGTGAGAGGTCTTTACATAATATTTTACAAATTATGAAAGAGAGTATTGGTCATCTTACTGACAATTTGTTTTATCTATTTTGATTATTCTACACAAATTTAAAAGCATTTTTTGGTTTTTAAAGATTTTCACAGCTTTTACAGGTTCCAAAATCACTGTTTTTCAAAACCATGAATTATGACAAAGTCAGAAAATGATAAAATAAAAGATGTTTATGATATCTGAAAAAGGCACAAAAAGATTAAAAAAAAAAAAAAAAAAGATAACACATTCCAAAGTTTTGGTGTTTTATATGTTGCACACACAATTATAAAATGCAAAATTGTCTCACAAGAAACAGTCTTGACTTCCTGAGTGTGTCAGGTAATTCCCACAGTCACTGTTTAAAACTACCCATTAAGTCTAATAAATACTAGATTCTATCTATGAGCACTGTCAGAATTTTACAAAAGTATACTACATTATATATTTTGATAATTCATAGACACTACAACAAAGAAGTTTAAGGCTTTTCTGTAGTACCCTATATATACAGTTATATATATTAATGCTTATTTACAGGATTGGAATTATAGAGAAAAAATTGGAGGATGTCATGTTTGAGTCAAGAGGATGGGAAGATAAAAATCACAGACATGAAGAAAGGGTAAGATAACATAAACATTTTATATGAATCTAAGAGTAATACCAAATAAGGAGCCATAAAGTGCATGGATATACTAGTGGTATAAATATCTGTCACATGTCTGTCTGTATCTCCTTGTGGTAGAAATATCTGTCTGTATATACTAGTGGTAGAAATATCTGTCACATGTCTGTCTGTATCTCCTTGTGGTAGAAATATCTGTCACGTGTCTGTCTGTATATACAAGTGGTATGAATATCTGTCACATGTCTGTCTGTATATACTAGTGGTATAAATATCTGTCACTTGTCTGTCTGTATCTCCTTGTGGTAGAAATATCTGTCACATGTCTGTCTGTATATACAAGTGGTATGAATATCTGTCACATGTCTGTCTGTATTTACTAGTGGTATAAATATCTGTCACATGTGTGTCTGTATCTCCTTGTGGTAGAAATATCTGTCTGTATTTACTAGTGGTATGAATATCTGTCACATGTCTGTCTGTATTTACTAGTGGTATGACTATCTGTCACATGTCTGTCTGTATATACTAGTGGTATAAATATCTGTCACATGTCTGTCTGTATATACTAGTGGTATAAATATCTGTCACATGTCTGTCTATATCTCCTTGTGGTAGAAATATCTGTCTGTATTTACTAGTGGTATAAATATCTGTCACATGTGTGTCTGTATATACTAGTGGTATGAATATCTGTCACATGTCTGTCTATATCTCCTTGTGGTAGAAATATCTGTGTATATACTAGTGGTATAAATATCTGTCACATGTCTGTCTATATCTCCTTGTGGTAGAAATATCTGTCTGTATATACTAGTGGTATGAATATCTGTCACATGTCTGTCTGTATTTACTAGTGGTATAAATATCTGTCACATGTCTGTCTATATCTCCTTGTGGTAGAAATATCTGTCTGTATATACTAGTGGTATAAATATCTGTCACATGTCTGTCTATATCTCCTTGTGGTAGAAATATCTGTCTGTATATACTAGTGGTATGAATATCTGTCACATGTCTGTCTGTATTTACTAGTGGTATAAATATCTGTCTGTATTTACTAGTGGTATAAATATCTGTCACATGTCTGTCTGTATATACTAGTAGTATAGCTATTTGTCACATGTCTGTCTGTATATACTAGTGGTATGAATATCTGTCACATGTCTGTCTGTATAAACTAGTAGTATAGCTATTTGTCACATGTCTGTCTGTATATACTAGTGGTATGAATATCTGTCACATGTCTGTCTGTATATACTAGTGGTATAAATATCTGTCACTTGTCTGTCTGTATCTCCTTGTGGTAGAAATATCTGTCACATGTCTGTCTGTATATACAAGTGGTATGAATATCTGTCACATGTCTGTCTGTATTTACTAGTGGTATAAATATCTGTCACATGTCTGTCTGTATCTCCTTGTGGTAGAAATATCTGTCTGTATTTACTAGTGGTATGAATATCTGTCACATATCTGTCTGTATTTACTAGTGGTATGAATATCTGTCACATGTCTGTCTGTATATACTAGTGGTATAAATATCTGTCACATGTCTGTCTGTATATACTAGTGGTATAAATATCTGTCACATGTCTGTCTATATCTCCTTGTGGTAGAAATATCTGTCTGTATTTACTAGTGGTATAAATATCTGTCACATGTGTGTCTGTATATACTAGTGGTATAAATATCTGTCACAAGTCTGTCTATATCTCCTTGTGGTAGAAATATCTGTCTGTATATACTAGTGGTATGAATATCTGTCACATGTCTGTCTATATCTCCTTGTGGTAGAAATATCTGTGTATATACTAGTGGTATAAATATCTGTCACATGTCTGTCTATATCTCCTTGTGGTAGAAATATCTGTCTGTATATACTAGTGGTATGAATATCTGTCACATGTCTGTCTGTATTTACTAGTGGTATAAATATCTGTCACATGTCTGTCTATATCTCCTTGTGGTAGAAATATCTGTCTGTATATACTAGTGGTATAAATATCTGTCACATGTCTGTCTATATCTCCTTGTGGTAGAAATATCTGTCTGTATATACTAGTGGTATGAATATCTGTCACATGTCTGTCTGTATTTACTAGTGGTATAAATATCTGTCACATGTCTGTCTGTATATACTAGTGGTATGAATATCTGTCACATGTCTGTCTGTATCTCCTTGTGGTAGAAATATCTGTCTGTATTTACTAGTGGTATGAATATCTGTCACATGTCTGTCTGTATTTACTAGTGGTATGACTATCTGTCACATGTCTGTCTGTATATACTAGTGGTATAAATATCTGTCACATGTCTGTCTGTATATACTAGTGGTATAAATATCTGTCACATGTCTGTCTATATCTCCTTGTGGTAGAAATATCTGTCTGTATTTACTAGTGGTATAAATATCTGTCACATGTGTGTCTGTATATACTAGTGGTATAAATATCTGTCACAAGTCTGTCTATATCTCCTTGTGGTAGAAATATCTGTCTGTATATACTAGTGGTATGAATATCTGTCACATGTCTGTCTATATCTCCTTGTGGTAGAAATATCTGTGTATATACTAGTGGTATAAATATCTGTCACATGTCTGTCTATATATACTAGTGGTATAAATATCTGTCACATGTCTGTCTATATCTCCTTGTGGTAGAAATATCTGTCTGTATTTACTAATGGTATAAATATCTGTCACATGTGTGTCTGTATATACTAGTGGTATAAATATCTGTCACAAGTCTGTCTATATCTCCTTGTGGTAGAAATATCTGTCTGTATATACTAGTGGTATGAATATCTGTCACATGTCTGTCTATATCTCCTTGTGGTAGAAATATCTGTGTATATACTAGTGGTATAAATATCTGTCACATGTCTGTCTATATCTCCTTGTGGTAGAAATATCTGTCTGTATATACTAGTGGTATGAATATCTGTCACATGTCTGTCTGTATTTACTAGTGGTATAAATATCTGTCACATGTCTGTCTATATCTCCTTGTGGTAGAAATATCTGTCTGTATATACTAGTGGTATAAATATCTGTCACATGTCTGTCTATATCTCCTTGTGGTAGAAATATCTGTCTGTATATACTAGTGGTATGAATATCTGTCACATGTCTGTCTGTATCTCCTTGTGGTAGAAATATCTGTCTGTATTTACTAGTGGTATAAATATCTGTCACATGTCTGTCTGTATATACTAGTAGTATAGCTATTTGTCACATGTCTGTCTGTATATACTAGTGGTATGAATATCTGTCACATGTCTGTCTGTATAAACTAGTAGTATAGCTATTTGTCACATGTCTGTCTGTATATACTAGTGGTATGAATATGTGTCACATGTCTGTCTGTATATACTAGTGGTATGAATATCTGTCACATGTCTGTCTGTGTATACTAGTGGTATGAATATCTGTCACATGTCTGTCTATATCTCCTTGTGGTAGAAATATCTGTGTATATACTAGTGGTATGAATATCTGTCACATGTCTGTCTGTATATACTAGTAGTATAGCTATTTGTCACATGTCTGTCTGTATATACTAGTGGTATGAATATCTGTCACATGTCTGTCTGTATCTACTAGTGGTATAAATATCTGTCACTTGTCTGTCTGTATCTACTAGTGGTAGAAATATCTGTCACATGTCTGTCTGTATTTACTAGTGGTATGAATATCTGTCACATGTCTGTCTGTATATACTAGTGGTATAAATATCTATCACATGTCTGTCTGTATCTACTAGTGGTATGAATATCTGTCACATGTCTGTCTGTATCTCCTTGTGGTAGAAATATCTGTCTGTATTTACTAGTGGTATGAATATTAGTATATACTAGTGGTATGGATATCTGTCACATGTCTGTCTGTATCTACTAGTGGTACCAATATCTATCTGTATATACTAATGGTACAAATATCTGTCTGTATACTAGTGGTATAAATATTTGTCACATGCCTGTCTGTATCTACTGTTGGTATAAATATCTGTAATTTACTAGTGGTAGAACTATTTGTATTTATTTTCCAGTACTATGAATATCTGTCTGTATATACTAGTGGTACAAATATCTGTCTGTATTTACTACTGGTACAAATATCTGTCTTTTTAGCCCACCATCATCAGATGGTGGGCTATTCAAATCGCCTTGCGTCCGTGGTCCGTCCGTCCGTAAACAATTCTTGTTATCGCTATTTCTGAGAAAGTACTGAAGGGATCTTTCTCAAATTTCATATGTAGGTTTCCCTTGGTGCCTAGATTGCATTTTGGGACCGATCGGAAAACAACATGGCTGACAGGCAGCCATCTTGGATTTTGACAATTGAAGTTTGTTATCACTATTTCTGAGAAAGTACTGAATGGATCTTTCTGAAATTTCATATGTAGGTTGCCCTTGGTTCCTAGTTATGCATATTGCATTTTGGGACCAATCAGAAAACAACATGGCCGACAGGCAGCCATCTTGGATTTTGACCATTGAAGTTTGTTATCGCTATTTCTGAGAAAGTAAGGAAGAGATCTTTCTCAAATTTCATATGTAGGTTCCCCTTGGTTTGTTGTTATGTATATTGCATTTTGGGACCGATCGTAAACAACATGGCCGACAGGCAGCCATCTTGGATTTTGACAATTGAAGTTTGTTATCGCTATTTCTGAGAAAGTACTGAAGGGATCCTTCTCAAATTTCATATGTAGATTCCCCTTGGTCCCTTGTTATGTATATTGCATTTTGGGACCAATCGGATAACAACATGGCCAACAGGCAGCCATCTTGGATTTTGACAATTGAAGTTTGTTATCGATATTTCTCAGAAAGAACTGAATGGATCTTTCTCAATTTTCATATGTAGGTTCTCCTTGGTCCATCGTATTGCATTTTTGGACCAATCTGAAAATATTGTTGACAGACAACCATTATCGCTAAATCTCAAATTTCTTATTTAAGTTTCCCTTGTTTAAAAAGCACTTGAGGGATGTTTCTCAATTTAAACAGATTAGTAAGAGGAAGGGAAAAAAAGAGAAAAGATCAATCTGACATGGAACCTATGAAGATCATTCAATGGTGGGCGCCAAGATCCCTCTGGGATCTCTTGTTTACTGGTACAAATATTTGTTTATTTACTAGTGGTACAAATATCTGTCTGTATTTACTACTGGTACAAATATCTGTGTATTTACAGACCTGCCAACTACTACTATTTTATAGTAATCTTTACTATTTTGTGGTGGTCGTTACTCTTTTTTCTCTCGAAATAGTAGCAAATTACTCTTTTTGATGCAATAGATTTGGCAAGACTTGTTAAGAATTACTCTTTTTTTGCTCAAAAATGGGCCAAATTACTATTTTTGAATTTGAAAGGTTGGCAGGTCTGTATTTACTAGTGGTAGAAATATATGTGTATTTACTAGTGGTACAAATATCTGTGTATTTACTAGTGGTACAAATATCTGTGTATTTACTAGTGGTACAAATATCTGTGTATCTACTACTGGTACAAATATCTGTGTATTTACTAGTGGTACAAATATCTGTGTATTTACTACTGGTACAAATATCTGTGTATTTACTAGTGGTACAAATATCTGTGTATTTACTAGTGGTACAAATATCTGTGTATTTACTAGTGGTACAAATATCTGTGTATCTACTACTGGTACAAATATCTGTGTATTTACTAGTGGTACAAATATCTGTGTATTTACTACTGGTACAAATATCTGTGTATTTACTAGTGGTACAAATATCTGTGTATTTACTAGTGGTACAAATATCTGTGTATTTACTAGTGGTACAAATATATGTCTTTATTTACCAGTGATACAATTATTTGTCTGTATTTTCAGAATGAGAAGTTGCTTTCAGAACAGGAGCTCCTTATTAAACATTTGCTGAAGCAAGCCAAAGAGGTGGAAAAATACTTTGAAAATGAAGAAGTAAAAACACGTGATGATGTCGTATTGACAATGAAAGATAAATGGGGAAGACAGCGCCAAAAGGAAAATGAACTTGCTGGTAAGTGTGTCAAGATGGTAATAGAGAAAAAGGCAAAAGTAAGAACCAGGTACATAAAGAAGTTAAATTTTACTCCAGGACCTGTAGCTACCAATTTTATTATACCTAAAGGTTTTTAGTCAATATGACCCAATTAATATTCTGATACAGTATTTATCCTGTAATAAACTTTGGGGTCAAACAGATGAAGCAAAGTGGGGAGTATGCTTATTTCGGGACAATAAAATAGCATTTGCTAGCATATTTAGGCTATACCATCATCAGATGGTAGACTATTCAAATTACCCTACGTCTATAGTCTGTCTATTGTCCGTCCCTAAACAATCCATGTTATCAGTATTCCTTGAGGAGAGAAGTAGGGGAGGGATATTTCTCAAATTTCACATTAAGGTTGCCCTTGCTCCCTAGTTGTGCCCATTCAATTTTGAGTCTGATTGGGAAAACAAAATGGCTGACAGGCGACCATCTTGGATTTTGACTGTTGAAGATTGTTATGGCTATTTCTTGAAAAGCACTGGAGGGATATTTCTCATATTTCACATGTAGGTTCCCCATGGTCCCTATAGCTAGTTGTGCCAATTCAAATTTTAGACTGATTCGAAAAACAAACTGGCTGACTGGTGGCCATCTTGGATTTGATAGTTGATTCTTTTTTATTGATATGTATTTCAGGAAGTTCTTCTTAGAATTTTCTTAGACTCAAATGTAAGGATCTTTCCTAGACTTGATATGTAGTTTCCTCATGTTATCAAGTGATCAAGAGGAAGAAGGGAAAGAAGGGGAGAGTAGAGAAAAGATCAGTTCATAGGACTGATTAGGATCAATAAATGATGGGTGCCAAGATCCCTATGAACTACCTGATTTGTGAGTGGGCTTATTACTAGACTTATATAGCAGATATATGTATAATCGTTTTGATGTACATTATGATGGTTACTGTAGAGCTGAAGAAACTGATTGCTCAGACGGAAGGGGAGATCACTATGCAGGAGAAGGAGGTGGAATTATGGTTAGCATTCCGTGACAAAGGAGACATGGAGCAGAAAAAACAAATCCAACTTCTAAAAGATGAACTTGTTGACATGGAGATCAGCTTTGGTGATATGAAAAGTAAGAATGTCTGTTGTTAGTGAAAAAATATAAAAACATTGTTTTGAATGGAATTTTCACCTTTGCAGCCATTTCTATAACTGGATTTTTTTATCAATCACACTGATTCTTAATTTAATTTTTTCTTAAGATCATTTGGAACGGTCTCAAGAACAGGCAACAGCAGAAATCAACCACCATACAGAAGAAACTGTGGATAAACAGAAATATTTAGCTTCAGAGGTTTGTATTGGTGACCTGTTTGTGTTACTGTAAGTTAGGGAACTTCTAGTAGGTGCCCACATCAGCAACATGTCCTCTATAATAATCACTGTATTGGTGACCTGTTTGTGTTAGATTAGGGGCCCACATCAGCAACATGTCCTCTATAATAATCACTGTATTGGTGACCTGTTTGTGTTAGATTAGGGGCCCACATCAGCAACATGTCCTCTATAATAATCACTGTAGTCAGGTGACCTGTTTGTGTTACTGAAAGAGAACTTCTAGTAGGGCCCACATCAGTGGTATGTCCCCTAAAATAATCACTGTAGCGGTGACCTGTTTGTGTTAGATTAGGGGCCCACATCAGCGAGATGTCCCCTAAAATAATCACTGTAGCGGTGACCTGTTTGTGTTAGATTAGGGGCCCACATCAGCGAGATGTCCCCTATAGTAATCACTGTAGTCAGGTGACCTGTTTGTGTTAGATTAGGGGCCCACATCAGCGAGATGTCCCCTATAGTAATCACTGTAGCGGTGACCTGTTTGTGTTAGATTAGGGGCCCACATCAGCGAGATGTCCCCTATAGTAATCACTGTAGTCAGGTGACCTGTTTGTGTTAGATTAGGGGCCCACATCAGCGACATGTCCTCTATAATAATCACTGTAGCGGTGACCTGTTTGTGTTAGATTAGGGGCCCACATCAGCGACATGTCCCCTATAGTAATCACTGTAGTCAGGTGACCTGTTTGTGTTAGATAAGGGGCCCACATCAGCGACATGTCCCCTATATATAGTAATCACTGTAGCGGTGACCTGTTTGTGTTAGATAAGGGGCCCACATCAGCGACATGTCCCCTATAGTAATCACTGTAGTCAGGTGACCTGTTTGTGTTAGATTAGGGGCCCACATCAGCGACATGTCCCCTATAGTAATCACTGTAGTCAGGTGACCTGTGTGTGTTAGATAAGGGGCCCACATCAGCGACATGTCCCCTATAGTAATCACTGTAGTCAGGTGACCTATGTGTGTTAGATTAGGGGCCCACATCAGCGACATGTCCCCTATATATAGTAATCACTGTGTTTGTCCACCTTCCTGTCTGTCTGTCTGGCATTACTTTTATTTCCGGAGATTATCTCTGAATTCTCAGGGACAATTTTTTTAAACTGATCATGGTGATATGCTATGATGTGCAAATGTGCAATACAGGTTTAAAAGTTCCTAATGTCAAGGTCAAGGCTACTAAAAATATAACTTAGTATATACTCTCAAAAATACTTGATTTAAGGCCAAATTTCCTGAAATTTCACATGGTGATACACTGTAATATGTAGATGTGTGCAATAATGGTTTATAAAGTTCTTAAGGTCATGGTCAAAGGTCAGATATAACCATTTCTGAAATAACAAAGTTTCTAAACAAGATACCTCATGAACCATTCAATTGTTTTCCTTCAGCATAGTTTCATGATATCCAAATAATATATGCATGTATTTTGAACTATTTTTACCATACTGCAGATATAAATAGTAATTCAGTATCAATGTAACACTCATGCTCAAGTTTAGAGATAAACACTTTGTGGAGGTCTTTCTGATAATCTATATTAGTCTAGTTCTGAATCAGATTATTTGTTGTGAAACAGAGTTGTAATTACTTTCACTTCCTGTGATAGGGATTGAACCCTGTAGTTTACTAATCTGACTCTAAATGGAATGAGATAGAGACAGTTGGTAGTGAACGGTTGGTAGTGAACAGTTGGTAGTGAACAGTTGGTAGTGAACGGTTCCCAGGAAGACGATATGAAGACTGATGAGACATTTCAATATCAAATGACTCTTTTTCAGAAAGCTATAGGTCAGTTGGACAAGTACAGTCGTCAAGAGGTTCTAGACAATGATTGGCTCCGACGAGAGGTAAACATGCAATTACAAATAATATGAGATTTTGATGGATCTCAAGGTGTTCAAAATGACAATTCTATAATCACAGAAACAGAATCCTATAGCAATAACAAAATTGAAATAGTGAGTTTGTACAATGGTCACTTTAAATGTCAATTGCTAAATTATTTATAATAGTTTTTCAAAGCCATTCTTTATGAGCTGTCAATATAATCAGCTCTGTAAAATGGCGGGATATGAATTGTATTACCTTCGGTTTAAATAGGTGGAGATTCACAAGGCAGAGTCTGCAGATCTGAGAAAGGAAGTGGAGGAATTAGAGAAGGCCAACCTCCTGGTGATGGCTGACTTATTTGAGTGTAAAATAGAAGATCTCAAGGTTTCAAGGTCAGTAGTAGATACTGGATCTAGTTCAAGCTCAGAGGTAGATACTGGATCAAGTTCAAGGTCAGGGAACTTTTAGTAGGGGCCAACATCAGTGGCATGTCCCCTATAGTATTCACTGTAGTGGTAACCTGTTTGTGTTACTGTAAGTCAGGGAACTATTACAAGTTCAAGGTCAGTGGTAGATACTGGATCTAGGTCAAGGTCAGTGGTAGATACTGGATCTAGTTCAAGGTCAGTGGTAGATACTGGATCTAATTCAAGGTCAGTGGTAGATACTGGATCTAGTTCAAGGTCAGTGGTAGATACTGGATCTAATTCAAGGTCAGTGGTAGATACTGGATCTAGTTCAAGGTCAGTGGTAGATACTGGATCTAATTAACACTGATGTGAACGTTGTTAGGGGTTTGAAGATAATGAAGAACCTTTATAAGTATATCTTGACAGAACATCATTAGACTTATGAATTATCTTGAGGGGTATGTTATAGACATAGATTCTGCCCTCAATATTGAGAAAATTAATATCATAAATGTTTCAAATGTTTGTGTCTTGACTGAAAGTTGTCACCAAAAAAATACTGTATGTATTAGAGTGATAGTTTGATCAATGGAAAAATTCTTCAATTTTCTGCCAGGAACTTCTTCCTGACTCAGTTTGAGGAGGGTGGTGAGAACCTGGACCAGACAGGCATTCTTGAGATGGACCTGGCACAGATATCTATAAATGACACCAGTACAGACGATACCTCAAACCTCGCCATCAAGGAGGCCGGGGAGACTATGCCAGGTATTCATTATGTAGAGAGTATTGTAGCCAAGTTTAACTGCTGTGGGTCATGGATGATTTTACCCTGAGCTGTCATGTACATCTTCTCTGTCTCAGTAACAGGGTCAGCATACTATATTTAATCAGGCTGTGTATGTCAGATGTGTTGCAATATAGCAATATAGTGTGACAAGTGAGCAGGTTAGTGCAGCTTGAAGCACCATTCTGGCACAAGAGCCACATCAAGATTTTCAAAACCTGCTATATTTCTGCAATAATGCAGCTTTCATGCTGGAAAATTAACCTTTAAAATCCATGTGCAGAAAATGTTCTTTTATCTGTCAATTTTATCTGGTCAAATTCTTATCATTTATCAAAAAACAGTCCACAAAATGTGCTGCTTCACTGCTGAAAACGTACAGCAAAACAAATTTACGTACAAGATTTAACAGCCGCAATATTGCCGCCAGGAATCCAGAGGTTATGTTACAAGTAAGACTTTGAGGGGGCTATGGGACTTAGAATCCATGAGTTATGTAACATATATATCTATCTGATGGGGGCTTGAAGGGGCTTGAAGGGGCTTGAAGGGGCTATGTGGCTCAGAATTCAGGGGTCATTTGATAGGTAAGCCATTGAGAGGCATGGCACTGAGACTTCGGGGGCTCTGTAACAAGTACAATTTTAAAGCAATCCAAATTGTATTTTAACTTTATGAATTTAGGTATTATACACATAGTTAAATCATATATTGTTGCTATATTTTTTTCTGCAGAGAGATGTGGAAGTGCTACTCAAAGGGCTGTGGAAAAGAAAGTCTTCTCTTTGGCTGCTCCACCCTTCATAGAGCATGATGGAGACAGTTCCTCAGACGATGGTAAGATAATACTACCAGTATTTGTATCCATGTTGACTGTATTCTGTATGTATCAATGGTGACTGTTTTATGTCTGTATCCATAGTGACTGTATTATTTCTGTATCCATGGTGACTATATTATGTTTGTATCCATGGTGACTGTATTATGTCTGTATCCATGGTGACTGTATTATGTCTGTATCCATGGTGACTGTATTATGTCTGTATCCATGGTGACTTCATTATGTCTGTATCCATGGTAACTGTATTATGTCTGTATCCATGGTGACTATATTCTGTATGTATCCATGGTGACTTCATTATGTCTGTATCCATGGTGACTGTATTATGTCTGTATCCATGGTGACTGTATTATGTCTGTATCCATGGTGACTGTATTATGTCTGTATTCATGGTGACTGTATTATGTCTGTATCCATGGTGACTGTGTTATGTCTGTATCCATGGTGACTGTATTTTGTCTATCCATAGTGACTGTATTCTGTCTGTATCCATGGTCACTATATTCTGTATGTATCCATGGTGACTGTATTATGTCTGTATCCATGGTGACTGTATAATGTCTGTATCCATGGTGACTGTATGTCTGTATCCATGGTGACTATATTACATGTATGTCTGTATCCATGGTGACTGTGTTATATGTCTGTATCCATGGTGATTGTGTTATATGTCTGTATCCATGGTGACTGTGTTATATGTCTGTATCCATGGTGACTGTGTTATATGTATGTATCCATGGTGACTGTGTTATATGTCTGTGTCACTGGTGGCTGTATTCTGTCTGTATCCATGTTGACTGTTTTCTATATGTATCCATGGTGACTGTATTCTGTCTGTATCCATGGTGACTGTATTCTGTCTGTATCCATCTTGACTGTATTATGTCTGTATCCATGGTGACAGTATATTGTCTGTATCCATGGTGACAGTATATTCTGTCTGTATCCATGGTGACAGTATATTCTGTCTGTATCCATGGTGACTGTGTTATATGTCTGTATCCAAGCTGATTGTGTTATGTCTGTATCCATGGTAACTGTATTATGTCTGTATTCATGGTGACTGCAGTATGTATAATTGACATATGTATAAATAATCATTTGATATAATTGTACATGTTTTTGTTTAAGATGAGAGTGTAGACACAGACCTACTGGATAATATGTATTTTGAAGAGGAGGACTTTTCTGTGAGTACCTCACACCGTACCCTAACCTCAAGGGAGGTAACTCTAGACCTGTTGTAACATAGGACATCACAACATACCCCAACCTCAAGGGAGGTTACTCTGTTGTTACATAGGCACCTAATTGTTAAATTAAATACTTCATTGTCATCCTAGATACATTACATAAAACACACATATTTTATTGAGCTATGTTTAGTGAATATAGTGTTATGGTTTAGACATTGAATTTGACTAATGACCTCAATCTGTCCTTAGGTTTACAAACCCAAAAATGGATTGCAACAGAACTGAAAAAAAATTTGTGGAGCACAACAATCAGCTGTCTATTCATTTAAAAGAAATTGGCTATATAAGACTTTCCCATAAGATTTCATTGAATTTGGGAGCTATATATAAGACCAGTCAAAAGCTTTATAACTAATGAATAATTGAGTTTTCAAACATGTTCCTTTATTGTAGGATTACCTAAAGCTTGGGCCCCTCGAGATGAAGTTACTCAATGTATCCGGGGTACAGATGCCTATCCATATCCCCCAGGCTCTCACTGCTGAGGAGGCTGCAGCTAAGGATTGTAAGCCGGACAGCTGGCCTGTCACTCATCCTATGTTGAGAGAAGTGGCAAGGCCATGAGTTTTCCACCAACAGATAAAACATATAATTTGTTATTTAGTGTTGAACTATGAAGGATAATCTGTCAGTGATGGAAGTGTGACAGGAAGGATACCTCGGTGTATAAATTTCAGGTGGATACACTAGACATATCGAGTATATTGTAGATAAGGTTACCTGATCGGTACACGGTGTAAGCATACTGTGTAATATAAATGTAAATTAAGCATAATTATCTTTGAATCTGGCCTAAATGTTTTACCAGTGTGTAGATATCCTGTGATACTTCATTACCAATTTGTTCTGAGTAATGTTGAGGGAATCCTTAATACAAATCTATATTGTCCTACTATTATAGCTCCGTCATTCTCTTACAACAAAAACGGTAAATAATAATTAATTATGGTAGTCAGATTTTAATGTTTGGTCAGAGCTAGCTATCACAGTGAAGATGTTGTCTGACAGCCACGTAAACTGTGAGTTATTATAGCTGTATGATTGACAATATTTTAGTCTTGTGTAAATGTTGTTGTAGGGAAAGCTTTTAGTTATTGATAATTTATCAAAAACACTTTTATTCCTTCAGGTATTTTATATGGTACAAATCCTATACCTGTATATCCTACATTATGTTATCTCATTGTCCTACTCTAGCAGTTCCTACATCTGTTTGTCCTGTATTTTGTTTTTGTGTTTGTCCTACAGCTCCTACATCTATACATTCAATATTTTGTCCTTTGTTTGTCCTACAGCTCCTACATCTATACATTCAATATTTTGTCCTTAGTTTATCCAACAGTTCCTACATTTGTACATTCAATATTTTGTCCTTTGTCATACAGTTCCTACATTTGTTTGTCCTATATTTTGTCCTCAGTTTGTCCTACAGTTCCTGCATCTGTATGTCCTTTATTTATTTTGTCCTTAGTTTATCCAACAGTTCCTACATTTGTACATTCAATATTTTGTCCTTTGTCATACAGTTCCTACATTTATACATTCAATGTTTTGTCCTTTGTTTGTCATACAGTTCCTACATTTGTACATTCAATATTTTGTCCTTTGTCATACAGTTCCTACATCTGTTTGTGCTATATTTTGTCCTCCCTTTGTCCTACAGTTATACGAAATATACGAAAGTGTGATATTTTTTCCAGGTTTGGTTTTGATATCCGTCCCGAATTAATATCTGTGATGACTATGGTATGTAATTGTGAACCGAGGTCCTCAATTGTCCTCGAAATCCAAAGTTTTCACCCTCAATATGTCTTACCAATTGGAGACATCATAACATAGACTGCCTATGTGCTATCTTGTTGGTGGTATAGCAAGCTGACTTGTCTGAAGCTTTCAGGGCTTTCACACTTGTGAGGAACAATGTCTGAAGCTTTCAGAGCTTTCACACTTGTGAGGAACAAAGCAATAGCTTAGTAGCTTCAATATCAAATGGACTGGATCTGGTTGGGTGTTGCATCTTTGTAATCATCAAAACACGAACATAAGGCTAGTGATTGGTAAGGCCTATTTCAAACTTGGTTACAAACTGTGAACCTCCAATTTTACGATAAATATTCCAAGTACTACATAGTAAAGAGCTTTGGATCTCGATGGACCCAGATGTGTGATGGTGTATTTGAGGTAGATAGACTGAAAAGAGGGTGTTTGTGTGTGGAGTGTATGAGAGGTTGAAATGTTGACAAATCAACAAGGAATTTTAATTTACAATCTTTATTGTTTTGTCTTCTATTGTTGCTATTGTGATCATATTATGTTGTTTACAATTGATTTGGAGGACAATTATTTCCTTTCAAGTTTTGCATTAATGATATTTGAATAAAATTTCTGAATTTTGATTTTGTGTGGTCTTATAAATTAACCACCGGAGAAAACACTACCAATGGAACAGGTAACTGATGATGTCAGATATCGCCACAGCATGTATACCAAAAATGATGGAACAGCTATCAGCTGATGTGAGACAGATGGAACAGCTATCCGCTGATGTCAGACAGATGGAACAGCTATCAGCTGATGTCAGACAGATGGAACAGCTATCCGCTGATGTCAGACAGATGGAACAGCTATCCACTGATGTCAGATGGGTAGAACAGCTATCCGCTGATGTCAGACAGATGGAACAGCTATCAGCTGATGTCAGACAGATGGAACAGCTATCCGCTGATGTCAGATGGGTAGAACAGCTATCTGCTGATGTCAGACAGATGGAACAGCTATCTGTGATTTCAGACAGATGGAACAGCTATCCACTGATGTCAGATGGGTAGAACAGCTATCCGCTGATGTCAGACAGATGAAACAGCTGTCTGTGATGTCAGACAGATGGAACAGCTATCCACTGATGTCAGACAGATGGAACATATATCCGCTGATGTCAGACAGATAGAACAGCTATCCACTGATGTCAGACAGATGGAACATATATCCGCTGATGTCAGACAGATAGAACAGCTATCCGCTGATGTCAGACAGATAGAACAGCTATCTGTGATGTCAGACAGATGGAACAGCTATCCGCTGATGTCAGACAGATAGAACAGCTATTTATTGACAAACATTCGGGAGACAAGCTATGCTGTTGTAAATTGAATAAATATATTAAATAATTGCTTTTGGACCTATTCTTTTAATTGTTGATAAAATATTATCCCAATGAGAGTTGTCTACTTTGAAAAATGTGGAACCGTAAAAATTGTCTAATGTGAGCATTTTCGCATTGTCTTTTTTTGCAGTTTCACTCCAAGAAGGGATAGAGTAACTCTAGAGGGACTCTTTTACCAAATATCAGCACCCTAGTACAATTATAAAGTGATATGTTAATAGCTTTCAACACATGCACCAAAAAAATAAAAATCTGTTGGGTCCCCCCCCCCCCCCCCCCCCCCCCCCCCAAAAAATGTTCAGTTTAACTCCGGCAAGGGATAGTTTTACCCCCACAGGGACCCTAATACCATGTATTACTATGCCTTTCAACGCGCGCAACATAAACTTAACTCAAAATCGTTCTAAGTCCAAAAATTAAAAATAAATAAATAAAAACGGATTTAAAAAGAAAAAAAATCCATATATTTTTTAGTTTTACTCCGGCAGGGGATAGTTTTAACTCTAGAGGGACTCTAGCCAATTTTAAGAACCCTAGTACAATTATAAAGTTATGTATTAATACCTTTCAACACTTGCACCAAAAACTTAACGCAGAAATATTCTAAGTCCAAAAATTTGAAAAATTTGGTTTATTACCGATTTTTTTTAGCTCGTCTCTTCGAAGAAGAGTGAGAGCTTATGTCGTCACTCCGGCGTCGGCGTCGTCGTTGGTTTTTCAAATGTTAAATTTTTGGTGCAAGTGTTGAAAGGCATAGTAATTTATGGTAATATGGTCCATGTGGGGGTTAAACTATACCCTGCCGGAGTTAAACTAAAAGATTTTTGAAAAAAAAACATCAGTTTTTTGAAAATTTTTGGACTTAGAATATTTCTGCGTTAAGTTTTTGGTGCAAGTGTTGAAAGTATTAATACATCACTTTATAATTGTACTAGGGTGCTGATAATTGGCAATAGAGTCCCTCTGGGGTTAAACTATCCCCTGCCAGAGTAAAACCGAAAGATTTTTTTGGGAAAAAACCAGAATTTTCAAATTTTTGGACTTAGACTATTTCTGCGTTAAGTTTTTGGTGCAAGTGTTGAAAGGTATTAAAACATCACTTTATAATTGTACTAGGGTGCTGATATTTGGCAATAGAGTCCCTATGGAGTAAGGCAATTCCTTCCTGGAGTAAAACTTTAAAAAAAAAAAAGATTTTTTCTTTTTAAATCTGTGTTTTTTTGTTTTTGCTTTTAAATCTTTGGACTTTGTGTTAAGTTTATGTTGTGAGTGTTGAAAGCCATTAGTAGTAATGCATGGTATTAGGTTCCCTGTCGGGGTTAAACTATCCCTTGCCGGAGTTAAACTGAAGGATTTGTTTGGGGGAAAAACACATTTTTAAAATGTGTGTGCAAATGTTGAAAGCTATTAACACGTCACTTTATGATGTACTAGGGTGCTGATATTTGGTAAAAGAGTCCCTATGGAATTACACTATGCCTTCTTGGGGTGAAACTGAAAATAAAACAATGTCGAAATGCTCACAATAGACAATTTATACTGGTCCACATTTTTCAAGGGAGACAACTCTCATTAGGATAATATTTTGTCAAAAAATTGAAGAAATATGTCCAAAAGCAATTACATTTGTATTTAATATATTCATTAAACAACAGCATAGCTTGTCTCCCGAATGCTTGTCAATAAATAATTTATATATATATATATATATAATGGTATAGTTTTGAAAATTGAATGAATTCACAAAACATAATCTGATCAATTAAACAATATAAATACATGTATTATTAATGCAATTTGCGAAACCATTCCAATCAATATATTTTAATTATTTATTGACAAACATTTGCGAGACGAGCTATGCTGTTCTCCAACAGCTCTTGTTAGTTAAACTCCGCAAAACCTGGCACGTCCTTAAATGACCCTGGCTGTTAATAGGACGTTAAACAAAAACAAACAAACAAATCCGCAGGGGATAGTTAACTCCAGAGGGTCTCTTTTGCCAATTATCTTCTCCGAAAAGACGAGCTAAAAACGTAATCCTTATTCAAAATATAAATAAATAAAAAAAAAAACCTTCATTATTAATACTTGAACCTCTTCACTGTTATTTCATTAATACCGCCCCAAACTGTTAAATATAAAGTCTGTTTCACTAATTCTCCATGTGTTCATGCCAATAAATACGTGCGATAGAATGTTATAAGGTTTCCTTATATTCCATATGAATTACCAGGTTCTACTTTCAATGTTACATCGATCAAATCGGGTCCAAAAGATAAAAAGCGAGTGTAATCATTGTTGCTTTCAGGTCAAAGGTCAACACCAAGCGGTCACTTGGGTCAAGACCTGACATAGATTAGGAAATATTATTCAATTCTGAGAAGATTTTTTATATGACCTTGGCCTACTCTCAAGGTCGCGGGACTCAAATCGGTTTAGAAACTTAAAAAATCTAATTAAGCAGTGATACATATATACGATTAGACAAACAAATGTAATAAAATGTATTTACCAAAACGTAAAAAGTAACGTGAACGAATAATTTTGCTATTGTCTATTGCTATTGAAATTTACGCGACACGTCTTCATGCTCATTTCTATCAATTTAACTCTACCTCATAACTAATTTATAAAATGTCCTTTATGCAGACTTTGAATCTGGCGTTTTTAACTTAACATTTATAATCAATATTTCAATTTCATGCATTTTCATTGTAAACAAAACAAAACCTCCAAATGGGAGAAATAAAGATTGATGATGGACAGTGTACACGAAGTTAGATTAAGACAAGTGTTCAGTGTTAACTTCTGAGCGAGATTTACTTCTTTCAAATTGAACTTAATTATTTAGAGGAAAAAATGGTCACAACATATATGGTGTCAAGGACTTATATTTTACATTTCAAAATGAGTTTCCTCGTGTAACGACCAGGAAACTTCAGTAAATGATAGTAGAATTTAGTAGTTTTCAGCAAGAAATATTTCCATTGACATTGCGGTTAAAATATCATTGAAGTGGTGCATACTAAAAAGTAGTTTAAAACGCACTTCTTGTGGTGTTATTTTTTAACTAGACTGATTTTCACACGCTAAGTTCGAGTAACCTCCCATCTTTCGATCACGTAATCTACCGGAGTTCACCGGAAATTGCCGAGTCAATGTTTACAATCTATCTGCGCAGAAGGTGAACACAGCTGACATTTGTCTCTCGTAGAAAATTCCACTGTAAGCAGGCAATCAGCTGATCACAAACCTTCCCACGGTATGTCCACATATTCATTATTGTTTTATGTATAATTTGATTATATAAATGGTGTGAATTTGACTTGATATTTGCAGAAAATCATGATTGACCCAGTGTTTACGTTTTCGTCACGGTCGAAGGCATCTGACAGCTGGGCTCTATCTTTGTGTATTGTGTATGTGTGGCGATCACGTGATATCACTGTGTATTGCCCTTATGAATACACATTCTCTTTGTTTGCTGACAGAAGATATAAATAGATTTGGTCTCTATGAAGGGCAGTGGTCTTTGCTGTGGTCAATCAAAGTGGAAAACAGAATAAAATTGTGTCGCGCATTAATTACATAGCTACATTGTACCAGGCAACATCTTTGGATGAGTTGTCCGTGTATGCCCGGGGTGCAAACCAGTCGTGTACGTATTCAAGTCAGTAAGGGCGGTGACATGGTAACATTTGCCTATCTTCCGTGTATATTAACCCCGTACGTGATCATTATTTATTATGGATAATGTTTTCTCAGTGTCTCACATTTCTTCACTTTGTTCATTTTTTAATTACCAGACGAGTGCCAATGACTAGATCGTTTACCGAAACTAAAAAAAAAAAAAAAAAAAAAAAATTTAAACTGAAAATTAAATAAACGATAATAATATTTAAAAACAAAAAAGAATTTACAGTTGCGTTCCAAAAGATAAGTAAATGGTTGTCATTTTCAGTGTATTTCCCATCTAACGGAATGGCGGTCTTTATAGAGTATTGTACAACACATGTATTTGGCAGTGCAGTAGATAATTATATTCTGTAGAACTTTGCCTCATTTGAATAGCCAATTTTACAGTTTAAGTAATCAGGTCAATACTTATACACTTTCTGGTTTTAAGTCCTGAATTTTGAGGGGGGGGGGGGGGGGGGGGGGGGGGGGGGACACCAAATCTTACATCATTCTTGCGTTTTATTTAAAGGAAAATTATTAACATTCTTCCTTTCTACAGACCTTTGAAAAAAGAAAGGAAATGGTACTTTGACTATTGCTCTAACAACAGTCATTCTGATGACGAAATTCACTGAAATGAGAAAAATATACTCATTTCAACATGGTGCAAATATGCGTGTTAGTAATACAACTTCCATATGTGATAAGTCGATAATGTTACAATATCGTGCGTTATCGCTGGCGGCGACGCTGTTTAGCCACGCGGAAGTACCATGTATTCGTGTTTTTACATTACAGTGACTGGACCTGTTATAACATTACATGCTTTATCAATTCATCCGTGTGAAGTTTGTACACTAAAATGAGCTAATATTCAATGTACGAGTGAAATCTCTTTACAGATAATTAACACCCTTTAAACTGGGTTAGCCACCCTAACGCCGAGTTGTATAGCCGCGTTAATTAAGTTTTGGGATAGAAAAACTGATCTGCTCAAATGGTTTCACGCCTTCGAGCTTTATGATCTATCTAATCTAAATGCAACTGACCTTTGACATTCTAATTTGAATGACATTTTGTGATCAGGCCATTCTTTGTGTTCTAAGTCATGATCACGCGTTTTTTCTAAGTATCGAGAGTTTACATATCACAGTTGATTCACTACTCCAGAGTCTGTTCTAAGTATCAGGAGTTTACATGTCACAGTTGATTCACTACTCCAGAGTCTGTTCTAAGTATCGGGAGTTTACATGTCACAGTTGATTCACTACTCCAGAGTCTGTTCTAAGTATGAGGAGTTTACATGTCACGGTTGATTCACTACTCCAAAGTCTGTTCTAAGTATCGGGAGTTTACATGTCACAGTTGATTCACTACTCCAGAGTCTGTTCTAAGTATCGGGAGTTTACATGTCACAGTTGATTCACTACTCCAGAGTCTGTTCTAAGTATCGGGAGTTTACATGTCACAGTTGATTCACTACTCCAAAGTCTGTTCTAAGTATCGGGAGTTTACATGTCACAGTTGATTCACTACTGAGTCTGTTCTAAGTATCAGGATTTTACATGTCACAGTTGATTCACTACTCCAGAGTTTGTTCTAAGTATCAGTAGTTTACATGTCACAGTTGGTTCACTACGCCAAAGTCTGCTCTAAGTATCAACATTTTACATGTCACAGTTGATTCACTACTCCAGAGTTTGTTCTAAGTATCGGGAGTTTACATGTCACAGTTGAATCAGTGTAATAAAATCAGCTTAAACCAACTTCAAGTCTCCATCTCCGTTCAAGGTTGTTCAGCAGATTGGTTTTATCTTATACTTACAATTACCACTTCCCTTGATCTATAGTAATGGTTTAACCTTTCATAGTTTTGTATATCGAGTTTCCTATTACAGTTGATAGAACCATGCCTAGTCAGGGACCTCACCAGGGCGGCTTTCTCTACAACAATGACCACAGGGCTCCATGGCAACAAGGGATGCCGATGATGGACGACCGATTCCCAGGACAACAGATGCCTATGGCACCACCACAATTTCAGCAAAACGCACATATACCCGGGTACAGAGCATCCAACTGGGGACCGAACAACTTTCATCACCCGCAACCATTTAATAACTACCAGTCTCGCTTCTGGAACCGGAATCACAGCCACAACAACGCCGGCTCGTCCCGCTCCTCCAGCAGTTCTCCTAGGAGTTCATCCTCCTCCTCATCCTCTTCTTCCTCTTCTCGCCGAGGAGACAATGAGTCCGATATGTGCTTCATTTGCAAGGACCTCTTGCAGAACTGCGATCAACTCGGTATTCACCTGTGTGACGGGGGAGTTAGCGTCAAGACCAGCAAAGCGGAGCAAGCTTGTGAGATAAACGCCAGACTGGGTAAGAAAATTTGGGGATCTTTGACTTATTTGTCAAAAATTACATTTGATTTTGCAAGTATACTCTTGTGTATAAAATTCCGATATTGCTCTTATTGGCAATGCTTAACATTAAAAGTTTTTAAAGTTACAAATTTGGTATATTCCAAGTTTGAACAACGCCTTATTTTACACTGGCTCAGATAGAATCAATTATCAACTTCTTCCCTCCTGCGTAAACAGTACCAATATATTCCCATAGCATAAACTTTTTCGATGCATATTTGTATTTACAGAGAAAGTTTTGGAGGAAATAAAGGCTAGCCTGAAGGACAAGCACGATAATCTCACAGAGGCCATTGAAGAACACGTGACCACTAGAATCGGAGAGATAGAGACGATCCACCAGCACGCCATGGACAAGAAAGCGACACTCATCAATCTGAAACAACAGCTGGAGTCAAGAACGGCTGAACTGGAGAAGATGGAAAAGGAAGTTAGAGAAAAGGAGAAAAAATTGGAACAGGAAAAGGACAAGTTCGACAAGGACATGCACAAGGAAAAAGAAGAGATTTGTCGCCAATGGCAACAGTTGAGGGATGAACTTGCCCGTATGGAAGAAATGCATGACGTTCAAAAGGTATATCACGTCTCAAAGAGAAATATCTCCCGGAAACGTGATAATCTCCACTTTTGGGAATGTAAATTTGACGTGAAGGATGTTGTTTTTTTTTTCTGAATTGGTTTCGAGTTAGAATTCCATGGTCAGTTTATAAACATAATTTGAGTGAAAGGGTAAGTACACCTTGAAATGCTACTTCTGTTCAGGTTAGTATCGGTGGAACAGTTATTATTGCAGATATCATATCACTTTACTTGATGAATTTTGGCTTATTTTTAAAATACAACATTTCACATATGTTGATGGACAAAATTCAATAAAGTTTGGAAGACAAAGCAAAGGAAATTTATTGATGAATTTTACTTAATGTCACAAAACATCAGCAAAACAAAACTTCGTCATCCTGACTGGTATGATCTGATGAAGGTATGTAGGAGGGTTAGTAACGTGGACTACTTTCCTGGGTAAGTACTGTCATCTGGTGAAGGTATGTAGGAGGGTGAGTAACGTGGACTACTTTCCTGGGTAAGTACTGTCATCTGATGTGATACTGTGTGTATGTGGGCTAGATTGTGTGTATCAATTCTAAGGACCAATAGAACATTTGAGTCCACTGACTTCAAGCAAACTGTTCACAAAACGAAATCTGACTATTGAGAGACCGCTAACCCCTTCAACAGGTGGTAAGGCGATCATACTGTAGACCCTCATTGGAATAAGATAAAACGTCGAGATAAATAACAATAAACGCTCGAATCGTTCTCTTCATGACAAAATCGTTGGATATAAGACGTCAACTGTTCGCGGAGTGATACTTTCCTTCGGAGTACTGTGAGAATAACTGGGAATTGTGATATATAGAATTAGCGTTGTTTGTGTTGCTATATAAACCGCTGTTATAAGGTGTTAGTCATGGCACGTGATAAACCTTAACGCTATTTAAAACGCCTACACCCTCAGCAACATGTCCAACGGTAATCCTGGAACACATGTTCTTATTAAAACAGAAGTAGATGGTACCCAAACCAAAATATCACGGAATAATTTACACCACAGAGTTACCTATCGGCAAATTACGAATACTTAAACATTTCTTAATTTGCAAACACTGGTAAGTATGTTCCTCTTTACCTCGACATCAGAAAATATGTAGTGGTCGTAATCTTTGTTTCCAATTCCACTGTCCCATTCATATTGATAGAGCAATACTTGAAAAGCTAGATTCAACTGTAATTTTTCATATTATGTATATTAAGCGTATAGACCTAAAACATTATTTAAAGCTGCACCACGATCGAGATTTACAAACTTTGTGTTGGTTCATGATTCCAAATAAGTATAACTGTTTCCAAACGATTTCAGCATTGCTAACCTGTTAATATTTCAACATTAAGGTCAATAGCTCATATATTCCTGCGACATTTGTAGAAACGATACCAGGGGGAATCGTGAAAACGGCGTACATCCACATGAAGGATTTAAATGAAAAGTTCAGGATATTTTCACTCAAAATGTCTGTCATACAAAACTCAGAATTATCCTTCATTACACTGTATGTCTCGAATCCTCCTCACCCACAATGCAGCTTTAAATAGGATGACTGGAGCTCGGTTGTCCACTGATGTTTACCTCTTGTGCCCGCTGTATAATTAACATCTGTAGATAATTTGTTTATGCCCACTGTATGACTATGTAGATAATCTGTTTGCCCAATGTCGGGTGTTTGTTTCAGGCGAGGGTTTATTTATATACTATCTACCCACCTCGATGACGTCACACGGTCCCACACGTACATGCTAGTTGTCCGGTAACACGACATACGGGGCTCTAAGATTTTAAATGAAGAGAAAGAAGTTTTTTCACAACACGACCTTCCTAGATAAGCCATCGAATGTAAGGGTAGATCAATGATTGGGGATTCTAACGTCCAGCTAATATAAGAGATCTGATCTGATTATAACTGAAATTATATCATATCTGGGAACGATATTTAATGAAATGTGCAAAACAGCAACTTTGGAATTCCCTGTGGCGGTGTATTCAATCAAACGGTACCAGGTTATTTTCTGTCAAAGCTTCTCGGACTGTGTTTTCCACTATTTATGAAATAAACTTAAAAAGGTGACAGTAACAGTACACAGAAAAATACACCGAAATACGTCAAGATAAAAAGTTGGGAATTTCAAGCTTGCTGGTCTAAATATAAGAAAACATCTACCATTCGATATTAACATAATAAGTTCAAAGTTACATTTTCAATTATTGAAACAAGATGTTATCGTTTGGTTTAGGATGAGGATGATATTTGCTATTCTTTTTGTTCGATGTAAAGTGATGCTTATGTTATGCTATATGTTTTGGTTTTTCTTTCTTTATAACGCACATCTACAATAGACAAAGCGTTTTGATAGCACTCATGTTTCCACCTGAGTTAATGACGAGATAGGTGAGCTCTCACCTAAGTTTGGGAGGAAGTTGACCCCTAGTTACTGATGACCCGGGTACTCTGCAGTAATATTACAATGAAGATATCACGTTGTATAATTCCACGGTATCTCGTGGGTAAAACAACACCAATTGTAGAATTCTGTAGCAAGGTAATCATTTTGTAACATGATTTGTTTTTTACACGATGTGTTGCGCTGCTAATTGAACCCATTTACGTAGTGTATCCATTTGCTACTCGAGTCATTGTCAGGATGGCTTCGAGGGAGACCTACACCATCGGAAACAAATATGATTTGTGATCATCTTATTCAGTTCGAATCTTTACTTTATATACATACATGCTTGATGATTAACAGTAGTAAACGTTTATGTTAATTGTACAATGATTAACCTTTCTTGGTAACTCAACTTAATTTAACTTAAAGTGGTCTAGTAGATTATTTTTAACTTGATAACTTCGGATACGTTTCCATGAATTAAAATATTAAATGTCTGACGTTGGGTGCTTCTTACTCGTCCTTACCGTTGTGTGTGTTTGGTTTGCAGGGAAGGATCCGCTTAGATATTGGCGGGAACATCTTTACTACGTCACGTCTGACCTTGACCCAAGATCCAGAGTCCATGCTGGCCGCCATGTTCAGTGGACGTCACAATATCTGCACGGAGACGGACGGAACTGTCTTCATTGATCGAGATGGAACCCATTTCAGATACATCCTGAACTACTTGCGGGACGGGCGTCTGAACACCGATGGTCTCCCAAGAAACCGACAGGTTTTGCGGGAACTGAGAAACGAAGCAACATATTACCAGCTTCATAGTATGTTACAAGAGATAGAGAAACTGTTTTGAAGAGACAATGGACACCACGCGTAAACATTAAGAAATGCTGTAGGAAAACACCTCCGCAGAATGAAGCATAAAGGGATGAGTGAAGACTCGGCAAAGTTCCGAATGTTTTGTTGCGTTACAAGCGAGCGTTTAACACGAGATCTGGGTATATTTTCTCACGTGATACGTGTTCTGTCTGTTACCATATACTTATGTAGCTGTTCAGTGCTCTAATGGTGATATGCTAACTGACGTATAGTTTATTGTGGAATAGAGTCTGTGCTATTAACGTTTTAACTCCCCTAGTATATGACGGGACGGCATGAACGATATTGCACCTTTTGACCTTGTACATAGGTTTGTAAGCATTAGAATGTTCCTATTCCACAGTATGTTGTCTCCCTTGGATATGCTTGTAGATGGCGCTTTGACATATGACTATTGGTAAAGGGTTATCACTATCTTGAAGTAAGATTGGTGTTTGTGTATGCTGTGGCCTGTTGCTTCATGTTCGATCCTAAAATTCGTTGTAGGATTCTCTTGCTAAAGGGTTTGAGTAGAGTTCCTTCTCTATCTCTCGGCGATAGTAATGTGTGCAAGTATTGTGACATATTGTCCTAGCACGTTTGGATTCCTGTTTTGTGGAACACCTGTGGAACAGTTACACCTGTGAGCCATGGTCATACCCACAGTAAGGGTATTTGTAAAATGTTTAGATTTGACCATATGACTGGAAACAGTGCCACGTGCTCGGGGGTTCTCGGTCAACAGTCTGTCGTGTTCGGGTGTCCTTGGTCATCAGCCTGCAAAGCTTGGGGTCCTTGGTCATCAGCCTGCCATGTTCGGGGATTCTCGGTTATGAGACTGCCATGTTCGGGGGTTCTCGGTTATCAGGCTGTCGTGTTCGGGGGTTCTCGGGCATCACTCTGCCTTGTTGTGGATTCTCGGGCATCAGTCTGCCATGTTCGGGGGTTCTCGGGCATCAGTCTGCCAAGCTCGGGGGTCCTTGGCCATCAGTCTACCGTGTTCGGGGGTTCTCGCTTATCAGACTGCCATGCTCGGGGGTCCTTGGTCGTCAGCCTGCCAAGCTCGGGGTCCTTGGTCATCAGCCTAGCTGCTATGTTCGGAGGTTCTCGGTTATCAGACTGCCGTGTTCGGGGGTTCTCGGGCAGCATCTGCCATGTTCGAGTTTTCTTGGTTACCCATGCACATCTCAGGAACGTACACATTCAGGGATAATCAAATGCATATGTTCATATCATAGGAGTTTTGTTTTTATGACCCCCCTCCCTAGACATAGTGTGTAACATCTGATTGTAATATGAGTGGTTGAGTTCGGAACCAGCTCGATATTATACGTCAGTACTTGGTGACGTTAACGTGGTAATCTGAGTGGTTGAGTTCGGAACCAGCTCGATATTATACGTCAGTACTTGGTGACGTTAACGTGGTAATCTGAGTGGTTGAGTTCGGAACCAGCTCGATATTATACGTCAGTACTTCGTGACGTTAACGTGGTAATCTGAGTGGTTGAGTTCGGAACCACTCGATATTATACGTCAGTACTTGGTGACGTTAACGTGGTAATCTGAGTGGTTGAGTTCGGAACCACTCGATATTATACGTCAGTACTTGGTGACGTTAACGTGGTAATCTGAGTGGTTGAGTTCAGAACCAGCTCGATATTATACGTCAGTACTTGGTGACGTTAACGTTACTGGCTGTGATAGATCTTTGATACCTACAGGATGTTAACAGCTTTAGTGTGAGAGGGTTATGAAATGTACAAACTTGATTTTTGTCTTTGTGTGGATATAACTGAACTCCGATATTATTATTCCATCAAGTTCATTTCTGTATGGTATTTCGAGTGTCGGGTAGAATGTGTGATTTATCTCTTTTGTCTACACATCAAACTAAGTCTATACTACTACTGATAGCTTTGTCTACACATCAAAATAAGTCTATAATACTGCTGCTAACTTTGTGTACATACCAAGCATTGTTTGTGTTGTATTTATACATACCAAGCATTGTTTGTGTTGTATTTATACATACCAAGCATTTTTTTGTGTTGTATTTATACAGACCAAGCATTGTTTGTGTTGTATTTATACAGACCAATCATTGTGTTGTATTTATACTGACCAATCATTGTTTGTGTTGTATTTATACCGACCAATCATTGTTTGTGTTGTATCTATACGGACCAATCATTGTTGGTGTTGTATCTATACGGACCAATCATTGTTGGTGTTGTATTTATACGGACCAATCATTGTTGGTGTTGTATCTATACGGACCAATCATTGTTGGTGTTGTATATATACGGACCAAGCATTGTTGGTGTTGTATTAATACGGACCAAGCGTTGTTGGTGTTGTATTTATACGGACAAATCATTGTTGGTGTTGTATCTATACGGACCAATCATTGTTTGTGTTGTATCTATACGGACCAATCATTGTTGGTGTTGTATTTATACGGACCAATCATTGTTGGTGTTGTATCTATACGGACCAATCATTGTTGGTGTTGTATTTATACGGACCAAGCATTGTTGGTGTTGTATTAATACGGACCAAGCGTTGTTGGTGTTGTATCTATACGGACCAATAATTCTTTGTGTTGTATTTATACGGACCAAGCGTTGTTTGTGTTGTATCTATACGGACCAATCATTGTTGGTGTTGTATTTATACGGACCAATCATTGTTGGTGTTGTATCTATACGGACCATTGTTTGTGTTGTATCTATACGGACCAATCATTGTTTGTGTTGTATCTATACGGACCAAGCATCGTTTGTGTTGTATCTATACGGACCAAGCATTGTTGGTGTTGTATCTATACGGACCAATCATTGTTGGTGTTGTATCTATACGGACCAATCATTGTTGGTGTTGTATCTATACGGACCAAGCATTGTTTGTGTTGTATCTATACGGACCAAGCATTGTTTGTGTTGTATTTATACGGACCAAGCATTGTTTGTGTTGTATTAATACGGACCAATCATTGTTGGTGATGTATCTATACGGACCAATCATTGTTGGTGTTGTATCTATACGGACCATTGTTTGTGTTGTATCTATACGGACCAAGCATTGTTTGTGTGGCATTATCTATAGTGTCTTAAGTTGATTGCCTTAGTGATGATATCAGTTAATTATTTTGTGGTGTTTTAAGTGCTATTTATTTATCATCCACATTTTAAGTAAAAGTAATCGTTATGATTCAGTTTTCATTGTTGTGAATGTCAAATCGATTATTATTCGTCATATATCGACTCCATTCTGTTCATATTTTCGTGGACCGCACACGACCTTTCCATTTGACCAATTCAAAAAAGTAATGTAACCGTGGAAGTTGTAGTAGGCGTGGTCGCTTTATACCTAGCAATCATATACAATTTCCATAAGCAAGTGCTCCCCGTCTATATACATACTGCACCGTTCACGTGCTCAGCATTCATTACGAACAATTACTTACTCCTGTAAACGTGTCATATCACTTGTATGTTACACAAAGCACCTTTTTGTTTTAAATTGGCGTTCTGAATAAATGCTAGTGATTTGTTGATTTGATGTTCGTGGATGTTTTCTGGAGAGTGTAGGATACTATGCTGTGATGTATGTGATAAAGGGATTCATGTGTATGAGTCAATATTATGTTTCTCTTTGCTGACTTGTGTATGTGTGTGTTTGTATGTTTATAATATGTCTTTGTTGACGTGTGTATGTGTGGGTTTGTATGTGTATATTATGTCTCTTTTGACGTGTGTATTATGTAGTTGTGTGTTTGTATGTGTATATTATGTCTTTTTTGACGTGTGTATGTGTGTAGTTGTGTGATTGTATGTGTATATTATGCCAGTGTCGCTGTAGGTCTGATGACCTGACACCCTGTTTTGTTTATAAATGATGAGGTTAAGGTGGTGAGTGTGATTTGTTACTGCGATCTCTTCGAACATGTTTAGTATCGGCATGCTTGTATCACTATTGCCATCAGGTTTCTTCAATTATCATCAATTAAATGATTTGTTTATGTTTAAGCACCTTGACCTGTAGATGATATATATATTTTTGATGTTCACATTGTTACCTTTCCTATATTCGAGGTTATCTTTAGGGGATCTTTAGGGGATCTTTATGATTATTTTGATGTGATCGGAACTGCTCCTACATAACAATTTATTGGTTCTATACTTTATAGGTCTGTAGCTACATTACCTCTGACGCTATAGTTTATAGGTTTGTAGCTACATTATCTCCGACGCTATAGTTTATAGGTTTGTAGCTACATTACCTCTGACGCTATAGTTTATAGGTTTGTAGCTACATTATCTCTGACGCTATAGTTTATATATCTGTAGCTACATTATCTCTGACGCTATAGTTTATAGGTCTGTAGCTACATTATCTCTGACGCTATAGTTTATAGGTTTGTAGCTACATTACCTCTGACGCTATAGTTTATAGGTTTGTAGCTACATTATCTCAGACGCTATAGTTTATAGGTTTGTAGCTACATTACCTCTGACGCTATGGTTTATTCTGTCCTCTAACGTTTAGTGTGGTATCTGTTAATACGGTGCTTTCCTTTACCTTTCTATAGGTGTGATCAATTGAATAGTATATGTATACTTTGTAATTTATTTGTGAATATATCGTCAAAAAAATACCAATTGTTACTAGAATTATTGTTTTAGATTCAGAGAAATTTATTCTGATGTTAATCTGCATGATTCGCACTTCATTAACCTGTACTTAATTGAAGCGTCTATGCATTTCCTCCACGTTCTTTACATGCTAAATCCTTAATGACGATTCTCACGAAATCTCATATAATGTGGAACAAATATCGTGTACTGACATTCTTTTAAAACTTGAAGATTAGTTATGACCTAACTACTTTCTGTAAAACATACTTTCAAATCCATAGTTATTGTTCAAACATCTTAGTTGCCGCCATATTATCTCGACGTCAGACTGGTCATTTGAGGAAAACATATTTATTTTGATTCATGGATATATTTTATAAATATGAATGTAAAGCCGACAGCAGGGCATGTATTCGGGTTGTATGATACTCAGTTCATTCCTTGAAAATATCCAAAAAATTGGGGTCGGAATTTTCGTTAGGTTGCTCAGATAAATGACCAAATGTTGTATCTTAAACTCGTGAAAGAGTGTTTTCTAGGAAAACACCTTTTTGAATACAAAAAGTGTTTATTATCGATACCATCAGTACTCCTCTGTCGTTGATTTGGCCATCTTGGTATTAACATATCTGTACTGCTGTCTCAGTTGTAACCTCCGTATATAACATGGTATCCCTTGTTAGATGTAGATACAGTGGGTATAATTATAACTTTTATTGTAAAGATGACTACGTTTTATGATGTTTGATGGAGGAATAATACATGTATTTAATTTTAGATGTCAATTAACAATGCTGATTAATGACGAATCAGGTCCGTTTTATTAACTTATAAATTATATCTATATTTGCATGATATATATGGAGTATTGGAACACGTTCTTGGCTGACAAACATGAACACTAATTTGATGTCCAGATACCCTCGTAGATTGATGTATAACCAGGTAATAAAGGAGTAATGTGAATTTTGAAAGTGTTCCTTGTTATGTTTTAAGCTCACCTGGACCGAAGGGGCCCCGGGGGCCAGAGAGGCGGGGACTAATACGTGAAATAGAAGCAAATCCTTTAAAGCCACATGCTCACGAAGAAACATATATCAATGTTTACATTTTGAACTTTTTACAGTTTTCGGACTTAACATACCTAACAGATTATCGTGAATCAGAAACTGAAAGAAAATGTGTATTTATGAAAGTATACGGGGAATTCCCAAAAATAATAATTGTGGCTGCCAGACCAAGTTTCTCTGAAAATTAGTCCCACAATGCACAGGACGGTTTTACAGTCCATACAAAATGAAGGAACGCCGCAAGCGTGGAACTGTGAAAACGCAGACATATTCTGCCAAAAAAAAGACACAAACAAGTGTGAGTCGGCAAAACCCGAGTATTTCCTTACGAAAGGAAATGATTCGTTGGAACTTAACGAGAGAAGAAAAAGAAATAGACTCGAATTCCGATTTTTCCGGACGTCTATTGGATTGCTGGTTAGCTTTTGAACATTGCCAACTTCACCGATCTAAGATTTTTGGCGGGGCCAAAAGTGAGCAATATGGCCACATTGCTATACTGTTGAGATTCCCAACCCATAATCATGATGTACGTATGTGGCATCGCTAGGCTTCATGAGATAACCAAAATCCTGTTGTAGAAATAGGCCCTTGGGTCTTTCCTCACCCCTAGGGGACTTGCCTGCTTGTTGGTTTTATATTCTTATCTTGTTCTTTTTAATTAATTTAAAAATCGGGAAGCCAAGTTGTTTTTGTCACAGTCGGCCTCAAAACTATGCAACACCAACGACGAAGGGGAAACCGATAAATACATATGAAACCGCAAGATCCTGATTCCCTGGACATCAGATTGAAACAAGAAAATAAAATTCCATTTGGACCAAGAGGAATGGGGACAATAACTATGGTATGGATAAGACCATATGTTGCAAAAGGATAAACTTATTTTGCTGCTTCGTTAACAACCGCCATGTGGTCAGGGCAACAACCGCTATGTAGTCAGGTTAACAACTGCCATGTGGTCAGGTTAACAACTGCCATGTGGTCAGGTTAACAACTGCCATGTCGTCAGGGTAACAACTGCCATGTGGTCAGGGTAACAACTGCCATGTCGTCAGGTTAACAACTGCCATGTCGTCAGGGTAACAACTGCCATGAGGTCAGGTTAACAACTGGCATGTGGTCAGGGTAACAACTGCCATGTGGTCAGGTAACAACTTCAATGTGGTCAGGGTAACAACTGCCATGTGGTCAGGTTAACAACCGTCATGTGGTCAGGGTAACAACTGCCATGCGGTCAGGTTAACAACCGTCATGTGGTCAGGGTAACAACTACCATGTGGTCAGGGTAACAACTGCCATGTGGTCAGGTTAAACGCCATGTGGTCAGGGTAACAACTGCCATGTGGCCAGGGTAACAACTGCCATGTGGTCAGGGTAACAACTACCATGTTGTCAGGGTAACAACTGCAATGTCGTCAGGGTAACAACTGCCATGTGGTCAGGGTAACAACTGTCATGTGGTCAGGTTAACAACTGCCATGTGGTCAGGGTAACAACTGCCATGTGGTCAGGGTAGCAACCGCCATGTGGTCAGGTTAACAACTGCCATGTGGTCAGGGTAACAACCGCCATGTGGTCAGGGTAACAACTGCCATGTGGTCAGGGTAACAACTGCCATGTGGTCAGGGTAGCAACCGCCATGTGGTCAGGTTAACAACTGCCATGTGGTCAGGGTAACAACTGCCATGTGGTCAGGGTAGCAACCGCCATGTGGTCAGGTTAACAACTGCCATGTCGTCAGGGTAACAACTGCCATGTGGTCAGGGTAGCAACCGCCATGTGGTCAGGGTAACAACTGCCATGTGGTCAGGGTAACAACTGCCATGTGGTCAGGGTAACAACTGCCATGTGGTCAGGGTAGCAACCGCCATGTGGTCAGGTTAACAACTGCCATGTGGTCAGGTTAACAACTGCCATGTGGTCAGGTTAACAACTGCCATGTGGTCAGGTTAACAACCGTCATGTGGCCAGGTTAACAACTGCCATGTGGTCAGTGTAACAACTGCCATGTGGTCAGGGTAACAACCGTCATGTGGCCAGATTAATAACTGCAATGTGGTCAGGGTAACAACTGCCATGAGGTCAGGTTAACAACTGGCATGTGGCCAGGCTAACAACTGCCACGTGGCCAGGCTAACAACTGCCATGTGGCCAGGTTAACAACTGCCATGTGGTCAGGGTAACAACTGCCATGTCGTCAGGGTAACAACTGCCATGTGGTCAGGGTAACAACCGTCATGTGGTCAGGGTAACAACTGCCATGTCGTCAGGTTAACAACTGCCATGTGGTCAGGGTAACAACTGCCATGAGGTCAGGTTAACAACTTCAATGTGGTCAGGGTAACAACAGCCATGTGTCAGGTAACAACTTCAATGTGATCAGGTTAACAACTGCCATGTGGTCAGGTTAACAACCGTCATGTGGTCAGGGTAACAACTGCCATGCGGTCAGGTTAACAACCGTCATGTGGTCAGGGTAACAACTGCCATGTGGTCAGGGTAACAACTGCCATGTGGTCAGGTTAACCGCCATGTGGTCAGGGTAACAACTGCCATGTGGTCAGGGTAACAACCGCCATGTGGTCAGGTTAACAACTGCCATGTCGTCAGGGTAACAACTGCCATGTGGTCAGGGTAGCAACCGCCATGTGGTCAGGGTAACAACTGCCATGTGGTCAGGGTAACAACTGCCATGTGGTCAGGGTAGCAACCGCCATGTGGTCAGGTTAACAACTGCCATGTGGTCAGGGTAACAACCGCCATGTGGTCAGGGTAACAACTGCCATATGGTCAGGGTAACAACCACCATGTGGTCAGGGAAACAACTGCCATGTGGTCAGGTTAACAACCGTCATGTGGTCAGGTTAACAACTGCCATATGGTCAGGGTAACAACCACCATGTGGTCAGGGAAACAACTGCCATGTGGTCAGGTTAACAACCGTCATGTGGTCAGGTTAACAACCGCCATGTGGTCAGGTTAACAACTGCCATGTGGTCAGGTTAACAACCGCCATGTGGCCAGGTTAACAACTGCCATGTGGTCAGTGTAACAACTGCCATGTGGTCAGGGTAACAACCGTCATGTGGCCAGGTTAATAACTGCCATGTGGTCAGGGTAACAACTGCCATGAGGTCAGGTTAACAACTGGCATGTGGCCAGGCTAACAACTGCCACGTGGCCAGGCTAACAACTGCCATGTGGCCAGGTTAACAACTGACATGTGGTCAGGGTAACAACTGCCATGTGGTCAGGGTAACAACTGCCATGTGGTCAGGGTAACAACCGTCATGTGGTCAGGGTAACAACTGCCATGTCGTCAGGTTAACAACTGCCATGTGGTCAGGGTAACAACTGCCATGTGTCAGGTAACAACTTCAATGTGGTCAGGGTAACAACTGCCATGTGGTCAGGTTAACAACCGTCATGTGGTCAGGGTAACAACTGCAATGCGGTCAGGTTAACAACCGTCATGTGGTCAGGGTAACAACTGCCATATGGTCAGGGTAACAACTGCCATGTGGTCAGGTTAACCGCCATGTGGTCAGGGTAACAACTGCCATGTGGCCAGGGTAACAACTGCCATGTGGTCAGGGTAACAACTACCATGTTGTCAGGGTAACAACTGCCATGTGTGGTCAGGGTAACAACTGCCATGTCGTCAGGGTAACAACTGCCATGTGGTCAGGGTAGCATCCGCCATGTCGTCAGGGTAACAACTGCCATGTGGTCAGGGTAACAACTGCCATGTGGTCAGGGTAGCAACCGCCATGTGGTCAGGTTAACAACTGCCATGTGGTCAGGGTAACAACCGCCATGTGGTCAGGTTAACAACTGCCATATGGTCAGGGTAACAACCGCCATGTGGTCAGGGTAACAACTGCCATATGGTCAGGGTAACAACCACCATGTGGTCAGTGTAACAACTGCCATGTGGTCAGGGTAACCACCGTCATGTGGCCAGGTTAATAACTGCCATGTGGTCAGGGTAACAACTGCCATGTGTCAGGTAACAACTTCAATGTGATCAGGTTAACAACTGCCATGTGGTCAGGTTAACAACCGTCATGTGGTCAGGGTAACAACTGCCATGCGGTCAGGTTAACAACCGTCATGTGGTCAGGGTAACAACTGCCATGTGGTCAGGGTAACAACTGCCATGTGGTCAGGTTAACCGCCATGTGGTCAGGGTAACAACTGCCATGTGGTCAGGGTAGCAACCGCCATGTGGTCAGGTTAACAACTGCCATGTCGTCAGGGTAACAACTGCCATGTGGTCAGAGTAGCAACCGCCATGTCGTCAGGGTAACAACTGCCATGTGGTTAGGGTAACAACTGCCATGTGGTCAGGTTAACAACTGCCATGTGGTCAGGTTAACAACTGCCATGTGGTCAGGGTAACAACTGCCATGTCGTCAGGGTAACAACTGCCATGTCGTCAGGGTAACAACTGCCATGTGGTCAAAGTAGCAACCGCCATCTGGTCAGGTTAACAACTGCCATGTGGTCAGGGTAACAACCGCCATGTGGTCAGGTTAACAACTGCCATATGGTCAGGGTAACAACCGCCATGTGGTCAGGGTAACAACTGCCATATGGTCAGGGTAACAACCACCATGTGGTCAGGGTAACAACTGCCATGTGGTCAGGTTAACAACCGTCATGTGGTCAGGTTAACAACTGCCATGTGGTCAGGTTAACAACTGCCATGTGGTCAGGTTAACAACCGTCATGTGGCCAGGTTAACAACTGCCATGTGGTCAGTGTAACAACTGCCATGTGGTCAGGGTAACAACCGTCATGTGGCCAGGTTAATAACTGCCATGTGGTCAGGGTAACAACTGCCATGAGGTCAGGTTAACAACTGGCATGTGGCCAGGCTACCAACTGCCACGTGGCCAGGCTAACAACTGCCATGTGGCCAGGTTAACAACTGCCATGTGGTCAGGGTAACAACTGCCATGTGGTCAGGGTAACAACCGTCATGTGGCCAGGTTAATAACTGCCATGTGGTCAGGGTAACAACTGCCATGAGGTCAGGTTAACAACTGGCATGTGGCCAGGCTAACAACTTCCATGTGGCCAGGTTAACAACTGCCATGTGGTCAGGGTAACAACTGTCATGTGGTCAGGTTAACAACTGCCATGTGGCCAGGTTAACAACCGCCATGTGGTCAGGTTAACAACTGCCATGTGGTCAGGTTAACAACCGTCATGTTATCAGGTTAACAACTGCCATGTGGTCAGGATAACAACCGTCATGTGGCCAGGTTAACAACCGCTATGTGGTCAGGTTAACAACTGCCATGTGGTCAGGTTAACAACCGTTATGTGGTCAGGGTAACAACTGCCATGTCGTCAGGGTAACAGCTGCGATGTAATTCTCGGTCAAATACAACTAACGCTCTTCTGAACATGACAACCAGGATGCTGACTAAGAACTACAATCTAAATCGAGTGTTATGAAAAACCAACAAATAATAATGATAATAAAAAACATGCATCAAAACACCTGTTATAGCAACAACATTATAAAAAGAAAAAAACCAATTAACACATTACCTGCATGAGGCCTTGGCAAACAGTACCCGAGGCTGCTTCCATTCGTTACAATTTGGTGGCAGCGGTGGGATGGTTTTAAAATGTGGTTGTGATAAACTGGAACAAACACTATGGGTTCGAATCCCACCGCTGCCACCAATTGTAACGTCCGCTCTCCATGAACACGGGACGTGAAAGTTCTTTTTGGGATGGTTGTGGTGTGATGAACATAATTCAACACTGGATATAAAGTTTACTTATATTTATTAATCCACAGGAAAATCCCGAAGGTACAATACAATCCAATGAAGTTTCATCCATCTTCCACACTATCGCCGGCGCATTCACACTTAACAGTTCACACACATTTAAACAAAACTAAGTCCTCACATCCTAAATATGTACATCCAAACGGCACTAGGTCCGTTTAGACTGAAAGCTGCTGGAGAACTCCTTATGCAAAACGCGCAAGTCTTTTTATATCCCCTGAGAGTTAATTAATATGTATAAATTGACGATGTGGTCAATTGACCAATCATGACCTTTAACCCGAAATATGGGCGTATCTAAACCCCTATCTCGTCATTTCTAATTACAGCCCTAGGCACTGACCACTGGTCCCACGGACCGCGTGCTACCTAATAACGACTGACTTTCAGGTGCTACCGTTTGGTTATATTTTACGTATACCTTGATATAGAATGAAGGGTGTAAACCTAAAACGGGTTAATTAACTACTGATCTAAGGGAAGCAACTCGAATAGATTTGGCTGACTATAGCGTATAGCTTTAACTACTCTAGGTAACTTTGAACACATAACATATAAAACTTGTCTATTTCCTAGTTCACTACACATCGTAGATAGAGGGGGCGTTACTCTGTAGATATAGAAATCAACTAGGAGATAGAGGGACGTTACTCTGTAGATATAGAAATCAACAAGGATATGTATACCGTAAATAGAGGGACGTTACTCTGTAGATATAGAAATCAACTAGGATATATACATCGTAGATAGAGGGACGTTACTCTGTAGATATAGAAATCAACTAGGATATGTACACCGTAGATAGAGGGGTGTTATTCTCCGGATAGAAAATGACCAACAGAGAAAAATCACGCTCCTCATAGAGTTGTAGATGTTTGGTGATATTAGTGGCTGATGTCAGTCTGTTGTGGTTCCTTATGGTTTATTAAAAAAAATGTCCAGACAAAGTATTGTTCTCCTTCTCGGAAAACTTCGATATCAATCATGATGATCGTGACATCAGGAACATGTCCTAGTTAACCGATGCGATAAAAATAGGAAATGTTGCAACATTCTATAAATAAAGAAAATGCTGTCTCATCGGACATGAATAGAAAATAAACCCACGACATCATTCTATAGATGGTACACACGTAATTTTCCGCTTACTTTTGGTTGTGATTTAGCAGCGGTGGTGAGACTACACTCGTGTAAACAGATATCGTTAAGAATAGCACTGTCTAGAAGCTCTGACGGATACAAGTTAAGTGAGGAACCGACTCCGTAGTGGTAAACTCTGAGGATAGGTCCAGAATTCACCTTGTGGAACAAAGGCTATCAGTACGCAGCAAGTTCGCTGACCAGACTGTATAATTAGTTTCATTAAAACATTACTATTTTATAGAATTTATATAATCTGAATATTAACCATGGCTTCAACAACAAATACAACCCAACAAGTTTGGTGAGGATGGGGCCTGAAGCTCGTTCAATTATTGTATACGAGATGTGGGCAAAATTGATATCCCCCAAGGTAAGTTGTAATTTCAAGTAATACATGCGAGATCTAAGGAGCAGTGTTCTGTTTGTTACACTCTATCAGCATATTGTATGGTTAAGATCATTAATGTTTGAGAAAACGAACAATATAATAGAAGTTATGATTAAGGTGAATTATTGAATAGTGGTTATATATTACGTTTTCTCCCGTTATATTCGTGTTTCAACTAAAACCCCTGAATTATAAACACTAGTGAAATATTATGTTGACGTTATGGAAATGTGTCATAGTTACGTATATTTGCTGAGTGAAAAATATAATGCAATCATATAATTTTAAAGTACACGTTAATCATATGAGAAATAACATTTGTGATGTGATGAGGTAAGATAATCACTTTGCTGAGTTATGTAATGGTGATACAGCTCTTAAAGTTCGTGGTCGGAATAGTATTATCGGCTACTTCCGGTCACCTAGTACTTCCCATCAGAAAACGAACTTTGAGAGCTGTATCAGTATAAACATCCACTTCTGAATTTTGTAAATGGAATACTAGTACCACTTTTGATTAATTACGTCAACAGTATTTTCTTTCTCTCTCTTTAAATTCAAATGATTTCAACACCAATTTGAATGTCTCTTGTTTCGTTGATCAGCGTCATAGATTTTCCTTGATTTCCACTGTTGATGTAGAGGTAATTCTCTATAGATGTTCTCCCGTCTTCAGCTTGGACACCATTACATAACTCAGTGATTAGCTTACATGACCTTGATGCGTTCAGTTCCTTACAAAATATCAAATTATAAAAAATTCTGATTTCCCAACATTGTATCATTATCAAGTGACATATACTCTGAACTATCATCACGTGTTAGATCAGTTTGGTAAGCATCTACCTAGTTGATTGATATGTTTTGAGCCTCCTATTGAAGGAAGTATTCGAGGATGTTCTTTATAAGTCCTTCTTATTATCTGACTATGTAGGGCCGTGTACCCAAGGATTGATCTCATTTGGTTACATTATATCGACGAGGTAGCACTCTAAAGTAGACAAGACAAAATGGACAACATCGGTTAGAGTTAGGGTGAGTCTGTTATTGCCATGACTGCCATCCAAGACTGTTGCTTTAAATTGATTGAGCATCAGCCTTATTCACCTGACCTCGCTCAATCAGACTGAAAACAGCTACTTCAGGCATCCTAACTTTAACCCTAACCCTAACGCTAATATGCAGCGCTTGCAAAAGTGTATAAATACTAAAGGGCAGTAAGCTGAAAAATAATACAATATGTCCGGCAAAATTCAAATCCTTCAATATGAGGCAGTCTTTGCCTTCTTTGGCGGGGAAGAGTCAGTGTGCTTCCATTGTTTCGATTGTTGTTTGTCCTTTGGGATAAAATGATGGACCCATGTATCATCCGTAGTGACAAATCTCTAAGAAAGTTGCCAGGATCTTCCTCAAAAAGGTTAAGATAAGCACGCGATACTGTGCGCCTGATGTGCTACTGATCAACTGTCAGAAGTCATGGTACCAATCGGGCCGAAAGTTTTCTCATTGCAAGATCCTCGCTCAAAATGGAATGTGCTCTTTCCTGTGAAATGCCAACTCTACTGGCTATATATCTTTATGTGACTCGTCTGTCAGTCATAACAATGTCATGAACTTTATTGACCATTTCTGGGGTTGCAACATTGAAAGGCCTTCCCCATGTTGCTACCATATCTTAGTGAATATCCTTAGGTGTTAAACCTTTTTTAATGCAAATATTGGATAACTGCTTTTCACCAATGTTACCTCGTCAATATTAACTAACCAAATGAGACCAGTCCTTGAGTACACGGCCCTATACAGTCAGAGAATAGTAGGACTTAAAAAGAACATCATTGAGTACCTCCTTCGATACGAGGATCACAACATATCAATCATCCCTCGTATCTGGTGGTTGTACTACAAACTCCTGTTTCCTAATTTGAAGGGTGGAAGTACCTGTATCTCCCATTCCCTACAATGTCTCATAACATGTCATACATGTCAATTTTACCAACATATTGTCTATAGGAAGTTCCTTTTTTATATGCCCTATTTTCTGACATTCCCAACACTTAACACTTGACAAACTTTTCCATTTGTTTATGTATATTAGAGTATGTTTTGGCATCTCACTTTCTTAATTTGAAACGCAGTAAAAGAGCTTGTTCTGGTACTGTACAATCATAGACGGAAATGTTTTTTGATATCTTCATGTTATCGCCCATCAAAAAACATCCCTGTTAATTGACTCTCTATAGCTGTCTGTCTGTTTTGTCCCTCAAAAACCTGTTCTGTTTCTCCCAGAAGTCTTTCTGAGTAAGCCAGCACGTTTTCGTCTGAGTTTTTCCTAACATTAGTCAATGATAACTAAGCAGAAGTGGGGTCAGTTTTCACATCAAATCGAGATTTTGATTCCCTTTTTAGTAAGTCCCATTTAGTAGATTGATTGACGTTTAGATATCTGGATAAAGTCACTAATGACACTGTACAAGTTTGAGGTGCTACCAAGTTTACCTTGTCTTTTGATTAACAGAATCAGTAAATAATTTTTTATGACATACCCACTAATGTAAGATCCTCAATTTTAACTATTAATGTGTTTAGCTAAGTTTATGAGTTGACTAACGTGGAACTAATGTATGGAGAAACAAATGCTAAGTAATAAGCGAAATGATATTGAACCAACAGTATTTTAATGAAAGTAATAATTCAAGTGATTTGATTTTGAACAATCGGTGTGGGGGGACTGATAGCAGTTTAAGAACTGTAGAATTAATAGTAAATAGTTGTTTTTTCCCCCGATTTTTGAACAATTTTACCTTGCGCAAAAATATAGTTAAGTATGATGGGATAACTGCATTGAAAATGTGATGGAGCAATCTCCAACCCTCGACAATACCTCGGACAACCAAGAACAGCATCCCTTCGGGTTGGAAGTTCTCTGTTACACCTTCAAGGTAGGGGAAAATTATATTAACTTTCGGGTTGGATTTTCTCTGTGACACCTATAATGTAGGGGAGATTATAATAGTCATTTGCATGCTTCTATTCTTTTGTACATATAACGCATTTTTTAATGTTTGTTCCAGATGTGTTACCGACATAAACAGGTCAACTCCAAGCTACGATTTTTATCCACCAGTATACGGAAAGGAAGAAAGAAGCGGATTATCAGATTACCATAACAGGAGAACTGTCTGATGATACTAATATAGTCGCGTGGTAACATTTATATTCCTGCTTTGGATAATGCTGTCAGTTCGTGCTTAGATCTTTACAGTATCTTTGTTTTTTAACTGTTTGTATTTTTTGCTTTATTTTCGTGTTATCTCTCATAGATGAACATATAAACGACTTAATATATCATTGTCGTCACTTCTATCATAGGTATACGCTGTCTGGTGTACGTATTAACCTATATATAACTAAGGTATCGACTTAGTCATGGTATAACTCACACATCTTAGTTTAAGATAACTCACACATCTAATTGTTAGATATAACTCACACATCTTAGTGTAAGATATAACTCACACATCTTAGTGTAAGATATAACTCACACATCTAAGTGTAAGATAGAACTCACACATATTTGTGTAAGATAGAACTCACACATCTTTGTGTAAGATATAATTCACACAACTTAGTGTAAGATAGAACTCACACATCTTTGTGTAAGATATAATTCACACAACTTAGTGTAAGATATAACTCACACATCTTAGTGTAGGATATAACTCACACATCTTAGTGTAAGCCTCTACAGTAGATCTCGCTTCCATATTAACATCATAATTATAACTCACAAATCTAAGTGTATCTACAGAAGAAATCGGTGCCCAACACATCGTCGAGTAAGTAATTATGTGGCAGGAGATTCAAAACCAATCATCACATATTCGGAAGGAAATTCATGCACATGGAGTGGGCACGCCTGAGGACGTTCTCGTATTTCCCATTCACAATGGATGTAAGTGCCATTCGATTGGCTCGTGCAGGATTCTTTCTGAGCGGAAGCAATTGTGTCACATGTTATTCGTGTGAGGTCATGCGTTCCACCTGGGACGATAACGAAGACCCTGACATTTTTCATCAGAGGGTATCACCAGCTTGTAGTAGCGTGACGGGACTGGAAAATACAAACATTCCAATTTATCGACTTCCGGAAGTAACAGCGCCGGAAGTTAAGGAAGCACCAGAAGGAAGCAGAGATAGGAATGCATCATCTGATGGTCCTCAGGAGACGACCAAAGGTAACGACGTCTCACGGACAAACGGTAAACAGTCACTAGGGGATAGAAATCAGTCTAGTGATTCCGGCGATATACCAAGGAGAGCTGACCAAGTAGCGTCACGGACCGATGATGTATTGAGGGAGACTAACCACACAGCGTCACGGACCGGTGATGTAGTGAGGGAGACTAACCACACAGCGTCACGGACTGATGATGTAGTGAGGGAGTCTAACCACACAGCGTCACGGACCGATGATGTAGTGAGGGAGACTAACCACACAGCGTCACGGACCGATGATGTAGTGAGGGAGACTAACCACACAGCGTCACGGACCGATGATGTAGTGAGGGAGACTAACCACACAGCGTCACGGACCGATGATGTAGTGAGGGAGACTAACCACACAGCGTCGCGGACCAATGGATTGAATGAAGCCACAAATGGACTCGAAATGGGAAAGCAAAAACACAAACCATCTGAATTTAGACCGGAGTATAAAAACGATGTTTCTGACAAGAAAGCGTTAGCGACAGCGGACACAGGGAACCTTTCCAGACCGAAGTACCCGGCTTATGCTGTGTTAAGGGTGCGCGAGGCTTCATACGACACGTGGCCCAAACATCTCTCCCAAACCAAAGAGGAGATGGCGGAAGCTGGCTTTGTCTTCAGCGGACATGCCGACTACACTCGCTGTTTCTTTTGTGGAGGTGGACTCAGGAACTGGATGCCGGGGGACGACGCATGGATAGAGCATGCGCGGTGGTTCCCTAGGTGCACGTATTTACTTCAGAGCAAGGGAGCTGACTATGTTCGAAGCATACAAGGGTCTTATCCAGCTTCGGTAGGTATTTGAAAGTAGTAAACACACAATAAATAAAAGGCATTTTCATAAAATATATTTAAAAATAAGTGAGTTATGATTTTTTTTCTATTTTTAACTGTTCTGGAGAATTTTCAAGGCATCGGGGGGGGGGGGGGGGGGGGGGGGGGTGCTCCATATGTTTCCTTTCTGTCCGTCTTGTACATATATGTACGTAACGTCAAAGTTTGTTTATCCCTTGTGCTTCTTTCATTGAGGGATTTTTCAAACCCCGCACAATGATAAAGAGCCATAATATCTTGGACAAGTTCGAGTTTCAGGGTTTTGGGGTTAAGGTCATAGTTACTACATTGTATTTTAGTGGGGCTGGTAGGGAACGTCAAAATGCTTGTTTCATTTTCAATGTTTATTCAATATTTCATTCTGTCATCAGTTGCTTTAGCGATGTTGCAGTTGATTTGCAGGTGTATGTAAAACGGAATCTAAGTCTGCATTAATTCGGTTCATTTTACTGTGTTTGTAGGCAGATAAGTGCGGTAGTGATGCACGTGCAGTAACAGACGAACCAAAATCTCGGGTACCTACTGACATGTGGACGTACGCAGCTGTCCAGAGTCTGTTGGACATGGGCTATGACAGAGCAATAATAGAACGTGCTACCTGTAACGTCGTCAACAACAGAAGTGAGTATGGCTTTGGATCATACACAATACCTCTCCTACAAAATAAGATAGGAATTCGGTAATAGCTAATCAAAAGGAGAACTCAAGAAAGCTAAAATGTCACTTATAATGTAGCTAATGTGACGTTAAAGTGGTATCATACAAGTTAGATGTACTGATTATAGTTGTCTCATCAGGTATACAAGATGTTGAAGCAGTTGAGCTACTGGACGAGGTGTTCCGAATACAGGACGCTGTTGATAGTGACTACGTATCCGATCCAACGTCATTCCCGAATGACCGCCAACCTGTTACCAGGGATACGTCATATCATTCCGAGGACGCAGGTTAGGTCATTTCCGTAAAACCTTCATATTTATAAAATGAACATTAATTCAGGTATGAAATAGTTCTGAACACGTTTTTGCAGATGACCTGAATATCCATCACTTCTGTTTTTCGCCAAACTCCAGCTGAGAGTTCTGCTATCATGACTCCAGAGTGAAACTTGCGAATACAAGCAGTTTTCTGTTTCTTTAGTTCGCTGAAAATCTCCTCAACTACAGCAGCAAACCTAGAAACATATATCAATTTGAGGATGAACTCGGTATATCATGTGGTATACATTTACAAGACAGGAAATAATTATTATGATTATAAATCTTAACAGGACAGAAAATAACGATTATAAATCTTAACAGGACAGAAAATAACGATTATAAATCTTAACAAGACAGAAAATACTGAACATTATTATAGATCTAAAGCTAATGATAATTAATCTTAATCTTAAAGATGACAACAAGGATTATCAATTTGGGTTCACACCTGTTTTCAGCAGATACATTAGACAACGCGAGTTAATTTTATATCAAATATTCTAAACCCAAATACTGTTTCGATATTGCTCAAAAATCTATTTGTATCCTTTTTTAGAAACTCGCCTCCTTATGCAGGAGAACCAGGAAATGAGGGACATGTCTATGTGTAAGGTATGCAGTGACACGGAGGTGGCTATCGTCTTCCTTCCCTGTGGTCATTTCGTCTGCTGCTCAGAATGCGCTCCGGCCATGATGAAATGTCCTGCCTGTAAAGTGATCATTCAAGCTTCCGTTAGAGCCTGGCTCGTGTAACACATATCAGGTGAAAGTCTGACTCGTTTAACACAACTCGCGTCAAAGTCTCGCACGTGTAACACTCCTCCCGTCAAATTCTGACTTATGTAATACAACTCGCGTCAAAGTCTGGCACGTGTAACACACTTCCCGTTAAGCTCTAGCTCGTGCAACTCACCTCGCTTCAAACTCTGACTCGTGTATCACAACTCCCGTCAAAATCTGACTCGTGTATCACACTTCCTGTCAAACTCTGACTCGTGTATCACAACTTCCGTCAAAATCTGACTCGTGTAACACACTTCCTGTCAAACTCTGACTCGTGTATCACACCTCCCGTCAAAGTCTGGTACGTGTATCACAACTCCCGTCAAACTCTGACTCGTGTATCACAACTCCCGTCAAACTCTGACTCGTGTAACACACCTCCCGTCAAACTCTGACTCGTGTATCACAACTCCCGTCAAACTCTGACTCGTGTATCACAACTCCCGTCAAACTCTGACTCGTGTATCACACCTCCCGTCAAACTCTGACTCGTGTATCACAACTCCCGTCAAACTCTGACTCGTGTATCACAACTCCCGTCAAACTCTGACTCGTGTAACACACCTCCCGTCAAACTCTGACTCGTGTAACACACCTCCCGTCAAACTCTGACTCGTGTAACACACCTCCCGTCAAATTCTGACTCGTGTTACACAACTCCCGTCAAACTCTGACTCGTGTAACACACCTCCCGTCAAACTCTGACTCGTGTTACACAACTCCCGTCAAACTCTGACTCGTGTAACACACCTCCCGTCAAAGTCTGGCACGTGTAACACACCTCCCGTCAAATTCTGACTTGTGTAATACAACTCGCGTCAAAGTCTGGCACGTGTAACACACCTCCCGTCAAACTCTGACTCGTGTATCACACCTCCCGTCAAACTCTGGCACGTGTAACACAACTCCCGTCAAAGTCTGGTACGTGTTACACAACTCCCGTCAAACTCTGACTCGTGTATCACACCTCCCGTCAAACTCTGGCACGTGTAACACAACTTCCGTCAAAGTCTGGTACGTGTAACACAACTTCCGTCAAACTCCAACTCGTGTATCACACCTCCCGTCAATCTCTGGCACATATCAGGTCAAACTCTAGCTCGTGCAACTCACCTCGCTTCAAGCTCTGGCTCGTGCAACACAACTCCCGTCAAACTCTGGCACGTGCAACACAACTGTCAAACTCTGATTCATGTGACACACCCTAATACGTAACGCTCACCATGACAATTTCGGCTCGTGTGATCAATGTGTATGAACTATTCTACCAATGTTCTCACTTAAAATCGCTACGTACTACAAAATATATAAACAAAGGGACAATATGTCCATTGTTTCTTATTTAGTGATAACATTCCTGTCACCTGTCCACGAAATCTAAATATAGTTTTGTAAAGGTAGTTATTCTGGCTGCTTGATTCTAGAACTCGACTATTGTTTTAAGATCTTCTTATCTTTCTTAATTATGTCTGTCAGTTCTTGTTGTTATATTTTAAGTCGTTGCCCTCTAATGACATCATGGTAGGAAGTAAACGCATTGCTCTCTCTCTGTCTGTCTCTCTCTCTCTCTGTCTGTCTCTCTGTCTGTCTCTCTGTCTCTGTCTGTCTCTGTCTCTGTCTCTGTCTCTCTCTCTCTCTCTCTCTCTCTCCATCCACCATCAAAATAGGCCCCTTTTTTTATACTTGTTTCTTGGTTTTTTGATCGTCTATGGTGCTCTTCTGCTATCGCTATATGCCCTCTAGGCTCGTATATATCTTAGGCTTTGCAAATAAATTCTTTGACTACTTAATTTCTGCTTTTCTCTTTTGATAGTTATTTTTTCCTCATAGGTGTTTGCTGTCCTTTCTGTATAATTTTATAACCGGATTGTTGTTCACCAGAAGTAATTAAGCATATGAACTATACTATATATTAGAATCCCCAAAAATGTCGTATTTTATAATTATTGGCAATTCACCCTTATTTGATTCAAATCGTTGGCAAAAACTCCCATTCTCTGAGTTCGAAAAAAAAAAATATATATATATATATATATAGTTTTGAGGCCTCTCTGACTTATCACGTGGTTTCTCATTTTTTGCGGTGGCATCTCGTATCAATATTTGAATATACATAATCTGTGTGTGGCTAATTTGTTATCAATCACATTGAATTAATAAAGTATCTTATGACAAACAATCTTTCTTTTATGTTAACATTTTGACCATCGACATTCTAATACTATTAGAAATCGTAGTTCTTCAAAACTCCATCTGTTTCGAATGCAGAGTGAGGCGGTCTATGTAGGTATGTTACTATTTAGAAATGGAAGATAAACTATTGTTTATCATTGAGCTTAGTTTTAAACTCTATGTGTCCTTGATTTCAAGGTCATTAGCGAGGTGTCTAATGCCTGTCATGATTATATCTTCAACATTAGTTCTATGGTTCAGCATATGTGTTAATCATTTTGACATAGACCCCTTTCCGGATATTTCATGCAGTGCATCATGGGGCAGTTTGCGGTTTATACTTAGAGAGTATAACCATCGAGTAATTCAAACACCGTTAGATACACTTCACATGACACGATCCCAATGTCAGACCCCTGTGCAGTTTGATGCTGACAACGATTATAAACGACCAGAGAATTAAGATATCAATTATTGATTATTATATATTTTTGTTACAAATAGATAGATTTCAGGTCTAAGATACAAAATGGTATAAAAGGTAAATTAACCCAAATAACCTACAATAGACTAAATATTGTCCTGGCAATGGGTTCTAACTTCCAAAACAGTTTAAATACTTTTCAGATGGGTTATAATGCCTCATATTCACGAACATATTGGTTCCAATGCCATAATTATACTTCATGAATGTCCAAAAGACGAATGGTTCCAGAGGTGGACTAAATTAATCAACAGAGTTGGGTTTGTTGTCACAATACATACTAGGATCTGTAGCAATCACTTTGTGTATGGACAGCCTAGGGAACAAGAGCTTCATCCAGTTTGAATCATGAAATGGATATGAACATAAACCCACACCAGCTGGGAAACTCCCCGTCCGTCGGGCTATATCAAAATGTCATGACAAACAGTCAGATATTGACCACAGAGTCGCCAGTCACTAAAACTACTGATGATTATAAAAAATAATTAAGTATCCTAAAAGAACAGGTCCAGATACAAAGATTAAGGATTGACGAATTGGAGAGACAGAATTCTGGGAAATCATTTGGTACTGACGCAATAGAACACTCAGATTACCAGGTGAAGACATACATAGGTAAACTACAAATACAGTTTAACAGTCTCAGAAGTTGATAGATTTTAATTCATCATGAATTGTTATGCTTGTCAGGTCAGAATTTCTCATTTAGTCAATATGTACCCAGGTCTCAACATCAGTTTATACAATAAATATTTAGTTGACAGTTCATACAGTAAAGATATTAAACGTAAATCACATATTATTATATAAATATTCGTTTTATTGAAAAATAATATCCAAGCTCATTTAACCAGTCTTTATACACACAGTTATTAAATATGCCAACCTTCACATAGGACAGTCTTATATCCTAGGACTCCCATCTTTTGACCTTTCTTCATGGCTGTTTGAGAAAATACAAAAAATGGCATCAACATGAAGTATTATGAAGGTGAACAATCTTTACACACCAAGATGTACCTGGAGTCCAACAAGAAGAAATCTGGACCCAAGAGGAAGCTGAGCATGTAGGATGAGGATGACCCTCATAAAGCTAAATAAATATGAGTCTTCAAGTTATACGAATTGGAGATGATAAGGTTCAACAGTACTCTAGTTGATTAAATGATTTAGTCTTCACTCAACAGTGACAAAGCTTTCTAAACGCTTTCTCTTCAAAATTCACATTGAACTCATGTCTACATTTCTTTTCAAATATTTCAGGAAATATAATTTTATGAAAAACATGATATGAACTGTTAATCATCTTTGAAATGACTCCACTGTCTGGCAGTATTCTTTCAATGTGAATATTTTCTGTCTCACTGCCTGTGCAGACAACAAAATCTGCATACATTAAGTTTGTAACATAATTTCAACTTGCATTTGTCTATAATAATCATGGTTTCTTTTAAATATGAAAATCCTTACTCTGCCCGGAACAGTACACTTTCTAATTATGTGACATTAAAGCATACATGTCTTTGCACTTGGTATATTCAATAAATACAAACTCTGATATAAAAATCACCTGGTATATGTTCCATGAACACAAACCCTAATATCAAAACAATTTGGCTTTTTACATAAACCAATAACCTTACCTAAATAGATAAATTGTTATTCTGTGAATATATTTGTAACTTCCTGCTTGTGGTTGTACTAACCGATAATGGGACCCCTTAAATTCAGACGTATTCAATAGACAGTGACGAGAGTGATTTAAATTGATATGTTAGTAGAGAAAGATCACCGAGCTGGTATACGTCTAACAATTAACAATATATCGAAGGATTTGTTTGCTCAATAAAGCTTCGTTCTTTTTGTGAATTCTGAGAATAACCTGTAATTATTTACAGATCGATATACAGTCAAACTTCGATGTTTCGAAGTTCAAGGGACTAACAGAAAAACTTCGAAACAGCGGGACTTCGAATTATTCATGGTTGACAATAGATCGATGTTTTCTTGATAATGACCATATATGTTAACGTACGTTACATGTCCTCTGTGTCTTCGTGATGATCGTCGCCTGTCAGGCTCAAAAGTTAATTTATACCTCAAACACAACAAAATAAAAATACTTTTCATTAATTATACCTAAGCATTTTATTAATTAAACAAACTATGTATCGGTTACAAAACACTTATATCGCGTCTTATTATACGTCCCTGGTTTAACAGATAAAGCAAAAGAAGTACAATGCACACTTACGTAAGTCGTTAGGCTTTTCTGCTAAAGACATACGCGGTTACGTTATGTGCATATAAAATACGGAATGCCGATCGGTTGGAGAATGCATGATTGAATGACAAATAATCGATTTACTTGGATATTTATGTATAAGTTTGCAATGTGACACTTATGACTGAAGACATCGCTAATTGTTTGTGTTTAAAATCGGTCCGCTTGTTTTATAGTTCCGTAAAATTTACTCACCGACCGCTGATTTCAATGGCGGCGAAGATTATCAGAGACGACTACCGAAATGTTTTACTGGAGTGATTAAATGTCATGGCTTCTAAATACACCTTTTATCTATCAATTTGGTCTGATTATTAATTAACCCCATGATCGGGAGTGACAACACACGCTATCGTTATCCCTATTGTCAGTCAGGGCATCTAGGGGAGAAGTGTTAAATCTTGCCGCGGGGGTCACGACCAACACCTGTCCAGTGGTCAGTACAGGTAAACTTTTGTTCGAATCATGAGATGTCAGTTACCTATGACATCATAGCTAACGGGCCATGAAAAAAGTTCGATACATCGAAAACTTCGATTTATAAAAATTCGAATCATGCATAGGTTCGTTAGTAGCGTTATATAGTAAGGAAATTCGGGACCAAGCAAAAAGTTCGATACAGCGAGAAATTCGAATCATCGAAGTTCGAATCATCGAGGTTTGACTGTACATATATCTCATTACTTATGGCCTATTCTGTGTCATCTGATCACGTCATAACAGACCGTATGTTAAATCCAATTTAAGATTTATTTTTAGACTACTACATGTTTACTGAATTAATTTTAAGTGATCTAATTTAGAATATATCACAATAACATTAGATCACTTAAAACACATGATAAAACCTCGCAATTAACTGTGCGGTATAAAAACCCCACACTAAGCTGTACGGAATAAAACCTTACGCTTAGCTTTGCGGATAAAACCTCATACTTTGTTTTTCGGTATAAAACCTCACACAAAGCTGTGTGGTATAAAACATCACACTTAGCTGTGGAGTATTAAACCTCACACTTAACTGTGTGGTATAAAACATCACACTTAAATGTATGGTATAAAATATCATACTTTAATGGTTATTTGGAAATTGGTGATATATATTGTATTTAGGATATATTTAGTATCTATATACAATATATGCATACAGTATTTGGTTTCTCCATGGTGGAGAATGTTATGTATTACTTGCCAAGGTTTTACCCTGGAAGTGAGGTGGGGCCTCGTAGATCTGGGTAAAAATCAACAAGGCCAGTTATGGTTAGGTACATGCAAACTCTGCCAAGGTTTACCCTGGGGAGGGTAAGTAGCTGATGTGTCCGGTACCAGTTGGTAGATACTCAGCGTGGGGTACTTACCATTGCATGTACCTATTAATCTAGTCATTGGTTTATATGTAAATGCCTGCTCGTCACATTTATTTGAGAATAAGTATAATTAAATGGCTGCGGCCAATAATCCAAAAAATCATTGAGTTTGTTGTTATGTGAGAAAACATCATAAAATAAATGTATGGTATAAAATATCATACTCGAGTGTGCGGTATTCGACACATTATAGGATTTAGTAGTCCACCAGCAGGGTACCGGTACACCTCGGTTACTTAAGTCCACCAGCAGGGTACCGGTACACCTCGGTTACTTAAGTCCGCCAGCAGGGTACCGGTACACCTCGGTTACTTAAGTCCACCAGCAAGGTACGGTACACCTCGGTTACAAAAGTCCACCATCAGGGTACCGGTACACCTCGGCTACTTAGTCCACCAGCAGGGTACTGGTACACCTCAGTTACAAAAGTCCACCAACAGGGTACCGGTACACCTCAGTTACAAAAGTCCACCAGCAGGGTATCGGTACACCTCGGCTACTTAAGTCCACCAGCAAGGTACGGTACACCTCTGTTACTTAGTCCACCATCAGGGTACCGGTACACCTCGGTTACTAAAGTCCACCAACAGGGTACCGGTACACCTCGGTTACTAAAGTCCACCAGCAAGGTACGGTACACCTCTGTTACTTAGTCCACCATCAGGGTACCGGTACACCTCGGTTACTAAAGTCCACCAACAGGGTACCGGTACACCTCGGTTACTAAAGTCCACCATCAGGATACCGGTACACCTTGGTTACTAAAGTCCACCATCAGGGTACCGGTACACCTCGGTTACAAAAGACCACTATCAGGGTACCGGTACACCTCGGATACTTAAGTCCACCAGCAGGGTACCTGTACACCTCGGTTACTTAAGTCCACCAGCAGGGTAACGGTTCACCTCGGTTACTAAAGTCCACCAGCAGGGTACCGGTACACCTCGGTTACTTAAGTCCACCAGCAGGGTAACGGTTCACCTCGGTTACTAAAGTCCACCAGCAGGGTACCTGTACACCTCGGTTACTTAAGTCCACCAGCAGGGTACCGGTACACCTCGGTTACTTAAGTCCACCAGCAGGGTAACGGTTCACCTCGGTTACTAAAGTCCACCAGCAGGGTACCTGTACACCTCGGTTACTTAAGTCCACCAGCAGGGTACCGGTACACCTCGGTTACTGAAGTCCACCAGCAGGGTACCGGTACACCTCGGTTACTAAAGTCCGCCAGCAGGGTACCGGTACACCTCGGTTACTTTAGTCCACCAGGAGAATACCGGTACACCTTCAGGACTAAAGTCTACCAGTAATGACCTATCAACCTAGGGATAGCATGACGTCAGCTTTAGATTTATCCTGTTAAGTCACGTGTTGTGTCCTGTATATAACGTGTATCTATTTGTGTACACATGTGCGAAGTTGTAGACCAAGGTATTTCTCTATACTATATATAGCCCAGGGATAGGCTTTTGGAGATCCAGTGTTTCATTTGGTATATTCATAGACAGCTAATACTTTGACCAAATGACATGTATTCTTCATTTATATATTTTAATGAGTGTAATGGTCTGATAATTTATATCTTTATATAACGCATACTTCCCACCATCACAGTGTAAATGATCGTGTCAAAAGTTTGTAAAATCTGATTACAATGTACATATTAAAGATTTATTAAATGGAGTTATGGTTTGTGGATGTTTGTGCAGCAAAAAATGTTGGTGTGTGAAGTCCACCAGTAGGATATTGGTAAATGTTGGTGTGTGAGGTCCACCAGTAGGATATTGGTAAATGTTGGTGTGTGAGGTCCACCAGTAGGATATTGGTAAATGTTGGTGTGTGAGGTCCACCAGTAGGACATTGGTAAATGTTGTGGTAATAGCGTGAAGCATGTGACTTATGGTAATGTGTAAAAAGACATAACTACTTCTTGTTTTCAATCGATCATGTTTACATTTTGTCAGATATGTGAAGCCTTAAAACAGTTTTAATAAAATATATGAAACAGATGACAACCTCTGAAATTTTCTTTCAATTTACAACAGGAACTTCTTGTCCACAGGGGCTTGGCACGATTTTCCAAATGATAGTAAGTAAAGTAAGTAAAAATAGTTTATTCAAGTGTCACATGTTTCAATACAATACATAAAATACAGCTTTCATCATTAAGTTATTAAAACACCCGGCCGATTTCGACCTATGAGACACTGTCATATCATCATCTAATAAGAGCTATGCATTAACTAAATTTAAGAAATACATGCTAAAATATTCTAAAGTATTGTCACATTTGCTTACAATATATTACAATTTTAAAATGTACAATAAACCTGATCCAATTCATAAAATATTCAACTATGATAAAATCAGATAAATCTGGCACAATTTCTAAAATATCTCACCCTTAAAAGCATTGCCGTCTTCTGTACATTTTATATAAAACAGATGATAATGAGCACTGTAGTGCATTATTATTCATTAAATATATAAGTTTATGTTGGGAGTCAAGCTCAAAAAAAGTAGGATTAAACACTCCTGCTTGCTCCAACAAAGTATTTCTTAAATCATCGTAAAAATCACAATCAATCAGGAAGTGAGTTTCATCTTCAATATGGTTTGAACTACATAATCGACAAACTCGTTCTTGTAATGGAGTTTTTGGAACAGTGTACCGACCGGTCTCTATATTCAATTTTAAGTTACCACAGCGAAATTTCGCTAAACATTTACGGTGGTGCCTACTGATAATCGTGGTGACATAATATTCAGGTGTAACACAATATTTATACTTTCTGTAAGTTCTAAGTTTGTTTCCGTTATCATTACCAATATCATTCCATAAATCTCTATACCAGTTTCCTCTATCCTCATTACTTAATACTATTTTAGCAATATTTAAACAATGAATTTTATCAACATCATGTATTAAAAAGTCTGTAAGATCACGATCCTGGAGAAATTTCTTAGTTTTGGTTTCCCAACTCTTTGGAGTAGACAGAGACCATGCATGTATCTTATACGTTATTCTGTCCATATCTGTACTACGAAGTCTTAGCCACAATCTACACACTTCAAGTTTTTGTTTCACCATACAGGAATCCCAGCCCATGTCGCCACGCGTTGCGATATTTGATGCGTTTTTTCCACAGCCAAGAAAGTATCTACATGCTCTGTTTTGAACAGTTTGTATAAACTTGTACGTATTTAGGCCCCATATACCCGCGCCGTAAAATAAAACAGGCTCAACTAGCGATTCATACAATGATTTAAAAACTGAATATGTCATTCCACCAGCTAGTATAAATTTAGTATATAGGGCACATAAAGCTCTACCCGCTGATTTTGAGAGTTCACGTGCAGTAATAGTCATATCAAGGTGTTCAGTGAACCATAGTCCTAGGTACCTATAACGGTCCACGGTCGAAATGTCAAGGTCGCCACAGGTAAAGCTCACGAGAGATTGAGGCACCGACGGGTTTCTGAAGTGAATCACTTTGGTTTTTGACTGATTAACCTGTAAGCGCCACTTTCTACACCACTCGCCGAGACTGTCTAACATACGTTGGAGAGAGTGTTCATCCGGGGCCATCAGCGCGATATCATCGGCGTATAGGAGGAGTGAAATGTAAATGTTATCTACCGGTATGCCACAGTTCAGACCATTTATGTCATGCACAAGGTCATTGATGTATATAGAAAAAAGTGTCGGGGAGATATTACAGCCCTGTTTTACCCCTTGTGACACAGTGAACCATTCCGATAGGTGGTTATTAAGTCTCACTGCATATTTAACATCACGATACAAGGCTTGTACTGCTCCCAACATTTTCCCGGAAACACCAATGGATAGCAGCTTGAACCAAAGACATTTTTGGTTTACAGTGTCAAAAGCTTTCCTCGCGTCGACAAAACACACGAATGTCGAACGTTTAGATAATTTACGGTTATTGACGATACTATACAAGGAGTTTAAATGATCCAAACAGCTCCGCTTTCTTCTAAAACCATTTTGTTCATCGGAAATGACGTTATTTCGCTCTAACCAATTGTTGAGCCGTACTCCAAGAATATCGGTGTAAATTTTACTGGGAATAGACAATATCGATAATCCTCTGTAGCTCAATGGATCCCTGACATCCTGCGTATCCGGTTTCGGGATTGGATTAATAATAGACTTTGACCATTCCGAAGGAATAACACTGCGCTCAAAACAATATGAAAATATTTTGAACAACATATCAACACAGGCTTTGTTACGAAGGACCTCCGCTGGGATACAATCTGCACCGATGGATTTCCTGAGGTTTGCTCGAAAAACCGCACTTCGAACTTCCTCATAATTAATTGGAATGTTTAACATAGATATATCAATATTACTTTGAAAATTATGCTCCTGTAACTGACGATTTACGTTATCCAAATGTACATCATCAAAACCAGAATCAACAGGCGTCGCATTGTAGAGCGACTCATATTTAGACTTCCAACATCGGAGGACACCCGGAACGTCACAAATTACACTTCCGTCATTGACCACTTCCATTGGAATTTTAGACATTCTATTATTTGCCATGCCAAGCTTTCCTATTTCCCGCCACATTTCACCGGAGTTGGTTTTATGTAAATCATGTAGTTTTGCTTGCTCACTTAGTTGGTACCGACGTTTGGCTTTTCTATTTAAACGATCAAATGTTGATCTTTCACTACAATACACTTCCTTTAGCCGCCTTTTATTAGAATTGCTATGTTTACAACAAAGCCATTCCTTTTCACATTTACACACTATATCCCACTGTTGCTGTAACTCCGTATTCCAGTAAGGCTTCGCTCTAGATTTACCACCCGGACGACGGTTGCCTGACGAGCAGCTTACTTTAATTCTTTTATCCATTTCACCGGACACAAGGGCAATAAAATCCGCATAGGCTGAGTTGACATCGTTCGATGTATGGAGATCGTTGTCGATTTTGTCGATCGTTGCTTGGATGAGATCCCACGTCGCGTCATCTTGTAAAAAGTCGTGTGGCGTTGTAGACATAATATGACGTTTAATCGAGCTTACCGTCTTCAAAAAGAACCACCATCTTTCCCTAACCTTTCGTGACTTTGTTTATGTCGTTACAGTGGTCGTACAGCCAAGAAGCGGTCCGAATGAAGGGAAAGATGGTGGTTCTTTTTGAAGACGGTAAGCTCGGTGATGTAATATGGAATTGGCTACGGCACATGACGGATAACATAACCAACCGACATCCTATATTGACATAGTTATGGTTACTGTATACCGCTGCAAGCGTCGATTTTTCGATTTCTGAATGGTTATTGAGGTACCCATTAGAGACGAGGCGACTATTCAACCGGACAGGGAGATTCCGACCTAGCCATTTCAACATCTATTTCCGAATTCGTCAGGTCATAACTTGGATAATACTTGGCCAATTTTGTTCATCGAACACTCATTGGAAAGATAAAACATTTCTCTTTAAGGTAATGTATGTGTCACTAAGATTTTTGATCCGCAGAATACGACAAATTTTTTTTTTTTTAAATACGTTCGTCTTCCCCCTCTTTGTAGTTACTACCCTTGATACTATATACATATATATATGGACTATCATTTGGAAAATCGTGCCAAGCCCCTGTGTTCTTGTCCATTAAAATCCACTCCAGTATTATAACAGTGTTATAACACAGTACTAATTCAGATCTCCCCAGCCAGTTAACTTACAGCAATAGCTAGTTACAGGATACATTAACTCTTGTATGCTTCGGATGGCTTAACAAAAACTAAAGTTTGTAAACCCCAGAGCTGTATAAAAGTCTTTCGAATGGTATCACTAAGTACCAGACACACTGATACCTTCCTCAAACTACGGCTGACCGAAGGCCTACCTCAAAGACTAGCCGTTATGGAAATTTATTGGGTACAAAGCAAAATATATATCATCGCAGAACGAATTTCAGTATATATACGATATTTTATCAAACGAATATCCCAATTTTATATTCATTTCTGGACCATTAACTATGGGCATGTGTATGGTAATGTGGTTATAAAGACAGAGAAGGGTAACCCTTGTTCCTGTTATTTACAGCCTGCTAAAGGACCCCATAAGAGGGTTGTGTAAAACACACTACAAAAGAGTAACAACTTAATAGAAGTATGCAATAGATACATGTAGCAACTTATGCTGAATAATTAAAATAAAACCGGACCATCAGTTTTGTTCTGCTCAGAGTCTTCAGAAATCAGAAAGGAGAAAACTCCGAAGGAATGGCGGGGAAATCCTCTTGGGCCTTAATTTTTATTGTAATAAACAGAAGTACAATAATCAAGGAATCTATTAAGTTAAAGTGACGAATGTTTTTTGATATTTGATTAAAACATAATGAACGTGCCGGTAAATATTTTTGTCTGACGTACACCAGTATGGCATTGGTACACCTCTATAAATTCCGCTAGCAAGGTACGGTACACCTCGGTAACCAAAGTCCACCATCAGGGTACCGGTACACCTCGGTAACCAAAGTCAACAGCAGGGTACCGGTACACCTCGGTTACTAAAGTCCACCATCAGGGTACCAGTACACCTCGGTAACCAAAGTCAACCAGCAGGGTACCGGTACACCTCGGTTACTAAAGTCCACCATCAGGGTACCAGTACACCTCGGTTACTAAAGTCCACCAGCAGGGTACCGGTACACCTCGGTAACCAAAGTCAACCAGCAGGGTACCAGTACACCTCGGTTACTGAAGTCCACCAGCAGGGTACCGGTACACCTTGGTAGCCAAAGTCAACCATCAGGGTACCGGTACACCTCGGTAACCAAAGTCAACCAGCAGGGTACCGGTACACCTCGGTAGCCAAAGTCAACCATCAGGGTACCGGTACACCTCGGTTACTAAAGTCAACCAGCAGGGTACCGGTACACCTCGGTTACTAAAGTCCACCAGCAGGGTACCGGTACACCTCGATTTCTTAGTCTACCAGCAGGGTACCGGTACACCCCGGTTACTTAAGTCCACCAGCAGGGTACCGGTACACCTCGGTTACTTAGTCCATCAGCAGGGTACCGGTACACCTCGGTAACCAAAGTCAACCATCAGGGTACCAGTATACCTCGGTAACCAAAGTCCACCATCAGGGTACCGGTACACCCCGGTTACTTAGTCCATCAGCAGGGTACCGGTACACCTCGGTAACCAAAGTCAACCATCAGGGTACCGGTACACCTCGGTTACTTAGTCCGTAAGCAGGGTACCGGTACACCTCGGTTACTAGAGTCCGCCAGCAGGGTACCGGTACACCTCGGTTACTTAATCCACCAGTAGGGTATCGGTACACCTCGGTTACTAAAGTCCACCATAAGGGTACCGGTACACCTCGGTTACTTAATCCATCAGCAGGGTACTGGTTCACCTCGGTTACTAAAGTCCACCAGCAGGGTACCGGTACACCTCGGTTACATAATCCATCAGCAGGCTACCGGTACACCTTGGTTTCTTAGTCCGCCATCAGGGTACCGGTACACCCCGGTTACTTAAGTCCACCATCAGGGTACCGGTACACCTCGGTTACTAAAGTCCACCAACAGGGTACCGGTACACCTCGGTTACTAGAGTCCGCCAACAGGGTACCGGTACACCTCGGTTACTAAAGTACACCAGCAGGGTACCAGTAAACCTCGGCTACTAAAGTCCACCAGGAGGTTACCGGTACAGCTCCAGGACTAAAGTCCATCAGTAATGACCTATCAACCTGCAAACTGTACGGATAGCATGACGTCAGCTTTATTTTGTTCATGTAAAGCCACGTGTTTTGCCCGGTTTATAACGCGTATCTATTTGTGTACACAAGGGCGAAGTTGTAGACCACGGTATTTCTCTATACTACATGTATATATAACCCAGGGTTAGTCTTGGGGAAATCCAATGTTTCATTTGGTATATTTATAGACAGCTAATACTTTTACCAAATGACATGTATTCTACATTTGTATATTTTAATGAGTGTAATGGTATGATAATTTATATCTTTATATAACGCATACTTCACACCGTCACAGTGTAAATGATCGTGTCAAAAGTTTGTAAAAATTAACAACAAGGTACATATTAAAGATTTATTAAATGGGATTATGTTTTGTGGATGTTTGTGCAGCAAAAAATGTTGGTGTGTGAAGTCCACCAGTTGGACATTGGTAAATGTTGGTGTGTGAAGTCCACCAGTAGGATATTGGTAAATGTTGGTGTGTGAAGTCCAGCAGTAGGATATTGGTAAATGTTGGTGTGTGAAGTCCACCAGTAGGACATTGGTTAATGTTGGTGTGTGAAGTCCAGCAGTAGGATATTGGTAAATGTTGGTGTGTGAAGTCCACCAGTAGGACATTGGTAAATGTTGGTGTGTGAAGTCCACCAGTAGGATATTGGTAAATGTTGGTGTGTGAGGTCCACCAGTAGGATATTGGTAAATGTTGGTGTGTGAGGTCCACCAGTAGGATATTGGTAAATGTTGGTGTGTGAAGTCCACCAGTAGGATATTGGTAAATGTTGGTGTGTGAAGTCCACCAGTAGGACATTGGTAAATGTTGGTGTGTGAAGTCCACCAGTAGGATATTGGTAAATGTTGGTGTGTGAGGTCCACCAGTAGGATATTGGTAAATGTTGGTGTGTGAGGTCCACCAGTAGGATATTGGTAAATGTTGGTGTGTGAGGTCCACCAGTAGGATATTGGTAAATGTTGGTGTGTGAGGTCCACCAGTAGGATATTGGTAAATGTTGGTGTGTGAAGTCCACCAGTAGGATATTGGTAAATGTTGGTGTGTGAAGTCCACCAGTAGGACATTGGTAAATGTTGGTGTGTGAAGTCCACCAGTAGGATATTGGTAAATGTTGGTGTGTGAGGTCCACCAGTAGGATATTGGTAAATGTTGGTGTGTGAGGTCCACCAGTAGGATATTGGTAAATGTTGGTGTGTGAGGTCCACCAGTAGGATATTGGTAAATGTTGGTGTGTGAGGTCCACCAGTAGGATATTGGTAAATGTTGGTGTGTGAGGTCCACCAGTAGGATATTGGTAAATGTTGGTGTGTGAAGTCCACCAGTAGGATATTGGTTAATGTTGGTGTGTGAGGTCCACCAGCAGGATATTGGTAAATGTTGGTGTGTGAAGTCCACCAGTAGGATATTGGTAAATGTTGGTGTGTGAAGTCCACCAGTAGGATATTGGTAAATGTTGGTGTGTGAGGTCCACCAGTAGGATATTGGTAAATGTTGGTGTGTGAAGTCCACCAGTAGGATATTGGTAAATGTTGGTGTGTGAAGTCCACCAGTAGGATATTGGTAAATGTTGGTGTGTGAGGTCCACCATTAGGATATTGGTAAATGTTGGTGTGTGAAGTCCACCAGTAGGATATTGGTAAATGTTGGTGTGTGAAGTCCACCAGAAGGATATTGGTAAATGTTTGTGTGTGAAGTCCACCAGTAGGATATTGGTAAATGTTGGTGTGTGAAGTCCACCAGTAGGATATTGGTTAATGTTGGTGTGTGAAGTCCACCAGTAGGATATTGGTAAATGTTGGTGTGTGAGGTCCACCAGTAGGACATTGGTAAATGTTGTGGTAATAGCGTGAAGCATGTGACTTATGGTAATGTGTAAAAAGACATAACTACTTCTTGTTTTCTATCGACCATGTTTACTTTTTGTCAGATATGTGAAGCCTTAAAACAGTTTTAATAAAATATATGAAGACAGATAAAAACCTCTGAAATTTTCATTTAATTTAAAATAGGAACATTTTGTGCATTAAAATCCACTCCCGTATTATAACAGTGTTATAACACAATACTAATTCAGATCTCCCCAGCCAGTTTGTAAACCCCAGAGCTTGATAAAAGTCCACCAGCAGGGTACCGGTACACCTCGGTTACTGAAGTCCACCAACAGGTTACCGGTACACCTCGGTTACTTTAGTCCAGCATCAGGGTACCGGTACACTTCGGTTACTTAAGTCCACCAGCAGGGTACCGGTACACCTCGGTTACTAAAGTCTACCAACAGGGTACCGGTACACCTCGGTTACTGAAGTCTACCAACAGGGTACCGGTACACCTCGGTTACTGAAGTCTACCAACAGGGTATCGGTACACCTCGGTAACTTTAGTCCACCATCAGTGTACCGGTACACCTCGGTTACTTAAGTCCACCAGCAGGGTATCGGTACACCTCGGTTACTTAAGTCCACCAGCAGGGTATCGGTACACCTCGGTTACTTAAGTCCACCAGCAGGGTACCGGTACACCTCTGTTACTTAAGTCCACCAGCAGGGTACCGGTACACCTCGGTTACTTAAGTCCACCAGCATAGTATCGGTACACCTCGGTTACTTAAGTCCACCAGCAGGGTACCGGTACACCTCGGTTACTTAAGTCCACCATCAGGGTACCGGTACACCTCGGCTACTTAAGTCCAGCAGCAGGGTACCGGTATACCTCGGTTACTTAAGTCCAGCAGCAGGGTATCGGTACACCTCGGTTACTTAAGTCCACCATCAGGGTACCGGTACACATCGGTTACTTAAGTCCACCAGCAGGGTGTCGGTACACCTCGGTTACTTACGTCCACCATCAGGGTACCGGTACACCTCAGTTACTAAAGTCCACCAGCAGGGTACCGGTACACCTCGGTTACTTCAGTCTACCAACAGGGTACCGGTACAACTCGGTTACTAAAGTCCACCAGCAGGGTACCGGTACAACTCGGTAACTTTAGTCCACCATCAGTGTACCGGTACACCTCGGTTACTTAAGTCCACCATCAGGGTACCGGTACACATCGGTTACTTAAGTCCACCAGCAGGGTGTCGGTACACCTCGGTTACTTAAGTCCACCAGCAGGGTACCGGTACACCTCGGTTACTAAAGTCTACCAACAGGGTACCGGTACACCTCGGTTACTGAAGTCTACCAACAGGGTACCGGTACACCTCGGTTACTGAAGTCTACCAACAGGGTATCGGTACACCTCGGTAACTTTAGTCCACCATCAGTGTACCGGTACACCTCGGTTACTTAAGTCCACCAGCAGGGTATCGGTACACCTCGGTTACTTAAGTCCACCAGCAGGGTATCGGTACACCTCGGTTACTTAAGTCCACCAGCAGGGTACCGGTACACCTCTGTTACTTAAGTCCACCAGCAGGGTACCGGTACACCTCGGTTACTTAAGTCCACCAGCATAGTATCGGTACACCTCGGTTACTTAAGTCCACCAGCAGGGTACCGGTACACCTCGGTTACTTAAGTCCACCATCAGGGTACCGGTACACCTCGGCTACTTAAGTCCAGCAGCAGGGTACCGGTATACCTCGGTTACTTAAGTCCAGCAGCAGGGTATCGGTACACCTCGGTTACTTAAGTCCACCATCAGGGTACCGGTACACATCGGTTACTTAAGTCCACCAGCAGGGTGTCGGTACACCTCGGTTACTTACGTCCACCATCAGGGTACCGGTACACCTCAGTTACTAAAGTCCACCAGCAGGGTACCGGTACACCTCGGTTACTTCAGTCTACCAACAGGGTACCGGTACAACTCGGTTACAAAAGTCCACCAGCAGGGTACCGGTACAACTCGGTTACTAATGTCTACCAGCAGGGTACCGGTACACCTCGGTTACTAATGTCTACCAACAGGGTACAGGTACACCTCGGTTAATATAGTCCATCAGCAGGGTACCGGTATACCTCGGTTACTTAAGTCCACCAGTAGGGTATCGGTACACCTCGGTTACTTAAGTCCACCAGCAGGGTACCGGTACACCTCGGCTACTTAAGTCCAGCAGCAGGGTACCGGTACACTTTAAAATAACACTAATGACCTACCAACTTGCAATTTGTAAGGATAGGATGACATCAGCTTTATTTTTATCATGTAAAGTCACGTGTTGTGTCCTGTATATAAAGTGTATCTATTCGTGAACACATGGGCGAGGTTGTAGACCACGGTATTTCTCTATACTATATATAACCTCAGGCTTTGGGAAATCCAATGTTTCATTTGTTATATTTATAGACAGCTAAAACTTTTACCAAATGACATGTATTCTTCATTTGTATATTTTAATGAGTGTAATGGTATGACAATTTATATCTTAATAGAACGAATACTTCACACCATCACAGTGTAAATGATCGTGTCAAAAGTTTGTAAAATCTGATAACAAGGTACATATTCAAGATTTATTAAATTGGATTATGTTTTGTAGATTTTTATGAAGCAAAAACTGTTGGTGTGTGAAGTCCACCAGTAGGATATTGGTAAATGTTGGTGTGTGAGGTCCACCAGTAGGATATTGGTAAATGTTGGTGTGTGAGGTCCACCAGTAGGATATTGGTAAATGTTGGTGTGTGAAGTCCACCAGTAGGATATTGGTAAATGTTGGTGTGTGAAGTCCACCAGTAGGATATTGGTAAATGTTTGTGTGTGAAGTCCACCAGTAGGATATTGGTTAATGTTGGTGTGTGGGGTCCACCAGTAGGATATTGGTAAATGTTGGTGTGTGAAGTCCACCAGTAGGATATTGGTAAATGTTGGTGTGTGAGGTCCACCAGTAGGATATTGGTAAATGTTGGTGTGTGAAGTCCAGCAGTAGGATATTGGTAAATGTTGGTGTGTGAAGTCCACCAGTAGGATATTGGTAAATGTTGGTGTGTGAAGTCCACCAGTAGGATGTTGGTAAATGTTTGTGTGTGAAGTCCACCAGTAGGATGTTGGTAAATGTTGGTGTGTGAAGTCCACCAGTAGGATATTGGTAAATGTTGGTGTGTGAAGTCCACCAGTAGGATGTTGGTAAATGTTGGTGTGTGAAGTCCACCAGTAGGATGTTGGTAAATGTTGGTGTGTGAAGTCCACCAGTAGGATGTTGGTAAATGTTGGTGTATGAAGTCCACCAGTAGGTTGTTGGTAAATGTTGTGGTAATAGCGTGAAGCATGTGACTTATGGTAATGTGTAAAAGACATAACTTATTCTTTTCAATAGACCATGTTTACATTTTGTCAGATATGTGAAGCCTTAAAATAGGTTTAATAAAATATATGAATAAGATAACAACCTCTGAAACTTTCTTTTAATTTACAACAGGAACATTTTGTCCATTAAAATCCACTCCAGTATTATAACAGTGTTATAACACAGTACTAATTCAGATCTCCCCAGCCAGTTAACTTACAACAATAGCTAGTTACAGGATACATTAACTCTAGTATGCTTCGGATGGCTTAACAAAAACTAAAGTTTGTAAACCCCAGAGCTTGATAAAAGTCTTTCGAATGGTATCACTACGTACCAGACACACTGATACAATCCTCAAACTTCGGCTGACCGAAGACCAGCCTCAAACAATAGTCGCTATGGGAATTTATTAGGTACAAAGCAAAATATAAATCATCGCAGAACGAATTTTAGTATATACATCATGTATACGATATTTTATCTTCATTCTTGGACCATTAACTATGGGCATGTGTTTCTCTATACTACACCTCAGGCTCACAATCATCATCATCATCTTCATCATTCAATCACAATCATCCTCACCATCATCCTCATCATCCTACTCATCATCATCATCACAATCATCATCATCATCATCATCATCATTCAATCACCATCATCCTCACCATCATCATCATCACAATCATCATCATCATCACCATTCAATCACCATCATCATCATAATCATCATCATCATCATTCAATCACCATCATCCTCACCATTATCATCATCAATCAGCATGCATCATCATCGTCATGATTCACCCTCAATAAAACTCACAAGAGAGAGAGAGAGATTTGTGCCATTTCGTATAATAACATATTATCGCAATGTGCTTAATAACATACAAAATAAAAAACAAAAAAACAAAAATAGTTGAGAAGTATTGTCAAGAGTTGGGTGTTGTCTGTAAAAGTTTATCCCATTTTTTCCATCTATTATGAAATGTTTCTATATTTCCCTTATCTTTACCAATAAAAACATATTTTTGAATATTGTTATTATCTCTCATAGTAAGTTTCAGTGCTTGTACTGATATAATTTGCTGTAAACATCTTGTTCTATAGATAAACTGCTTCATAATGAGTAATATAAGATTATCTGTTTGATAATATACATTTTTCTTGTTTCTCATGCCAAAAATGAAAGTTTCTTTATTGAAAGTAAATGGAATCAATAGCGTATCTAGCAAAATTTCAAAGTTATCATAAGAAGCAGATTGGACTACCAGTCAATCCGATTTTGAATAAATATGAATTAGTGGTTAATATATGTTGGTTTATTCTATATTGGAGCCACTGTAATTTAGAACTTTTAGTAAGTTTTAGGATCATAAATATATTCTTCCAAGTTTCATCATCTAATTCAAACATTCTATTCCATTTCTTTTTTCCTGTAGATATATTGTTGTTTAAAGAAAGTATGTTATAGAAGTCTTTAGAGCCCTTAATATTTAAAAAAATTTCTAAATGAATGGGTACTAATGGATAAGTTAGATTTTCATTTTCTATATGCTTGTGGGCAGTGTATTTCCTAATAGAGTTTATTATACCATGGTATGTAAGGAAGTTGGTATTGATATTGTATTTATCTTTAAATTCCTGAAAAGTATAAAAAGTATTTAAATTTGGCAATTTAAACAAATCATTGATTATAACAATTCCCTTCTAATACCATTCTTATAAAACACCATTTTATTATTTACTGTTAAGGTTTTATTAAACCAGATGGGTGTTTTCATTATTGAAAAATTCCTATTTACTAAAAATGTCTCTTCTTTCACTTTAAGGCATCCCCAAGATTTGAACTCATCTTTCCAAAAATTTGTTTTTGCATTTCATTTCACATTTTCTTATGTATTCTGATCCGCAATTAGCTAGCATACCTATATCAATACTTCTGCCTAAGATTAGTTGCCATTTACTTGCTTTAGAGTATAACCTTCTAATCCATGATAATTTTAGCGCCTTTATAAAAGAATATATATCAAGCATTTTCAAACCCCCTTCTGTATAGTCTTTTATGATAATGTCCCTTTTCACCTTGTCTACTTTACTATTCAAAAGAAAGCTATAGAGTTATGTGTTTAGTCTTTTGATAAATGCTAAGTCAGGATCAGGTAGAGCTATAAAAAGGTGGTTAAGTTGCGATACCAAAAGATATTTAATCATATGTATTTTACCAATAGGAGTAAGCATCCTTTCATTCCAATTATTCAAAAGAGATTTAAGTTTAACCAATTTCTTGTCAAAGTTCATTTTAGTCATTTTATGTAAATCTGCATGGAAGTCAATACCCAATATGTTAAATTTTTGGTTTCTCCAATGTAGGTTCCATTCTGGGCAAAATTGTTCTTCACTATATTTCATGCTACCTATCCATATTACTTCTGTCTTGCTTTTATTTATTTTTAACCCAGATATATCTGCATATCCTTTTAACTCATCCAATGTCTCTTTTAATGAATTTCTAGATCCATCAAGGATAACTGATGCATCATCTGCATATTGAGATAACAGTAATGGAGTATCTTCTATATTTATTCCTTAATATTATCATTATTTTTTATTCTAATTGCTAGGACTTCAGCACATAAAATGAATAAATATGGAGATATAGGGTCACCTTGTCGACATCGACGTTTAATATTAAATCAAAGGGCCAAAGGCCTTAAGAAACGTCAGGGTCTGAGGTCATATTATAAGAAATGTAAAATTTAAAAAGTCAGACAGTTACATTTGTATCAGATGAAATGTCTTCATCTGGCCCTGGTATTTCTATTCTATATATATTCAAAAAAACATGTATAACATATATCAGCTGACAACTTTACAATAGCTGAGTATAGTTCTTTCCCCATTTCTTTAATGCTTGTGGAAGATTATTGATATACTCCTGAATCAGTAAAGCTGCTTGTAAACTTTGAAAAAAGAATCAACTGAGCGACAAATCGGTCTATTAACAGAACATGTTGTTCAAGTAACTACAACTAAAGATAAAATCCAAGATGTACACAGCCGAAGTGTTTTTTTATTTTATTTATAAAATAAGTTATTAATAAGGCCTATCAAACGTCTATTTTATGACCTCTTAGGTAACACATTTTAACTCTGATAGAAAATTGCGGTCGCGTTGTCCGACGAGACATATCTAGTTTTGACACCGCCAGTACATCAGTCACGGATCATAATCATTAGATTCTTTTCAAACAACAAATAATAACCGTATTTAATAAAATCCTCACGAAAAACGGCAATGTAGTTTGTTACAACTTGCCCTCAATTCCTGGTCATATTTCTTGCGTATTCTAGCGACTTACAAATGAATATGAAACTGCGAACGGTCGTTGGTTTAGTTACAGTAGACATAACCGCCATTTTGGCTGACTAGTGTCGTGAAGAGTCACGTGACAGCTGAAGTTATCTCGTGGAATGCTCGGGTGCATTTGACTACGTAAATAGGATTGGTTTTAAGCTATCAAATGTTCCTGCATATGAACTCAGGATGAACAGATGTGGATAGTTTCTCTGTGAATGCATGTAAATTTCTACGACGATCAAACTGATTTTTCTACTTTCGTTTTCAAGGCAGTATCGAGACAGAACTACGTAATCCTACGCCAACAAAATTGCATATACTGACGAGGAAAAAGGTTAATAATTATACTCTAAAATAGTCTAGAACACCAAACATTAACATTTCATTTTAAATAATTGCAGTAAACACGGTTTACATCACTTAAATTGTGTCAATAATTGCTATCAAAATAGGAACTATATTAGGCTGCGGATGTGTATCATTTGTATGACAGAAAAGAGGAATAGTTAGCCGGAACAGATATATCAGTAACAACATTTTCCCACCACGCCTATAACGGCAGGTGCCAAAGGCACCCTGACGTTAAAAATGAAGATAGATTGCCCCCCTGATTTACAGATGATTTGAACCATTTTGAAAAATATGAACCCAGTTCCTTATATCATCCCCAAAGTTAAAAATAAAATCCCAACTAACCGAGTCATTGGGGATACACTTGTCATTTTAGTTCTTACAACTCAAATTCCAGAGGGGTAGCAATTTTTATCAATAATAACTTTGAGATCAAGATTATAAAAGAGAGAAAAGATCTAGGCGGAAATTTTATTGCTCTAGACATTATTACCAATGAAAAAAGATTCACTCTTATTTATTTATATGGTCCAAACTCTGATACACCAACATTTTATAATAAGGAACTAGATGTCATACAGGAATTTGGTAATGATTCGTTTATTGTCTGTGGAGATTTTAATTTAATTTTGGATCCTGATATAGATTGTTCAATTACAGGCAGGTAAATAACCCTAGGGCTAGAGAAAGAGTCTTAGAGATAATAAATGAACTTGGGCTTATAGATATTTTCAGAAGTCAACATCCAGAATGTAAAAGGTACACTTGGAGGAGGACAAGGCCGGTAAAGCAGGCTAGGTTAGATTATTTTTTAGTTTCCGAAAATCTTATATCTAGTACACATAAAACAAATATTGATCCAGGCTATCGATCTGATCATTCCATACCATGTATAACTTTAGTATTTAACGAATTTAAGAGAGGAAAAATGTTATGGAAGTTTGATAATTCACTACTAAATGATTTGGAGTATCTGTCACTAATTAATAAACACATAGTAGAAATTAAAACCCAGTATGCTATACCAATATATAACAAGAATTATTTAGCAGATGTCTCAGATGAAGCTATTCAATTTATAATAAATGATTATCAACTCTCAGGAAGCCTTCATGCGTTGATGATACTTTCTAATCAAATCCAGCATCCACGATGATTCCTCATGGATAAATGTCAATCTGAGGGTCTACCGTCTATCATTGAGGGCAAGTACTTATGTTTAAATGCCATCTGAAATATAAAATAATACATGTACTAACAGCAAAATATCACCAACACACTGAACATCTATATACATACCAACACACTGAACATCTATATACATACCAACACACTGAACATCTATATACATACCAACACACTGAACATCTATATACATACCAACACACTGAACATCTATATACATACCAACACACTGAACGTCTATATACATACCAACACACTCAACATCTATATACATACCAACACACTGAACATCTATATACATACCAACACACTGAACGTCTATATACATACCAACACACTCAACATCTATATACATACCAACACACTGAACGTCTATATACATACCAACAGACTGAACATCTATATACATACAAACACACTCAACATCTATATACATTGTACATACCAACAGACTGAACGTCTATATACATACCAACAGACTGAACATCTATATACATACCAACACACTCAACATCTATATACATACCAACACACTCAACATCTATATACATACCAACACACTCAACATCTATATATATGTAATAGGGTTATTTTTAATAAAGTGTTTGATATTTGTGAAATGTATACATGTATATGTGTGATAATTATTAATAAAATATAATAAATATGTAAGGTATTTATTATTGAGGTATAAGGCCCTCGCGACCTTTTACCTGCGTCCGTGCATATATATATATTCGTTACCGGCGATCCCGTGCGCGTGTTTGTATATTGGTATGTGTATGTCTTTGTACCTGTGAGTATATTTCACTGACGAACGTGACATGTGACTGTAACAAAGTTGTTTGATTGGTTGAAAGTTCCTATCTGTGGTTTTAGTCTTTGTTTCTTTGTGTTTCGGTACATTTGAATTTCGACGTCATTGAAGCCGGAGCTACAAAATGTAGGTCTTCGAATTCATCTGTCACCATATAGAGTCGTATTCCTGTATTGTTTACATCTGTTGTGCGGTATATGACGGTCATGGAAGTGAGCAGTGTTAAGCCTCACGTTGATGCACTATACGTGTTAACGTGGGTTTTTGAGTAATAATAAAACCTTTGAAATCAAACGAACCCAGCGGCATTGTCATCATTTTAAGACATATTACACCCCGCTACAAATGGCGCCCAACGTGGGGCCCACTCCGTTAGACTGAGGGTCCGGAGACCGGAGGGTTTGCACTTGCCTGACGTGATCGTCGAATTCCAGTTTGGTCCGGAACTTTTGCACCCGGAACTTTTCAGCATGGCACTATGGGAAGGTGACACCGATATGTGAAACCGGATGTTGATGGTGGCACACATGTGAATGGACTTACGTTTTCATTTCGAACTAAATTGAACTTTATGACGGGAAAGGATATTATTCAGTGACTCATTCATTATAGCATGGATTATTTATGTGTTTATTCGTGTATTCTATTTGGAATTTAGTGTTGTCATGTGTTTATTCCTGTATTATTCGTAAAATGTGTGGATCTGAATCGTGAATCTGAATGTGAGCATGGAAACTTCTACCTGTACCTGCCCTGCTTACCCGCTGTAGAAAGGTTAGTATCTTTGTATACTTAGTAAATCTTTTGCTGCATTGGTTCTTTATTTATCGGTTTATCTATTCTTAGTTGGGTAGTTGATATTTTGCACTGACCAAGACACATTAACTGACATTACACTGTTGTGACTTCCATGTGATTATTATTTGTTGTTCAATCTGTGTTTGTGTGTTATATATGTTGAACTGCTGCGCTTGCGACACGCTTTTCTTTTCTGTTCGGAGTTTTCGGTTTTCGCGTAATACCCTGTAATCTAGATTGATTTACTTTAGTTTGTGTGTTATGTCAATTTGTTTTTTTATCAATGCCATCTAGACACATGCTTGCTTATATATGTAATTAGATTATCTTGTTGATTATTGTCTTGACATTGGTGAGTTATTTGCCCTTGATAGATTAGCTATTGATTATTTCCCTTTGCATAGTACTTGATTCTGTATATCTTTGAATCTATGAGTTTTTCTTTCAGATTTTGTGGATTTTCTTTCATTTAATTGATTTATTCGGTGTTAGAATTTATTGCTTTAGGTGTTTATACTTAGAAATATTTGTCGCTTTGACATTGTTTGTATCTTTTTGCATTTCAGATATTTTGTGGTTGTTTATTTTTGTGAATTTCAGACACCTTGTAGGCTTTAGACTAGCTCTATTAATTTGAACCGTGTTTGCGTTTTCATTTCTTTTTCAATTTCAGCTTTGATTTTCAGATAAATTTGGACTTTGATTTATTGCTAGTGTTTATTTTCCTATACACATTTATATAATATTTTCTTGTGTATTATTACCTGTGTTTGGACTTTGATGAATTTTCTGTATTTATTTTTGATTTTCAGCTTATTTGGACTTTAAAATTTTCTTGAATTTATTTCCAGTTATCGGCATATTTGGACTTTGTTAGGTTTTTTTTGCAGTATTGGCTCTCATTTTTCACATTGGACTTCATGATTATATTACTTGTATTATTGTGCTTGTGTACTCTGTGTAATACTTCAACTATGGCGGATGCTGGGAAGCAAGCTGAACATTTGATGGAGGCTTTAGCAGCTATGAACCTTAAACCAGATCTAGAATCTAAGGATACTGCAGCTCAGTGGTTAACTGATCTTTTAGCGGGAGGAGCTAAAGCCAAGGTTGTGAAGCGTGAACCGATCCTCGATCTTTCCCAGGTGTTACAAGATCATCGAGATGATACAGTACCATCCAGCACACATAATACTTCATATTATGTGCCGAAGATTTCCATATTTTCAGGATCTCCACAAGTTCCTCATGGAGAGGTACCGTTTGAGCAATGGATCTATGAGGTTGAGATGTTACAACGAGATGGAATTTACAAGGATCAGGCTATTTTCCAAGCCGTGAGAAGATCTTTAAGAGGTGAAGCAGCAAATACAGCTAGAAGAATGGGATCTTCAGTTGCATTACAACAGGTGTTAGATAAGATGACTGGAAACTATGGAAACATTGCTGCTGCAGAGGATTTGCTTGCCAAATTTTATTCTGCTAAACAAGAAGATTCAGAGAGTGTGACATCTTGGGCCAGTAGACTTGAAGATATTTTGGATAGAGCTAAAACCCGATGTGAGCTTACCCAATCTCAGGTCACAGAGATGTTACGGACTAAGTTTTGGCGTGGACTTAAGAAGTCGCTACGTGATGTTACTGGTCACAAGTTTGATACTATTCAGGACTATGACAAACTTCGCATTGCTGTTAGGCAGATAGAGCAGGCCGACGCCTCACCAGAGAAGCCTAAACCTGTTAAGGTTGCCATACCACACAACGAGGACATTAAAGAAATGAAGGCTTTGGTAAAGGACCTTACGACTGAGATGTCTAAGCTGAAACAGGATTTAGTATCCTTACAGAAGAATAGGGAGTCAGGCCATGGTTGTCCACCTGCACGTGGATCTTATAAGGTACCTCAGGACTATAGGTGGCAGGACAAACCTTATAGAGGAGATAGTGATAGACCAGTATGCTGGAGATGTGGACAGCCAGGACACATCAAACGAGATTGTCGAGTGAATTTAGATCACAGCAGAAAGTCTTTAAACGCTCGGACGCCTACAGGCCTGGGGCACCAGTAGGCAGGATTGGACAACAGAGCCCTATCATGCAAGATGATCATGATGATACAGGTACAGCACTGGTTGGAGATTGCAGTGAGGAACAGTTAAAGATTTCTGGGGTGAATACTACCGCATTGTTGGATACTGGTTCAGCGGTCAGCACTGTTAGTCGTAACTTCTACGACAGTCATTTGAGCCATTTACCACTTCATTCTTTAAACGATGTTTTAGATATTGAGTGTGCTGGGGGAGAGGCATTGCCATATGATGGTTTTATACAGGCCGAGATAGAGACTACAATTGAGGGCCACAATACACCTTTACCAGGACTTCTATTGGTTGTACCAGACACCAGATATAATTCTAAGGTACCAATTCTAGTGGGGACCAACATATTGATGGATATCATGGACTCCTGTAAGCAAGTTTGTGGTGATAAGTTGATGAAAGGATCCTCACTCTCGACGCCTTGGTATATTACATTCCGATGTATTGCATTGCGTCAACAGAATTTGATTCGGAAAAAATTCTGTCTTGGTGTAGTAAAGAGTGCTGAAGGTACTGCAATTCAAGTTAAGCCCAATAGTCAAGTTACTATTAATGGCTACGTTGATCATCAAGTCGAGCATACACCCACCAGTGCTTACCTTACAACATCGAATGAGTCGACATTAGTCGATGATTTGGATATATCGCCCAGTCTTATTCAGTACCATTATAGAGGAAATGGCGTTGTTCCTGTGACCATATCTAACATCACTGCCAGGAATGTTACCATACAGCCTCGTGCGGTGCTTTGTGAGATTCAGCCAGTGAAGGTCGAAGGATGTTTGCAAGATGTGGACACATCTGATGATACTGATGATTCTGTAGGCACGGATATGGAAGCCTTGATGCGACAGATGAAGTTTGATGATAGATTGTCTGAAGAGGAGTTTACAATTAGTAAACAGATGATTTCCAGTTTCCCCGATATATTTTCTAAAGGGGATATGGATCTTGGACACTCTAATGCTGTTCATCACCGTATTGAACTCACAGATGAAGTGCCATTTAAACAACGCCATCGTCGTATTCCTCCTGCTATGCTCAGTGAAGTGCGTGATCACCTACATCAACTTTTGGACATAGGAGTTATTCGTCGCTCTCATTCACCTTGGGCCTCTGCAGTTGTATTGGTACGGAAGAAGGACGGACGACTGCGGATGTGCATCGACTACCGTCAGTTGAATCTTAGGACTGTAAAGGATTCTTATGCTCTTCCTAGGGTGGAGGAGATTTTAGATTCTTTATCAGGATGTGATTATTTTTCTACACTGGATATGAAGAGTGGTTACCATCAGGTCGAACTTCACGAGGAACATAAGTCAAGGACTGCTTTCACCATCGGACCGTTAGGATTCTATGAATTCAATAGGATGCCATTCGGGTTAGTGAATGCACCAGCGACTTACCAAAGATTGATGGAAGAGTGCCTTGGAGAGCTCCATACCACCATTTGCTTTGTCTATATAGACGACGTCATAGTGTTTTCCAAGACATTCGGTGAGCATATAGAGAGGTTAGAGTTAGTATTTGAGAAGATAAGGCACCATGGATTAAAGCTAGCTCCACAGAAATGCTCTTATTTCAAGAAGAAAGTGAAGTTTCTTGGTTTCGTTGTTTCTAAGGATGGTATAGAAGCAGATCCTGATAAGGTACAGAAGATAGTTGACTGGCCTAAGCCCTCTGGTCCGGATGATTTGAGACGTTTCTTGGGATTCTGTGGTTACTATCGTAAGTTTGTGGAAGGTTTTTCTGCCATCGTGAAGCCACTGAACGAGCTATTACCACCTACAAGGAAGAAAGACCATTCTACTAGGAGCAAGACTGCGTCAACTGTATGGAAATGGGAGAAAGAGCAGGAAACAGCGTTCCAGACCATGAAGAGTGTTTTATCCTCACCGCCTGTTCTTGGATATCCATTATATGACATCCCATTTGAAGTACATACAGACGCAAGTGGACATGGTCTTGGGGCGATCCTTTACCAGCAGCAGGATGGAAAACCGCGGGTCATTGCTTATGCAAGCAGAGGATTGACGAAATCTGAGCGGAATTATCCTGCCCATAAATTGGAATTTTTAGCTTTAAAGTGGGCAGTGACTGACAAATTTACGGATTACCTGTACGGAAGGAAGTTTACAGTTACCACCGACAACAATCCACTGACATATGTTTTAACGTCTGCCAAGTTGGATGCGACGGGACATAGATGGTTGGCTGCATTATCCGCGTTTGACTTCAACATCATCTACAAGCCAGGAAAGAACAATACAGATGCTGACATTATGTCTAGACTGCCATCCCACATTGAGGAGTCTACATCTGTTAAGGATATCCCTTTGGATTCTGTCAAGGCTATTTGCGGTGCAGTACAACAGCCAGTAGCCTGGATTGAGACCGTTTCCATGTCTACTTCAGTCATTGATGAGCAATTCATGGACTCTGGTCAGGATATTCAGGAGATGACTTCTAGAGATTGGAGACGAGCTCAGGACAGAGATCCAGTACTCCGGCAGATGTTATTTTATGTTCGGAATAACCAGAGGCCAGATAGAAGACAGTTAGATCCTGATCAGCAAACTTTGTTACGTTCCTTTGACAGATTAAAGATCGATAAGGGGGTGATTTATCGAGAAGTCATAGAAGATGGTACATCCAGAAAACAGCTGATATTACCTCCTGCTTTTCGGAAACAAGCCTTATATGGACTTCACAATTCTGTCGGACACCCCGGACGTGATAGGACATTGTCACTTATTCAGGAACGTTTTTATTGGCCAGGAATGACTCAGGACGTGGAGAGATGGGTGAAAAGGTGTCGACGCTGTATATTTAGGAAGGCAGTTACTCAGAAAGCGCCATTAGTGAATATCCAGACAACCCAGCCACTGGAGCTAGTGTGTATGGATTTCCTTACCTTGGAGTCATCTAAAGGAGGATTTCAGCATATACTGGTTGTGATGGATCACTTCACCAAGTACGCACAGGCCATTCCTACGAAAAATCAAACCGCTAAAACTACAGCTGAGGCATTTTTCTACAACTTTGTTGTACATTACGGAATGCCTAGACGTATACACTCTGATCAAGGTGCCAATTTTGTTGGAAACTTAATTCACCAGTTATGCGCTATAGCCAACATCAAGAAGAGTAGGACTACGCCGTACCACCCAATGGGTAATGGAAGCTGTGAGAGGTTTAACCGGACGTTGCTAGGGATGTTGGGTACTTTGGACCCGAAGGATAAAGGAGACTGGAAAAGGCATGTCGGTCCTCTTGTTCATGCATACAACAGCATACGGCACGATAGCACAGGCTATTCTCCATTCTTTCTGATGTTTGGTAGACAACCTAGGTTACCCATCGACTTGGCATTCGGAATAGACATTGGAGGGAAGCATCAACCATTGTCCAAGTTTGTATCGTCTCTTCGCGAGAACCTGAAGAATGCCTATGACTCTGCAAGACGGTTTATGTCTACAGCTGCAGAACACCAGAAGAGGAATTACGACAGGAAGGCTAGAGCAGTTGCTTTACAGGATGGAGACAGAGTTCTAGTTCGGATTATGGCATTTGAAGGAAAACACAAAATCTCCGACAAATGGGAAGATGATGAATACGTCGTGATTCGTCAGCCTAATCCAGATGTGCCTGTCTATGTCGTCCGCAAGTGTAATGGAGAAGGAAAAGAAAAGACATTGCACCGCAATTTGCTCTTGCCCATCGATTTCCTGCATGACACAGATGAAGTGAGTTTTGATGAGAAACCGGAGTCAACAACAAGAAAAAGGACATTGACCAAGCCAGAGGAGGAGGATATTGTTACTTTGGAGACCGCAGACAGCGACTCCGATGAAGATGTCGACTCATCAGTCGTCATTGATGATCCTGTAGAGGGCCCGCTATCAGAATTGGAGAATGGGATACCTTCACATCCCAAGGAGGATACTCCGGCGTCTGATAGACAAGAGTCTGCCCAGTCTGTTGATGGTGACGACTGTCATCCGACTGTGGTAGTGGACGAAGCTCCGCCTGGTGACGACCAAGTCTCGGGGAATGATGAGACTGGGGGTGTTTCAGTCCAGGATGATCAAGATGTGGTAGCACCAATTGCACCACGGGTACCAACGCCAGCTCCTAGAAGATATACTAGAGCTAGGCAGCCTCCTTTGTGGCAGCAGTCAGGAGAGTTCGTGATGAACCAATTATGTCAAGGGATTTCATCGGATTGGTTCACGAGAGCAGAGTATTTACAACGTCTGGGTGAGCGTGGAGTACTTGCTCCTGATCGAGTATCAGATGCTCTCGTTAGAATCGTATGTGGAGATGTGATTTGTTAGATATATTGTTTCCAGCTGGACTGTTTTATTCTACATGTTTTAAATAGATATGTGTTTTTCTTAAACTTTCATATTCGCGCTCTTTTCTTTTGATTTTTATTTGAATGTACGTATGATTTGTGACATTGTGATATTTAGTAATGTATTTGATGCATAATGTACATGACTAGATTTTGTATTTATGATAAGTAAGATATTTCCCAACTTGTTTTAAGACGAGGACGTCTTTTTCGAACCAGGGGGAGTATGTAATAGGGTTATTTTTAATAAAGTGTTTGATATTTGTGAAATGTATACATGTATATGTGTGATAATTATTAATAAAATATAATAAATATGTAAGGTATTTATTATTGAGGTATAAGGCCCTCGCGACCTTTTACCTGCGTCCGTGCATATATGTATATTCGTTACCGGCGATCCCGTGCGCGTGTTTGTATATTGGTATGTGTATGTCTTTGTACCTGTGAGTATATTTCACTGACGAACGTGACATGTGACTGTAACAAAGTTGTTTGATTGGTTGAAAGTTCCTATCTGTGGTTTTAGTCTTTGTTTCTTTGTGTTTCGGTACATTTGAATTTCGACGTCATTGAAGCCGGAGCTACAAAATGTAGGTCTTCGAATTCATCTGTCACCATATAGAGTCGTATTCCTGTATTGTTTACATCTGTTGTGCGGTATATGACGGTCATGGAAGTGAGCAGTGTTAAGCCTCACGTTGATGCACTATACGTGTTAACGTGGGTTTTTGAGTAATAATAAAACCTTTGAAATCAAACGAACCCAGCGGCATTGTCATCATTTTAAGACATATTACACCCCGCTACATATATACCAACACACACAACATCTATATACATACCAACACACTGAACATCTATATACATACCAACACACTGAACATCTATATACATACCAACACACACAACATCTATATACATACCAACACACTCAACATCTATATACATACCAACACACACAACATCTATATACATACCAACACACACAACATCTATATACATACCAACACACTCAACATCTATATACATACCAACACACTGAACGTCTATATACATACCAACACACTGAACGTCTATATACATACCAACACACTCAACGTCTATATACATACCAACACACACAACATCTATATACATACCAACACACTCAATATCTATATACATACCAACACACACAACATCTATATACATACCAACACACACAACATCTATATACATACCAACACACTCAACATCTATATACATACCAACACACTCAACATCTATATATATACCAACACACACAACATCTATATATATACCAACACACTGAACGTCTATATACATACCAACACACTGAACGTCTATATACATACCAACACACACAGCATCTATATACATACCAACACACTCAATATCTATATACATACCAACACACACAACATCTATATACATACCAACACACACAACATATATACACATACCAACACACTCAACATCTATATACATACCAACACACTCAACATCTATATACATACGATGTATTGTACATTCCAAGAGAAATAAAGTAAGTCAATACAATAACAAAATAACATCTAATTGTCTGATCAATAATACAGTTTAATTAATAATATATAATTAAACAAATTTATTTTGGATTTTCGATCAATAGATTTGAGTAAAGGGCGAGTGTTAAGAGTGAAATAATGACCCGGATATCAAAGGTTAATTTAATGGCTGTTCAGTTATCTCTCAATTACAGAGGGTCTTGCCATTAGGCAGTGCAGGGGGATATAAATTTTATAGCTGTCAGGGCACCGGTATTGGTGGCCGTTTGTATATGTCAGATAAGGTTAACTGATGACCCCTCCGAGATAAGGGAGGCACAAATTAGCTTCATGCCTATTGCATCTGATAATTGTTTAATTAATCATTTGTCATGTAAAGGTATATCGGGAGTATCCTGCATGAAGCTGATCAGTTCTCAGTAGATCTCGTAGCACTTGACACGTTCATGAGCAGCACTCTTATAACAACCGGTTTTTAGTATTAAATGTTAAAACTGTGTCATACTGGACATATTGTTAAACTGTGTTATATTAGAAACATTGTTAAACAGTGTTATATTGGAAATATTGTGTTAATTCGGGATATCTTCCGTGGTATTGGAACATTGTATGAGTGCTACGTACGGCTAGTGGGAACATTGTATTACTAAATTATGCCAGTGTATAACAAGTTGTCAACCAGGAAGAGGGTTGGGTCAGAGAAAGAGAAGGAGGCCAGCACCTCTCCAGACGAAAGTAAACACAGAGCCGGAGCCGGAACCTCAACAGGAGACGGGGCTGGAGCCGGAGCCGGAGTCGGACAATGTCCCGGGGGAACAGGCACGGGCGCCCGTTGAGAATGGTAGGCCACAAATTGATTTAAATCCTGTGAATATTAGGCCGCAAAATATGGACAAATCGGTACCATAACTTAGCGTTGTTGCTAAAAAGTAACGCGGAACTCCATGATTTTTATGCGGGGAGTAATCTATGTATTAATGAACAGGGCGTTCTGGGATCAAGGCCTAGAGTTCTCATGAAAAAAAAAAAAATCCTCTAGAACGTATCCAGTACATGACAATTAATAGGGACGCAGCCAGTAGGTGCCAGGGGGCGGGTTGGAGGATCTATGACGAGCAATTTAGGCTACGTCAGGCGATCGGCCCTCAATCATGGGCTAAACTGAATTCAGACCTGTGGTTAAGGTTGATGTCAGTACCACGTAATATGGGTGGTTTGAATGCTAGCACATACGCAAGTAGCGCTGCTGGTTCAAATTATCAGAATATCAGAACAGGTGTGTGCAACGCATACAATGACAAAGGGAAATATAAATACAATCCATGTCGTTTTAAGCATGTTTGTAGGAAATGTAATGGTGGACGCTCACAAATGAATTGTATTTCCTTTCGTGCCAAACAGGAATCACAACAGTTGGGTACCCAAAGAAATAACAGAAAGGGAAAAACACAGCCTGGAGGCAACGCCAATAAAAACTGATGTGTTAGGAGCTTTACTTAGGGATCATTCAAACAGAGTTTAGCGTCAAAGTTAGTAAACGGTTTTAAACATGGTTTCCCACTACATTATACTGGCCCTCGAGAAACAACACATGCAAATAATTTAAAATCTATTCGCGAAAATAATCATGCCGCTAAGGAGAAAATTAGGGACGGGATCGAGTTAGGAAGAATAGCAGGTCCATTTAAAGTACAACCTTTGCCTAATTTGAGAATTTCACCATTGGGCTTAGTTCCTAAGAAAAACACCGGACGATTTAGGCTAATTCATCACTTGTCGTACCCTCAAAATGCTTCTGTTAATGACTGCATTGATCCAAAATTATGCTCAGTGTCGTATACAAAATTTGATGAAGCAGTTAGAATGGTGCCAAGGCTTTGAAGGGGGGCGTTATTAGCTAAGGCAGATATCAAATCTGCATTTAGGATAATCCCAGTGTGGCCTGGTGACTTTTGATCTGTTAGGCTTTAAACTTGACGATATTTATTTCTTCGACAAATGTTTACCAATTGGTCGTTCTATCTCCTGTTCTATTTTTGAGAAGTTTTCCACGGTCATAGAGCAAAACGTGCGTAAGCGATTTGACAACGGGAAGCTACTGCATTATTTAAATGATTTTATTTATTTTTTTATTTTTGGATGTGTAAACAACACAAACCACTGTTTCCTGGCTTTAAAAGAATTTGAGATTTTATGTAGTGAGTTGGGCGTTCCTATCGCGCCGGAAAAAACGGAAGGACCTTGTACTGCTCTATGTTTTCTTGGTTCAAAGATCGATACAATACATATGTGTATCCGGGTTCCCAGGGAAAAGGTGCAAGATATAATCCAGAAAATTAACACCTCACTCAATGAAGGTCGCACGACATTAAAACAAATGCAGTCCCTGTTAGGAGCTTTAAATTTAGCTTGTAGAGCTATCCCACCAGCGAGAACTTTTTGTAGGCGCCTTATCAACGCCACCATGGGGACAACCAAACCTTTTCATTATATAAGGATCACACATGCACTACGAAAAGATCTAAAATCTTTTAACGGCGTGTCGGGGTTTTGTGATCAATTTTGGATTTACAGTTATTTATTGATAGCTCGGCCAGGAAGGGTAATGGATTTGGTGTATATTTTGAAGGACGGTGGGCATTTGGTACGTGGCCCGAATCCTGGTTTCAAGCAGGCTATACTGATGACATAACGGTATTGGAGTTTTTCCCAATTCTAGTTGCAGTGTACATTTTGGGGGGATAGACTTAAGAACAAGAAAGTCCTATTCCGGTGCGACAATCAATCTGTTGTTACAATTCTCAATTCCATGACAACTAAAACCGTTACTGTCCTGGCATTGCTCAGGGCGTTTGTACTTCGTTGTTTAAGGATGAACATTTTATTTAAAGCGGGACACATCCAAGGTAGTGTTAATGTTTTAACTGATAGTTTATCCCGTTTACAGCTGAACAAATTCAGGGAATTGACTCCGCAGGCGCACCCGGAGCCAGAGCGGGTCCCGTTATGGCTTTGGTCGATCTTCAACCTCAGTTTTGGACGACTTTTAGATGCCAGTATGTCGGAAAATACGAAATCAGTTAACTCATGTGCATTAAATAACTTTTATCAAATAAGACAAGTTATTAAACTCGATCACGTATGGCCTGTCCCTATCGAGCAAGGGTTTATCTCCCTCAACAGTAAGTTCGTACTTGTCGGCGATTAGTTACGTACATAAGCTCAATACCTGGCGAGATTCAGCATCATGTTTTATTGTACGGAAGGCAATTGAGGGCCTTAGAAGATTAAAAGTCTCTAAAGATGCCAGGGCTCCAATAACATGTGATGTACTGACATTGATTCACGGTAAATTAGCGCATGTTTGCTTAAGTAAATATGAAACACTATTATTTAGGGCAGTGTTTGCTTAGCATTTTTTGGTCTATCCTGGGTTGGGGAGCTCGTGTATACATCTGCGAAATTGGCACATAGACCTTTGTTAGGTCTGCTATAAATAAATAAAGATCTTACAGAGATGGTAATTATATTAAGGCAATCAAAGACAAATCAACTTGCTAAAGCATTTACTGTGGTAATCCGATGTATCCATGGAAATATCGTCTGCCTTATTAAAAACATGCATGCTTTCCTTCAAGTACGAACTTGCTGCTCGAGATATCTATTTTTACATTTAAACGGTACACCTCTAAATAGATATCAGTTTGGTGAGGTGCTGAAAAAATGCATTGTTTCGTGAGGCCTACCTCAAGGAAATTTTAAGTCACACTCATAAAGAATTGGCGGGGCTACAACGCTAGCAATGAAAGGCGTGCCTAACGTTAAAATCAGACAACTGGGCCGGTGGCAGTCATCGCTACAAAACCTACATCCGATTTTTATTGATATATGAGTACATTTTAGAGAGCCGCCCCCTTTGCATATAAGGCTAGTAATCGGCGCAAGTTCTTTCAGATGTATGGTTAGTTGGTTCATCGATAATATACTGGGCACAGTGGATGTATGTGAAGCTGCTGGACAGCCATTTGAAGCTTAGACACAGAGGCGTTTTGGTGCGATGGTCGGGGCACAGGGGAATGTCTTGGTTTCAGCTATTGGATGTTACCAGCTGTCACTAGGGCCTCCACCAGATTTTCTAATACTTCATACTAACAAAGTGTCCATCCCCACTGGCGGCCTGTGTGCCCGTACTAGGCACGATGTCGAACATCTACACGAAATGTTGCCTGGGTGCACTATTATCTAGTCTGATATTTTACCAAGGATTACCTATCAGGGTTGTGACGAAGTACAATCTATTGAAAGGAAAAGAAAGAGAATAAATAGGTCTGGCAGACTAGCAGCGTTAGATGTTGGGGGTAGGGTGATTGAGCACCCAGATATAAGTCACACATGTAAACGACTATTTAGGCATGACAAGGTTCATTTAAATACGGCTGGTAACGCCATATTCCTAAACACGTTGCAGGAAGCAATAGAATGTTTTATAACATCAACTGATCATTGTATTTATAATCAATGATAATGTATACAACCTCATGTGTTTTTGTATGGATTACGGAACTGTATAGACAGTTCCGAGTGGCAGGATATGGCGGGCAGGCATATAATTATAATTTTTTGTGTCATATTATTTAATTCTGGTGGTATTAATTATACTAGACTGTGCTCTGGTCGGCCAATAGTCTTGCTATGGTTTACCCTGGGGGACTAAATCTTGCTAAGGAGGTATCCTAGGAGTTTCTGGCAGGCCAGTGCTAAGTCTAAATATAATAATCCTGATCTTGTAATGCTTGCCACGTGATATCCTGGGAGCTAAAGGCAGGATTATGGTTTTCTCCAGGCTGGAGATGTTGGTTCCTCTTGCGAGAGGTGGTTTCGGATTTTTACAAGTGCAGGCAAAATCTGCTAGGTCAGAGGGCAAGGGGCTTTATGTCCGGGTACCTGCGGGTAGACATTTAGCATGGGTCCTTGCCTTTGCATGCACTTGTAATACTAAGTTTTGGCTGCGGCCATTGTCATACTAAATTCATAAATTGATAAGCCTGCTCGCCATATTCTGAGGTTGTATACGTTTCATATTAAATGAGGCTGCGGTCATTTAAATCCAAATTCATTGTTTGTTTATTTTTTGTTATAAAGAAGAAAAGTATACTAAAATAAAAACCTTATATAGTGTCGACTTAACAACAAACTCAAAGGCGTTTGAAAGTTGCATATATCGTTACTTTTGTAACAAATGTGATAGAGATGTAGAAGTAAAGAAACAAAACAAAAAACATAGCATAAGGATAGCAGGACGAAAGTACATTCCGCATACACAGTATCATAAAAATCAAGCCAGTACACAAGTGAATAGCTAGTTAAATATGTAGGAACACCGCCCAATATAAATGGACAACAAAGTCTTTCTGTTTGAAGCTAATAAAACTAAACGTGACGTCTATTTTCAAGGAAGAGATCCAATGTCCCCAACAATAAGGAAAAGTTTTACAGTAACAACCGCCGAAACTGCTCATGAGATGGACCATCATTTAGACATACAATAATGGTAAAAAAAATACTATTCTACAGATGATTTTCAAGTTTGTGTGGAAAGGTGCTTTCAATTAACTAATTCAAGTGTTCTACAATATGTTAGCGTCATGAAAATATTTGTCCTAAAAATAACATTCATGTATATGTTCTACTGAATAAATGTATAAATATTTGATGTGAAACAATGAAGATATATGTAAAACACTATCAACCTACCTTATAGGATCTCACAGAGAGATCCCTTCCAGCCCAGCTTCTCTGTGTGGAAGTGTTTTTCTGTTTACTCAATTTGTTCAATTTGCTCTTGAAATAAAATTGTAATCATGAACTGCATTGGTAATATGAAACTTCCGCGGAAATAACCAGCGAATCAATTTCCAAAACAAAAATACAGTAGAGCCATCGGTTCTTAAGTACTGTACATTTTACAATCAATATGAACTGCTTTATCACGTATTCATATTAAATGATATTATTTACCTGAGAATCGGGTGAAAGACATCACCATAAATAATTATCATTTTGTCTCAAAACTGAGGACCATTTTTCTGTACAAGGTATCTGACGATGTCAATACATCATACGTATGTTTGGCCTTTTAATGTTTTCCTAATGATTACGTATAAACATGCAAAGTTACCTCATGTTCCTCTCTGCTGGGTTTTTTTTCCGAAATCTGAGCAAAAAATGACATATAAGACGTGATGAGTCGTATTTAATTATAACGGCTGTAATAATGATCAAACTATTCATGCATTATACGGCAAGGCAAAAATGACTCTTAAACAAGAGATATCACACTGCTATTGCAGACATTACAAACTGATTAATTGTAAAACATCTTTCGAAGTAGAAATATACCTATCAGAAATGAATTATTGTAAGATATTCTGATATATGATCACACACCTCTTGGGATGTAAATTTGGCTTACCATAAAACTGACTGATGAAATGGTCCCTACTAAACAAAGAGCTGAGCGTATATAAATAACTGATTTTCAACTCAAAACGAAACATTAATATGTATTGAGCTCACACAACATGTTTTCAACAGCATTGTTTTCATAGAACAAATCTACACATTTCTATCATATAGGATTTCGACGGGAAAACCACAACCATCACCATGAAAATCCCATTACGATCAAATTGAAGTATTATAGACATCCTAACACACTAAATGTATTCTTTATATGTGTGTTTAATCATTTCACAATGATTGTATCATACCGACTTTATCAGGAGAAGGCACATACAGGTTTTGTCTGACGCCCCATCCTCCTGTATTTTTTCCGCATTAAAATTTGTTAAAATGAAAAGACATTTTAATTAATTCAATGTTTGGTTTATGCTCAAAATTATCAAAACCATAGTGTTAATGCGACAATGGTAAAGATACTACATCTCCGACTAAAAATAAGAGTCGGCGGTTGTATATCTTAAACCTTCCAAAGTAATGGTTTGTACAGTTGGAGAGTATGGAGGGCTGACGTGGTTAGAACAGAATGTGTCCTGGTATCGTACATATAATGCTTCTGCCTTAGTATTGCATATCCAACATGATCTGGTTAGATAATTCAAAGTTTAAAATATGTAGATTAATTCTTACAAACCTCCGAAGAACAATGAAGCGATAAAAATATTATTTCCAATCGTTCTAAAAAAATAAGTGGTCATAGGCCTTTTTTTTAATTTTTTTTTTTTAAATCATATATGATTTGGTTAACATATATTGATTTTAAATAGTGACATTTCCCCATAACTTTACAAGATAAAGCGAGGTCTACTCACCGTGAATAACATTTTTCTCCCCAACAACTACGTATGTTGCATTCTCTATACCTGAAAATATTGTAGTGTCACGATATATTAGTCTCGTAAGGTTTTGAGTTATAATGAGTATGAAAACTTCGTATAAATGTGATATTGATATAAAAACATTATGGTAATACTTTGTACGAGAAGCTATAGAGAATGTAATTTCTGTAGTTATCGTCGTAAAAATATCGTCTTCTGTCATGTATTGTACAAGTCGAATGTACTTGTTTAGAGAAAGAGAGGATAAGTAACTACCGTCATAACATATATCAGCTTTTAATAACTCATTTCTGCTATATCAAGGCCCTCGCCTTTATCGTAACGTAGGCAAATATCGTGTCGGTAACGTCTTAAACAGCAGACGGGTTCACTATGCCTGGGCGATATGTCAACAAATAAGTGGACATGTTTTCAATGGCGACCGAATTACTCAGTTTTCAAATTCAAATGGCATGTCTCCGCAGTATGACATCAAATGCATCATAAATACACGATTTAATTTGTCATAAACACACGATTTAATTCATTTACACACGATTTAATTCGTCATAATCACACGATTGAATTTAAAATAATGACACTTGTTCCAAGTGTTGTGTTACTGCACTTATGACAAGACGACAAAAAGCATATTATTGTTCCCCTGATATCTGTTTTTAACGGACTTTATTTCAAAGTCTTTGTTCCAGGAGAAACTGAGTGAACAGGGCCACTCGCTATGGGCTGTTCCACCTATTCAATATTCCAGCGACTCTTGGAGATGTATGTTATCTAATTTTCGGTCATTATTTGTTTTCGTATACGACATTACAGAAAAATAAAACAAGAACTACGCTTGTTTCCTGTAATGCAGTTTGACAGACAGTGTATACTGTACATGCCCTTACTTACTGGTCTGTTTTGATATTTCAACAATCACTAATTGTCCATGTCATTTCTAACTTGTTTCATCAGGTAAAATAAATCATAATCAATGAACTAATGCATAATCAAAGGAAAAATGAACCATAATCAATGAACTACATGTATTTCATTGAATTAAAAATAAATCATAATTAGTGAGCTAAATCATAATTATAGGAAAAATAAATCATTATACTTAACTAATTCATAACTAAATGCAATATAATACATAATTAATTAACTAATCCATAATTAAATGAAAAACAGATATTTCGATAAAATGTGGTCCTAAAGGCTAGTATATATCCAATGAAAATAACAGGTTATTTCATTCAACAAAGGTTTAGTTAAGTGAAGTAAAATAATGTCGTGTGTATGGTACAATATTTTCTGATAATACGACTATTATCTTTGATATGTTTATTCTAATGAATAGTTAAGAGGTTTACTTACGGATGAAAGTCGTTCCAAAAATAAAAGGACAAAATTTCTAAAATAATAATAAAATAAATAAATAAATAAATTTAGATTATTATCATTATGAAAATAATAATAATTGATCAAGATTTATCATGCAGCTCAAAGTACTTAATGAAAAGTAAATTGTATGAGTATAAATGAAAAGTCTTTGTGGACTGTAAACATTATTATAAGTATTGCCTAAGACTGTCTCAAAAGAAAATATCCGCTAATCTAGTCTTCAAGCTTTAAAGGCGTGTTTATTTCTGGATGTATGTCAGACATTAAAGGTGATCACATTACTACGTATACACTCATGTGTCTATTGATTATTTAAATACGATCTGAATGCCACTTCGTAATTGCTACCATAACACACAAACAAGACGAGTAAATATACGCACTGATGTCATATCAATATCCTGATCAAAACAACCATGACTGTCACTGGAAAAGGTCGCTAATATGTATTTTCCAATTATAATTATATGGTGTTAATGTTCCGGAATGATTTTCGTTAAAACGACATGCAAAAATTATGTACAAAACTTACTAATTCAATAGATGTGTGGTGTTTTACAATGGTGTTTCGATCGCTGAATATTGTTCTGGTTATCATGTAGACACATAGAAATAAATAAAGCGTAAGTTTAAGTTAATAAAGATACTAACCATGTCTGCCATACTTGATAATAGTGCAGCACCTGTAAATAAACATAAATTGTTTTAGTATTCCAACAGGAGAGAATAAATGAACACAAACAAGAACATAAGAGAATTTAAGTTATTTCATACATCTTTGTTATCTAACACAACTGTTTCCATTATTTATAACCATGAAACAGACCTTACCACCCAACAAGGAAGTCACCACGACGCATACATGTTGTGTATATACTGTATGTAGTCACGTAGGGGAACACTGGAACAACGTGGGTATAGATCGAAGGATGTTTCGTCCTTCTAGGACTCGCCATAAGCTCGAAACAGGTTAAAGGAATACCAAAATCCGAATGGGAGGTGCAAAAGACATATACAATAAAGTTCATAATTTTCAATATTGTATTTCAAAATAGAGTTCAGTGCATGGGTATATTATAAAACCATGTCACTATTCAAAGTATTAATACATGTAAGATAAAAGTGTATACTATCAATAAGCCCCCACGCAAATACCAGTCTTTTATTACGATTTGAAATGGCATTACTCTTTACAAGTTACACACGTGTTTCATTTTATTTTTTGACGAAGTCTATACAAATATATATGATATCTTGCGGATTGTGGATGGTATTAGAAATACTAATTCACTCAGTCATCGAAGACAAACTTCATAAGTAAGGAATTAAATGCCGCAAAATAATTGTATTCCTCTAGATGTTTTGCATTAAGGAGGCGTCGAACATTATTGGACAGATATATGCCTAAAATTCTTTTAAAACTTTTAAAAACGGAATATAAAGTGACGTCAATCCTCATCGTCAGTTTCCCGATAAATAGAGACCACAAAGTGCTTTTTTTTATTCGACCTATCGACAGAACTTTCAACATAGCGGCGAACACTCGATATAAAGACAAATGGGAGGACGTGTTAACGTTGACCTTAGAAATAAAAGTTATCAAGAAAAAAGATTACATAAGATTCCAGATTTAGTTACCGCTTACAAATCATACACATAAAAAAACGCAAAAAAAAATAAAACAACAAAAGTAATAATGATAGAAATAATAATAACAGTAAATAAAAGTGCCCTACCTTCAACAAGTCGTTGGTTTAATTTCATTGAAATCTATTCGTTTTAGATATACAAATGTAGTTGTTTTACGTAGTTGGGTATTTAGCATTACTCGTTTCGACACGACAGCAAGTGTTTGCGAGATCGTCTACTTACGTGCTCAACCCTGCTCACCACACAGTCTATTTTGCGCGCTCTCTGCACTTGCTTATGCTTAGATGAACTTCATGGATTATCGAGAATGTCTGACCGTATCGTAGTAAATCACAAGTCGTTCACCCAATCGCAACTTCTCGTACAATTCCGTCAAAGCTCGGAATCATATCTCGAACGTAGGCCGCATTCGGTATCGTCTGGTGTTAACGGTCAGACCGAGGTGTACCGAAGAAACAAGATGTCAGCGCCCATGCGGCTATGGATACGCCAAGGAAAAACATAGTACGTACAATTAGAAAATGTGTTACCTGTGCCAGTGAGCAAAAGCGTTTGCATAATCTCAATAACAACAAGGCCAGAAATTTGAATGTGCATACCGTTCTATCCCAGTTGATTTCTCTAGACATTCCCAGCTCTTTATTTGATAACATTTTCATTTGTGATTCTTGTATCGTTTTTCTTGATAAGTTTTCTAAATTTCGTCAAGTTGCTGTCGAGTGTGTTTCTAATTTAAATAAATCAGCTGACTTTAAAAGATGTGCGAAAACTCCACCATCAGCTCTGAAATTGACAGTAGCAGAGAGATTAGAAAGGTCTGTAGAGAAGTTAAAGAGGTTGAAAATCAGTGATGATGTTAGGCCTATAGAAAGAAAATCTAGTTCTAAACGCAGAATACAGTTTACTCAACCTACTCCTAAAGATGATAAAGAAAACTGTGAGCCCGTCAGTGACAATGATCTTTTGTTTGACCACTCGTATAGAAAACCACCTGTATCTTTTGGTATTAGTAATGACTTTGACGTCGGATCTGTGCTTGATGACTGCCTTGACTGTACAAAGGATGATAGTTTTCTTAAAAACTTGGACAGAGAACTCGAACAGTTATGTGCACCAGGGTGCAGCGTGCTATTTAAGAAGAGTCCATTATACCTGAAAGTACCTCATTATTTTGAGAGTGTGATAGCGGAGATGTCTATTCAGTGTCCAGATTTATTGAAAATCCTCACAGTTGCGTTAGGGAGTAAAATTGGACTACCCTCCAGGATGGCAACCATTTCTACAGTATATGGCATGATTCTACATAGCAGAAACAATCAGGTGTCGGGGATACAGAGGCTGTACACTGCATTGGCAGTGAGGTACCATGCAGACAATAAGGTATAACATGGTTATATAATTGACATATAAAAACAGTTTAAAAGTTGAGTTATTGAATTTACCATCACATACATTTTTGATGGCATGTCAAATTGTAAGACTACATATTATAATTACAGGAAATATTTTAAAAAATTGCTGAATCGATTACACAAAATTACCCCAAGTAATCAATTATACTGTTCAGTGTAATCATGGCCCATCACTGTGGCATAGTGATAGAAATATAGTCGAACATGTCCTAAAGGTTACCTATAAGGCTATAACAGGTGGCCTTTATATTTATAGACAGGTTTTAGTTATAAAATAGAGTATTTAGGTAACCTTTATTTAAAATAATTTCGGTAATTATAATTAATATGTAGTCTTACAATTTGATATTCCATCAACATGGTACCCCACCGTCAATGCAGTGTACAGCCTCTGTATCACCGACATCTGCTTGTTTCTGCTATGGAGAAGCATGCCATGATTGTAGAAATGGTTGCCATCCTGGAGGGAAGTCCAATTTTATTCCCTAACACAACTGTGAGGGGAAGTAATCCGGTAATACTCTCCCATTAGCTTAGGTCAGCAGTAGTGTCATTGTTAAACCTGAATTTGAAGGGTGAAGCGGTATGCAAGTATAAACTAGTACATCTGTATATTGTTATATTTTATAAATGGATCAAAATCTACTGTAACTAACAGAGGAAATGCTCACAAATAAGCCCCCTATCAGCTTTTAGTTATTTGGGAGAGGGTTTATTTGAGGACAAGTTCATACATTACAAATATTATAGACATGGATTTATGTCATATAATTGCCATTATGCAGTGTAATAAAGCCATTACCGGTACATAAATTTTGTTATAGACATGTTGCTATGACGTCACATTAACAATGGATTCTTGACCAGATATATGGTGGGAAATATGTCAGCAACTATAAACTCATATCTGAAATCCGCTATAAATGGAACTCATGACAGATCCTCTATTTATGCATGATCTACTAACACATTTATTACTGTTCTAACTTTTTTGTTGCATTAATGAATTGTTTTGTTCAGTTTGTTTTTATTTTATTTTACAGTAGTCAGTACAACAGAATTTGCTATGCCTGCCGTGTTGAGTAAGTGAAAATTTAGTATTTAAACCATATAAGGAGCAGATTATAACCCTATACAAAGCTTCATTTTTCGCTGAGGTAAACTTTTCACAACAAAGATACATGTAAAATGTACAGTTGTATTTGCAAAACCTAACCATTAAATAGTAAAAATGTATCTCTGTATTTGTGTATTCAACTATATTGTACAAATAAGTTTGTATCATGAATTTATTGCATTTTATAAGTTACAACACTTTCCATAGAGTCCATGTAACTCAGCTTAATATAAATGACTACACAGTAAAGGTCAAATACATACAAGTATGTGTACGTGTGTACGTACTGAACAGATCTAGAACAGAGCTTATGTAAATTAATTAGAATTTAATTATTGTTTGTGATGGAATAATCATCTGATCATACTATGATTTTAAATAACAGAAACTTGTTGTCGCTGAACAGCAAGTCAGATCCACTATTACATTAATTGAAATGTTTACAAAAAAAAAATTGCAATGGACAAATTCAATGTATTTATTATTTCTATTATTGTCAGATATTTGTTTACATTTTAATTTAAATTATTTCATCATTTTTTTTTACAGTTACTCACACGTCTGAACAAGGTCCATCTAACTCTAACAGAGGATTCCAAACGAAATATCATTGACAGTTTCGGCAAAGAAAGTGAAAGTGGTCTCCTTGAACAGTTGGCACATGGTCATGATGGAAAGCTCAATGGTGACAATCTAGACATCAGGGTCAACACCAACGATGTGAGGATGAACAATCATGACAAGGACTATCATTTCTTTGCTACCGATTTTACCTTGGATCGCGTTGAATTGAAAGGACTAAATACAGAAACTCCCCAAGTTGGTGATGTGCCGGTCACTTGTTTTATTCCTTCTGACAACGAGAAAGACCTGTTCAAAAACACTTTGAAAATCCTTTTGGCAAGGGAAATGGTAACTGTTCCTGGATTTGAGTGGATGAACAGCATACTACCAGATCACATTCCACACGAACTTGAAGATGACATGGCCAAGAAATCTGAGATATTTCTCCTTCCAGTATCCCTAAACAACGAGATTTCATACTCTGACTGTGTTCACATCCTGGATGAGTACACCGAGATAACCAACCACTGGTATTCAGCAGCTGGCAGAGGTAAGACATTATGGTTGGAAATTCAGTATTTTATGGGAACCTTGTTGCCTTAAATGCCTGCCCTCTGAACGACCAGGTAAATTGTAGGTGAAATCTTATTTGATATATGTAGGAGATCTGCTGCAAATTATGATACCTTCCCAAGCTTGGTAATTAGGGTAGAGTGCATTGCTCAAGGACATGACAACCGTAATTATAAAAATATAATATTTAACATAATGTTGCATATTAAAGACAGTAATTTCAGTTGTATGTTTGAAAATATTTCAATTTCAAACTGGACTCAATGAAGCTACCAACTGTTGCCTGCTCATTTGCCAATGAAGATGACCAGATTAACATTGGCGCATTAATTTGTGGCCTATTTTCACACCGTTTAGCCAGTATCAATGCGCCGCAGTTAATTAAATTTGTTTAAAGACCAACTCAATTCATCACCCCATGAAATCGACAAAAGCAAGATCCGCCAATAAGCCCATGCCTGGTAATAAGCCCACCCATGTCTTTTGCAGTTCAGTAGAAATCCCAACCAATGTTATTTCATTATCCTGCAATAAGCCCACCCCCTACTTTGAGTCAAAGTTTATATCTTGGCCCCCTGGGCTTATTGCAGGATAAATATGGTAATATGATATCCCAGGATCGATACAACAAAGTATTGTTTTCTTGTGTGCACATGGGATTTATTTATATGAATGATTCTTGATGCATTTTTTTTTTGTTTTTGTGAATTTTTTTTAAATGTTGCATTCATATTATTTTAAAATCTTTTGAAGGAGGTGAATTGGATAATCTCCAGATTCCAGTAGGTGGTGATCAGCTGACAAGAGTCCGATTACAAGGTGCTAAAGGATTGAGAGCAGGAGCACGAACAGCAGAGCAGAGGTTTGAAAGGCTCTATCCAATGGTGGTGGAAATGTTTCATGTACTTCAAGATTTCTTGGAGGTAAATATAGATATGAATTGTTAATAAATGTAATAAATGCAGTAAGACTAAGTGTATACATGCACAATCTATATTATACAACATACAATTACAAACCACTCTTTCTCAGGTGGAAGATGATAAAATGACTCCACCATTGGGTTAAGATTTTTGTTTGTTGTCTAGCTGTTGTTTAAATCTATTGAAAATTTTAAATGAAATATTTTAAAAGTACAAAATTTAATTAAATTTTTCGCAATTGTCTACACAGAAGCTGTGCAAGAAATTCCTGAATTTGTCTAAAGGACGGGATGCAGGAACCTTAGCCAATATGAAGTGCCAGATTCAACGGTCCAATGTAAATGGGAAAGTTAAGAGTCGATTCAAAGTAAGTTGTCTTGTCATTTTAAGGCCAAAAATGTATGTTTACAATTAGGGTTACCTGACCTATAGGCTGCCCTTATAAATCACAACCAACCTTAAAGATTTTATAAGCATTCCATGAAACAGACATATCGGTATATTTTATTTTGGTTTTATAGGAAAAATTGCCCATCTTTCCGTCTGTTACACTTGCCTCGTCATTGCTCTAGATCTTGTTGCTTCAATTATTCAAATTTTATGAAACTTCACAAAATTTCACACTATAAAATATTAGATAATCTGCCCATGGACTCCTTCTCTTGGATGGGCTGTTACTTCAATTCAAACACTTTAATACTCAAAAATAGTACTAGTAATGTTTTTTTTGCATTATTTTGGTCTGGATAATATTTGTATGACTTTAAAGTCACAAGAATGTATAAATTTTAAATGTAACAAACACAGATTGAGGGCATATGAGAAGTTGACTGATATTGTCCAGGTTTTCTCCAGTTTTTCATAATCTTGTTTCATCAACATTACAGGCACATGAAGACTTTGTGCTGACATGTGGCCACAGCTATTTCATTGCCTACATCATGAAGCATTTCAACATCACAGATGGGAAACCAATGCACCATGCCCTTCCTGACAAGATCCGCAGCTTCATCAATGCCAAGAAGAGAGAAGTTTTTAACAACATTATGGATGAAGTTGTGGCAGAGATATTCATACCATTTGAGCTGGAGGTAAATTAAAAGTACCAAAATCCAATACAAAATCACAAGTCCGGACAAGGCGACAAAAACAGTAAAAAAGGGGGAGAATTATCAACATACATGAATCTTTACAAAAACCAGATTTATTAAATAGCGGACTATTGACAACCCAAACTAACTATACTAATGCACAATGTACAGTAATATTACATTGTATGTATACTCATTCTGCAATCTATAATAGAATAACTTTTCAAAGTTTAAAACATTAAAACTCAAAGACAGTTTAATTGGATATACCGGTACTGGAGCTATTAAATACAGCTATATACACTTCAAGTTGAGGGTCTACATGTACTTCAATAATATTTAAAATATCTGTACGTTTCAGCATGAAGGAATATTCTACATTCCCAAACTGTACACATGTATAATATATTATATTATACAATGGATATATATATATATACAGAGAGTCCAGATTTAGTTTAAAGTTTGTCATATAACGGATGAAACCAATTTATGATCACATTCTTGTCTTTGTTTGGTGTACACTACAGGTATATGTACACTTTACATCAAACTTCAAAGAAAGATTTTAAACACTTTTGAATGTCAACTTCTCACATCAAAGGAAAATACAATTGAACCAATGTACTAAACTAAATCTGGACCCTCTGTAGTGTTCAAAGCACTTTACCACTAAGGGCTGTTCCAAACATATCCGTATGGGAGGGGTAGGAGGCAACAGTATTAAATAAATGGGTGGTGGGGTTAAATCTACATCTGCGTAGTATTCTCAATAGTAAATCAGTTTTATTATACTTTTAATATTTAATGGGTGGTGGGGTCTCAAAATTATGCCTCCCGCCCCCACCACACATCAAATTCTGGAATAGCCCTAAGCTATAAACAACATAATTTATATACATCTGTACATGTTACTTTTCAGGAACCAATCACGGATGAGATGCACATCCAGATATCCATCATGACGCAGCCACCAGTAGTATTCACAACTGTGGCACGCCCCGACAATGGTACTGTGAATGTAGTGTTGGATGTTGCAGGAAAAAAGGTAATTGTGTCTCTCAAAGTGGACACACTACTTCATGGATGTCGTGTTAACATACCAGGAGTGACTGCACCCATCAAGTTCGTGACATTTAAACCACCGAAACTTGAGGATGATCTCAACAACTATGTGGTGAATTTCATGCAGTGGTATTTTATTATTCTGCAAATGAAAGATGCTTTGCACGAGGGAGACATATACAGAATCAATGTCATTCTCAAGCAGATGATTCCATTTTTCTACAGTCATTCTGCTATGTCGAAATATCTAACTGAGTGCATAGACTATATCTTAAAAACAGAACACACTCTATCACAACAAATGTCAATGTAAGTAAGGGCAGCTTCTGTTGTAAATCCGACCGGTGGTATTGGAAATAATAAGGCTGCAGACCTTCAAAAGGAAAATGAAGTCAAGTATTTGAAGGAACTTATTCGTGGCCTGGGTGCTAACAAAACCGAGAAGGCTATTGTTAATGTCACCAGGGCAGCACCAGTAATAGCGAGTGTGTGTGATGCCTTTGACGAGCAGACAAAGGTAAAGAACCTGAAGTCAACACACAAGGTCCGTAGTAGGTCAGATGACACAAGTGCTCTGTTGAAAACACTACAGAAATTGGATATTTGGAGTATTCATGGTGGACGTCAGTTGCAACAGAAAGTCAAGCGTTCTCCATTCGATTTTCACAGAAGTCATTTCAAAGGCATCATTAAAAACACTATAAAGAGGTTGTTAAGAGATCTGCCTGCTATCCATGAGGACAGTGACAAATCTGACAGTGATGATGAATAGTCAATCTGTTGCGGGTTTTAGTCATACACGAATGTAGATTGTTCAGTAAATGGTTTTTTTGGTGATCATTTGAGAAAATATCCAACCAATTTTAATAACATTTTCTTATAGGAGACAAGTAAAATTTCAGGGTTTTGACGTCATTATTCGCAATAACAGATACATCATATTTATCCAACAATAAGCCCATACCGTGTAATAAGCCCACCCATGTGAAATACATTTCAGTAGAAATGCTTACAAGTGCTATTTCATTGTATTGTAATAAGCCCACCCCCTACTTTGAGTCAAGAGTTTAGGTGTTGGACCCCTGGGATTATTGCAGGATAAATATGGTATGCATATACACTATATATACAATAATGTATATATGTATTGTAATGTCAGGATGCAAAATTTCAGAGGAAAATAATTGCCAAAAAGTCTATTGATCAAACAAGCTGGACAGAGAGTAAAGGCTAACAGCATTACTGTTTAGCTCTATAGTTCATCACTATCATCCTAAAATAGGATAAGTGTACATGTTTTTTTCCTTACTATGTACAGTGTATAGGTTACATCTATTGAAGTGTTCAGCTGCTATTCAGTCCCATATCAGCTTTTTACAGTTTGAACAACATTCAACAGGTGATTTGTTGAAAAGCACTTGTTCAAACCCAAAATACTGCACCAAAAATGTACGAGAACATGAGGTTTCATTTTTACAATAGTTTATCATTTCGTCAGACATGCCTTTTCGAGCCTTTGAAATGTCACTGTTGTTGTAGTAAAGAAGGGCACTAGCTGGCTGACCATTTCTCCCAGCACGGCCGATTTCCTGCATATAGCATTCAATGGTAGTTGGTGGTCTACAGTGAATGATCTGTGATATTGACGGTGCATTTAAACCCATACCTAATGCAACTGTGGCCAGAACGAGTCTAATTTTAGGATTTTCCTTTGTAAGTTCAGTGACTATGTGTCTTTTCATATCGTCAGTGTAGTCTTTGTGGTACTGACCGAAGATCCGGTTCTCAGGAAGTTGTTCACCACTGTATTGTAACTCCTGAAGGCAGTACGATATATACTGATAACAGTAACTGAGAGCTTCTAAGCTCTCCATATACACAATTGTTACAGGAAAGATTCCTAATTGAGTCTTCAGTCCGTCGGCAATAGGTTCAATTATTTTGTCCAATTTTTCAAATTTGTGGAGATTTGGTAGCCTTTTTTCAATATTTAAAAAGATGTTTGGTCTGTCGGGATTGACAGTGACCACCTGAGGCTGCTGGTATTGTAATATTTTACATAGTTCGTTTATTTTCTTTGGTGTTGCTGTGGCGGTAAGTGCCAGGTGTGCAGCCTCTGGGAAAATGCATGTTGTTTCACCCAGTTTTTTAAAAGCGGGTCTGAAATTCTCTCCCCTGAAGATAAAGAGATAGCACGGATATAGATAATTACATAGAGGATCTAGCACGAGTGTTCATGTCATATTGAATTTATTGCACAAGTGTATTATTTTCATATGAAATTAATAAACGAGTTCAATAAATTCTAGATTCTATTTATTATATAACTCGAGAAACATGTTTACTGATGTATTCTCAATGCTTCTCCTCTATACATGTATAGCAACGATTAACGGAAGCCCCAATTTCATTACTGAGACAATAGCGTGACGTCATGTACAATAACGTGACGTCATTTATATATGACGTCACAATAGTGTTCCCAGTGACCAGGCTCATTTGCATGTTAAATGTACGTGTGCTTCATCGTTTTTAATGCACCCCTTTAATGCACCTTAAACGAGTTCAATAAATTCAATATGACATAAACATGAGTGCTAGATTCTATTTATAACTCGAAAAACATGCTTACTGATGTATTCTCAATGCTTCTCTTCTATATAGCGACGATTAACGGAAGCCCCATTTTCACTACTGAGACAATAGCGTGACGTCATTTATATATGACGTCACAATATTGTTCCCACAGTGACCAGGCTCATTTGCATGTTTAATGTACGTGTGCTTCATCGTTTTTAATGCACCCCTTTAATGCACCTCAAATGGCATGTGTTATGTAATAAATGTAATTAATGTCTCCATAAGCCTTTATTCTACGTCTCAGTGTACAGAATGATCTGATCTAGTTGTAACCCATATTAGCTCCATTATGGACAGACTGAAGGTATTACATATTTTTATATTGATGACATTACGATATTAAATACAAAATTTGAATTTTAAGCTCTTGTTGATTTTCACTCACCATTCTGTAATCATATGTACCTCGTCGATTACAACTGCCCCCACGTTTGCCTGGTACACGGAAGATCGGAGAATAGAGGAACATGTCTTACTATTGATTAACGTCTCCGGATGTGCGTATATCAAATTATAATTTCCTCTCTTGATGTCATTCATGGACACAGACTTAGGCAACTTTATATCACATGAATCATCGTCATCATCATCATCGTCATCACTAACTTTGTCATCAGTGTATGTAGACGCATGTTTTCCATCAATATTTAAAAAGCATGCTTTGATACCCTTGTCTCTTAAACTGTACACCTGATCTTCCATGATGGAGCTTAAAGGGGTTACAACTATAACGATCGCTGGTGTTTGCAGTTGACGTTTCCGTTGCAACAAAAACGGCAACAACTGAAAGATGACGCTTTTCCCATAGCCCGTGGGAAGTACAGACACGCAATCTGACCCGATAAACACGTTTCTGAGTGTATCTATCTGTTTATCCTTCAGATCGTAATCTAGTTTCAGTTTCGCTTTTGCGAACTCCAAACACGTGGGAAATTAGCCATGTTGTTGTTGTTGTTGTTGTGTCGTAGATACCCTCGATGACTTTCCGAGGCACCGCTTCGATGAGCGTAGATGTTGTTTTGCGGGGTGAGGACAAAACCCGGAATGCACTCAGGCGTGAAGAGATTTTTGTTGATTTATTGTGTTTATTAGGACATATCTCCGCTATTACTGAATGGATTTTTGTTCGGATACCAGACGTAAACGGGTTGATTTATCCCCTTTAAAATGATATAAGTTATATTTAACAGTATCAAAAATTAGAAGTGAAAGTGGTGGCCGGAATGAACCCATATGGAATAAAAATGTCGATATTTACAACTGTTTTCGTTATAATAAATACCCATATCTCAAATATTACTGAACAGATTTTTGTTCGGGAACCACACAAAAACGGAGAATTTATTACTCTTTCACATGATATAAACTGTTTGAATACATGTTCGATATTACTTTCAAAAGTGGTGGCCGGAATGAATTGATGTGGTGTGAAAAAATAGCAAAATCGTCAAAGTTACATGTAAATTTTCATCTTTATTGGTCCATATCTCTTTCATTACTTAACCGATTTCTGTTCGGGACACACTCTAGACAAGATAATTTTATAGGCTTTAAGCTGATATAACTTTTATTAATATTCATTACAAATTCGGTGCAAAAGTGGTGGCCGGAATGAATCTAGGTGAAATTCACGGACGCCATTTTGAACAAAAGGTGAATGTAAAAACAACACAAGCTACATGCTCGTTCTTTAATACAAGGGAAGTAACTCGAGCAAGGAAAAATTACCTGTAGAACTTTTAGCCATTCTGTTAGAATGTTACCAGGCTCTGCGACGTGGACGCAGTTCTACTTAAGAGCCCATTTTTTTTTTTTTTTTTTTTTATTCTTTTATTTTCATAGAGTCAGTATATTTTTGCTTTATTGTTTTATTTAAATTATTTTTGAATTTTTAAAACCTACGGTGATCGGAACATAACCAGTCTTCTTCTGAATCTCTAAGATTTGCACACTCTTTATGTTTCCACGTTTTACAATGTACCCTACCTGTTCTCCAGTCACAGCCAATCATCTCATCCATCCAATCTGGAAACCCACAAGAACAACTACAATTTATTGTGATACTGTTATTACTTGCCTTTTTTAGTTGTGATGCTATTTTAACGAACTGTGGAAACGGCATGAAATAACCTTTATCTAAACACCAAATTAAGTGATCCCGCATTTGATTTTCAATGAAATTAGTTTTTTGTTTGAATGAATTACCTTTAAAACAAAATTCTACCATATTAGCTATTGCAAAAAGCCCACAATCGTAGCCATTATTTTGATCCTGTACATCTAAAATTTTGACTGGGATACTACTTTTATTATTACCGTAAATACTACAAAGCTGAAGTTCGATTGACGGAGTGTTAACTGTATGATTTTCTTTTGATGCTAAACTGTCTAGAACGGATATATCCCCATTACTTGTTTGAAAACTTGTAACCCAGTGGTCTCTTCCATTATGGTGAATTTGAACAGAAGGTGAAACTACAGATTGAAAAGCTATTTGGTTTTTCCATTTGCATTTATTTGAATATACTGGAGCTAAGTTTGTCAACTGAAAACCATTCAAACCAGGAAATTGTTTAGACATTATTGATTGTACTTCATTTATAATATCAGAACAAATCCATTCTTTATTGGAAATTTTAAGTTTATGGCTTTCATTTAAGTTATTTACCCATGGGTTTTGTAGCGACTTTACGTTTTTTAACAAGTTGTACATTATCTTCGCTAATATTACATGTATCAGAATCTTCTAACTGAACACGTGGTTTCCTTTTTTACAGGACTTAAGGTTTCCTTTTTAATAGATTGATTTGTAGGAGTCTTTATTTGTTGAATAGGAGTTTTTGATGGACCTAGTTTTTTCGTAGATTTTGGCGTTTTAGGTGGCGTACTATCTACCATTATTGTAGCATTATCTTGATTAAGAGTAACCGAATCAGGTGCCGCAAGTACATCCCTATCATAATCGTTACATCTGGGTTTTTTTCTGCCTGATTTTTTATCGTTTCTTTTTAAACTGTTTTTAGATAACTGTTTTAAACTAACGGTTCTTTTACTGTCTACAATTTCATCCCCCATTTTCATTCTAGCAGCCATGATATGGTAACAAGTTCCAGTAGACGGACATTGACAAGTTTCCTTTGGATATAATGTAACTGCATATTTAGAATTGTTGTTCCCACATACAACGAACGCTTTTTGATTTTCAACAAAAGTGACACCATTATTTTCTAAAACTAATCTAGCTAAACATACCTGAGACAGATTTTTATTTGATGGTTGACTTTTATTTTCTAAACCTTCTTGAATATTATCAGTTATTTGTTGTTTGTCGGTTTTTAGATCGTTTGATATGTCTACTTCTTTAGATTCACTAACATTAGGTTCTTGAACTGATTCACTGACTTGGCTTGCTACTGTTTTACCGTTTTCGTTAGAAGTAGGTTCTAATAAGTTTATAAAAGACTCGTCTTTTAAATTACCTTTGACAAAGTCTACGATTTCATCGGGGTTTAAAAGTTTTTTGGGTATGACAATTTCATCTTTTGGAATCTTAGCATATAAAAATTTATCTAAAAGTTTGTATTGTCCTATTCCTGCCATTCCAGTTTGAATGTTATAAAAATATCTATACTGTAGCAACTGTAAACTTAATGTTAAAATATCGACGGGTAATTCCTTACCTTTCACGTGAGTTTTTAAGACAGCGTTGATACTTTCTGACGCATTATTTGTAATACCTGAGAGCGGATTATACAAACCATTGAACTGTTGAATGTTCCACTTTGCAGCATGTAATTTGATGTCATTCTGGAGATGGTTGTTGAAGTAGTTTAGCGCTAATTGGGACCACTTACCTGTGCGAAGTTGGACTGTGTCGTCAAAGTCTTCCTCGTTTGACTGAAGAATTCTAGTTAAATCTTGTAAATAAATAGCTATCTCAGAACTATCTGCGTGATTCTTTTGTAACCAGTATTTAAAGTCTCTTTTAATATGATTCCAGCAGAACAGATTAGTACAATTTGGTAACACCTTTTTAATTGCATTAGAAACACCCTTTTCTCTATCTGTTATAATTGGAATATTCTTTTTCAAAAGTTTTGGAACTTTTTCACAAAGATAATCAAACAATCGCTCGTGACATTTTTGAAATTTCCTTTCATGTACCAAAAATGCTAATGGAATGTTAGGTTTGTTTTCAAAAAGGATATGTTGGAAAATGACTGGTGTTACATAAAAATCACCTAGATTAAAAGTTGTGTCATACCCTAAACACATTGTTACTGAGCTATCGTCTAAATCTAACAATTGGTTGAAAACCTCAAAAATTTCTGGTAAACCAAGAATAGTTACTAAGTCAGGATACACTTTAATCTCGTGTACAAAACCATCCAAGTGATGAGCAAGTAAAACCAAATTATAGATTTCATCCCTAGTAAGCTGTTTAGTTTCTCTTACCTTTTCTGCGGCATACTTGATTTGTCTTACATTCCTAGCATTAAGAACCCCTATATACTCGCCACTTTCTACGTTGCTATTTGTACACTGTCTATCGAAAATTTCCTGAAGGGGACGAACCATTTTCTGACATTTTCTTGATATCATTTAGCACGGAAGGACATGTCCGAACAAACTCTGTATTACTACTCTTACTATTACCATGTGGAAGAGGGGAATACTCTGTATGGTCACCCTCATATACGACTAAAACCAGATTTGGGTTTGACGATAAAGAAAAACCTTTACGGACAAAATTGGCGTTACCTAAATCCCTTTTTCTACCTTTACGATTCCTACCACCGCCACCTTTGTTGCAACTAGCATCAGTCTTAATTTTGAAATACTTACGACTTAGACATACATCAATCTCTCCTTTCACTGAAATATTGGAACTACCGTTATTGATCCATTGGTACTGATCACATTTCCAGTCGTCTGGATTCTTACATTGAACTAAGTAGCACTCACCTCCCTTAGGTTTAACCGGTGGTATATTCGAAACTCTATCTGTGATAGGATCTTTAAGGATGCTAACTATGGTATCAGTTGTTATATTGATGCTGGTGTCATAAACCTGCACACCACCGCCTACAAGAAGTTGTTCCGACTCGGGTATACTTACCGACCTAGTAATCTTCGTTTTACTTACAGACTTAGCGACCTTTGGTTTACTCACCGATTTCCGAAGCTGTCTTGTCCGGTTTTTCTTTTGTCGACGACTTAAAGTTGGAGTAGTTGCTGGAGTCTCACATGGAGTAGTGGTTGATCGAGTAGTGGATGGAGTAGTGGTTGATCGAGTAGTGGTTGGAGTATCAGATGGAGTAGTGGTTGATCGAGTAGGGGGTCGAGTCTGGAATGGAGTAGTGGTTGGAGTAGTGGCTGGAGTCTGGGATGGAGTAGTGGCTGGAGTCTGTGATGGAGTACTGGCTGGAGTACTGGCTGGAGTAGTGGTTGGAGTAGTGGTTGGAGTATCACATGGAGTAGTGGCTGGAGTATCACATGGGGTAGTGGCTGGAGTATCACATGGGGTAGTGGTTGGAGTAGTGGTTGGAGTATCACATGGAGTAGTGGTTGATCGAGTAGTGGTTGGAGTAGTTGCTGGAGTATCACATGGAGTAGATGTTGATCGAGTAGGGGGTCGAGTCTGGGATGGAGTAGTGGTTGGAGTAGTGGCTGGAGTCTGGGATGGAGTAGTGGCTGGAGTCTGTGATGGAGTACTGGCTGGAGTACTGGCTGGAGTAGTGGTTGGAGTAGTGGTTGGAGTATCACATGGAGTAGTGGCTGGAGTATCACATGGGGTAGTGGTTGGAGTAGTGGTTGGTTCGACATCTACATGAACGGGTGGCAGAGAGAGAAGTGCGGTAAGGTACGGAGTCTGGGTAGTTGCTGGAGTCTGGGATGGAGTAGTGGTTGATCGAGTAGTGGTTGGAGTAGTGGTTGGAGTATCAGATGGAGTAGTGGTTGATCGAGTAGGGGATCGAGTCTGGGTTGGAGTAGTGGTTGATCGAGTAGGGGGTCGAGTCTGGGTTGGAGTAGTGGTTGATCGAGTAGGGGGTCGAGTCTGGGTTGGAGTAGTGGTTGATCGAGTAGGGGGTCGAGTCTGGGTTGGAGTAGTGGTTGGAGTAGTTGCTGGAGTCTGGGATGGAGTAGTGGCTGGAGTAGTGGCTTGAGTCTGGGATGGAGTAGTGGTTGATCGAGTAGGGGGTCGAGTCTGGGATGGAGTAGTGGTTGGAGTAGTTGCTGGAGTCTGGGATGGAGTAGTGGTTGGAGTAGTTGCTGGAGTCTGGGATGGAGTAGTTGCTGGAGTCTGGGATGGAGTAGTGGCTGGAGTAGTGGCTGGAGTCTGGGATGGAGTAGTGGTTGGAGTAGTTGCTGGAGTCTGGGATGGAGTAGTGGTTGATCGAGTAGGGGGTCGAGTCTGGGATGGAGTAGTGGCTGGAGTAGTGGCTGGAGTCTGGGATGGAGTAGTGGTTGATCGAGTAGTGGTTGGAGTAGGGGATGGCGTAGTGGGTCGAGTATTGGCTGGCGTAGTTCTGATGTGGGCAATTCCGGCGAGGAGGTCGTTGATGACACGATCGGTTCCCTTGAAACTCAGGTGGAGACCATCTCTACTTAGTAGCTGTCCGTCAATCTTTCCGCTGCGGGTGAAGTTCGGATGAGGGATGTAATGGAGCTTTTCTATCATGTCTGCCAGCGTCCTCAGGGAATCGTTGATCTCTCGGGCCTTCATGTTGACGTTCGCGATGAAATGTGGTCTCTGGGGTGCGTCCTCCCATCTGGACTCTACGCGGGGTAACAAACCAGATATCGCTATCTGGGTCAACGGGGAAGCTGACCAAACCCTCTCACACAGTAGCTGAAACCGGTTGAGGACGATGGCAACGGAGTCATTGTGAAGGTTATTAGCACCACAATGTAAGACAATAATGTCAAAATTGGGTGCTAACTCTTCTATCTCGTCCCACATCTCCTCAACACGGTAGCCACTGCGAGAGACAACGAAGATATCATCACTCGGACGCAAGTACTTATGAAAGTACTTGGCCTGTGAATGACCGGCGATAAGGGTTGACATTATGAGCACTAAAGTATTGGAGCACTAGTAAAGCAATATGTAAATATTGTGGATTAATCAAACCATGTGGATTAATCATTTTGGTACATCTATTTATACTACTTGACCTGTACACGTGGGTGAACACAGTTTAGAATTATAGAAATGAACCATTTCATTGGCCACTTACAAAAGTCACAAACAAATCAATTAAAAACCAATTATATGTGATAACCGATCAGTTACATCTTCTCTTAATCCGCAAGCTGGACTGGATTATCTTATAAGTAGTATATAATTGGCTTCCTAGTTAACAGTCGTCGGCCAGCGTAAGCTCATCTAAAGATTAATTATATTCATCAAGGTGTGAACGAGCCGCCAGTTACCTGGTCATGGTGACCGGTGTACCGTGTAGGCCTATTTGTTGTTTTAGTATAGACGTAGTGTGCTATCGGCTTGGACATACTTGTAAAATGGCGTCCGTGAATTTCACCTAGGTTCATTCCGGCCACCACTTTTGCACCGAATTTGTAATGAATATTAATAAAAGTTATATCAGCTTAAAGCCTATAAAATTATCTTGTCTAGAGTGTGTCCCGAACAGAAATCGGTTAAGTAATGAAAGAGATATGGACCAATAAAGATGGAAATATTACATGTAACTTTGACGATTTTGCTATTTTTTCACACCACATCAATTCATTCCGGCCACCACTTTTGAAAGTAATATCGAACATGTATTCAAACAGTTTATATCATGTGAAAGAGTAATAAATTCTCCGTTTTGTGTGGTTCCCGAACAAAAATCTGTTCAGTAATATTTGAGATATGGGTATTTATTATAACGAAAACAGTTGTAAATATCGACATTTTTATTCCATATGGGTTCATTCCGGCCACCACTTTCACATCTAATTTTTGATACTGTTATATATAACTTATATCATTTTAAAGGGGATAAATCAACCCGTTTACGTCTGGTATCCGAACAAAAATCCATTCAGTAATAACGGAATTATGACCTAATAAACACAATAAATCAACAAAAATCTCTTCACGCCTGAGTGCATTCCGGGTTTTGTACTCGCCCTGTTTTGCGGAAGTATCTCGGACCGAGTGAACCAGTTACATCCGGCGAAGGAAATGTTGACATTCACAACATATCACTGCGCCGGCCTACGTTCGAGATATGATTCCGAGCTTTGACGGAATTGTACGAGAAGTTGCGATTGGTCGTTCACCCTTCAGAAGTACAATGTAAGCCTTTGTTAAAGGTTAACTCTCCACGTACTCTGCAGTACGGCTTAACACACTCTGGTAGTCTGTTCCTGTCCGTTAGCCATTCACCTAAGCAAAAGATATATTTTAAAAGAGGTATGTGTATACTATTTATAAGCAAGTCAATAATTTAAAAGAGGTATGTGTATACTATTTATAAGCAAGTCAATAACTTATATTCTACACATATACTGCCTCATTAACTTTTTAAACACATTAAATGTCAGGGCTATTCATACCGTAGTTTACAATAGAAAATGTTGTTAACGAATTTAGAGATGTGTTCTCCAGTAAATTTAAGCACAAAAGCGTGTAACAAACTATGTGACTTGGAACTTTAAACCAAGAAATAGGGCTAGGAAGACATTACATGATGTAGATTAGAACACTGGAACAAACATGAACACCTACCTTGACGCGGTGATGTAGATTAGAACAATGACACATACATGAACACCTACTTTAACGCGGTGATGTAGATTAGAACAATGGAACAAACATGAACATCAACATTGACGAGATGACGTAGATTAGAACACTGACACATACATGAACACCTACCTTGACGCGGTGATGTAGATTAGAACAATGACACATACATAAACACTAATCAATTATATGTCTTGTTTTATTTACACTGACTTACCCTGCTTACTGACAGTCCAATACTAACTGAAAGTCTGGCCGCTACAGTACTAACTGAAATTTCACACCTCAAATTTACATATCTAATCAGAAAGCTTACGTAAAGCAAAAATGAGGTTTAATTATGGAAATTTCCCAGATTAATATCTAAATATAATATAAAATATGTCTGTGTTTATTATGAAATCAAAGTACTGAAAGTACTATAGGAGGCGTTAGTCAGATGTAAAAGGAGATATTTGAAATAAAGCAAGAATAGAAATTAAACTGATATCAACATGATAAAACCTTTCCACTTAAGTGTGTCAAACCAACTGGACAAAATGGTTTTCACAGTCCTGATGAATGTAATGGTTTAGACTGTTCCAATGTACATGGTTTTAACCATCTTCAAGTTTCAAACCAACTTCTACTTAAGTAGTTAAACATTTCTAATTTCAAACAAACCTTTACTTAAGAAGTTAATCATTTTAATTGTTTTCAAACCAACTTCTACTTAGGAACATGTCTTTAACATTCATACTTTAAACCAACTTTTATACTTAAGTAGTTCAAAATTTGCATGTATGTGTTAGGCCCAGGTATTAGAAAAGTCGAAACGATATGATATACATTTAGATACGCTATAACAACACACGATATGTATTGAAAATACAGGAGTGTCTGCTCCTTTTTTGTTGAAAGTGTGCAATGTCTTTCAATATCTTGTAAAAAAATGCTTATTCCTTTCTATTTTGATCTTAGAATAATATCAAAATTTAGATTGACGACTTTTAAAAATTATTACTTTTTTATTCAACATAAGACATCATTTTTGAAGGACAATTACGGTATTAATTCCATTTATTTTAATAAATCCAATGTCAATATAAACAATCCACTGTGATTTGTAATTTGTTGTTTTTCAATTTACCACCAAGATGTAGACACTAGCCTATTAGGTACTGTATATAAATATACAGTGTTTTACATGCAAAATATTGAAGAAAACTTTCATATTTGAAACCAATTCAATATGATTGTGTATAAAGAAACAATAAGTCCCTTGGGGTGGGAAAAGAACCAGGGGCCTATTTTTACATCAGGATTATTTTGATCTCTTGATGCCCAGCAAGGCTATGTATGATTATCGGGTGGGGATCTGAATGGTTTCACAGATAAAACAAAAGTAATCAGTCTTCATTTCATTTCAACATATTTTATTGTATAACATTTATACAAATGGGTTAGACAGCAGACTTGGCCTATATAAGTCTTCCCCAATACAAACAGAACAATAGTAGAATTAAACTAAAACAATTGAAAGTGAAAAAGTATAAGAAATATGTATATAAATTAAGTCAATGGAGATGATTTTTTTTATGAATATATTGATTTTATATGTGGTCAAAGGGAGGTAATTATAAAAAGAACTAACAATTAGTGGAAAAGGGAGGTAATAAGGTTCTAGTATATCCTTTGTCAAATTATGATTATGTTACAGAGTTATAAAAAGATTTTGTTCTCAGTTAATAGCTATTGCTTAGATAAAGGATTGGCACCCAGCCTTAAATCCAGCAGCACTATAGATGTTCAGGCATAAAATGTCTTACTCCTCCTCCTGTAGCCATCCATCTAAGTATGCTAGATTCAGACTGAATGCCCCTGCATCCAAGCAAAGCTTTCATATGTTAGATATAACAAACTGTGTAATTATACATTTGAATAAAAAGATTCTAGTTGAATATACTAGTTTTGAATTAAGTAAATCAATTAGAGATATTCAGGGATCAGCTGACTTTTCAATGGTGGGGAAAACTTTACCATTTTTACAATTTTGAATCCCTTACCCAAAAGGATGCTAATAATCAAATATCATAGAAATCCATCGCCTTCTTCCAGACAATTAATTGTTTATATCAATTTAGCCAAATTGACCCCTTTAGGCCCCACCCTTCAGCCCCTGGTGTCAGCCCCACCATTTGTACAATTTTGAATCCATACCCCATAACGATGCTACCAGAAAACTATGAGAGATATTCATTGCTTAGTTCCAGAGAAGAAGTTGTTTACATCAATTTAGCAAACTGACCCCTTTTGGCTCCGCCCCTCAGGCCCCTAGGTGGTAAGCCCCACCATTTGTACAATTTTGTATCCTAGCCCATACGGCTGCTACCAGTGAAATATGGGTGATATACATTGCTTAGTTTCAGAGGAGTCGTTTATATCAATTACATCAAAATGACCCCTTTTGGCCCCATTATCTTGCCCCCGGGAGATCAGACCAACCATTTGTACAATTTTGAATCCCTACCCCACAGGTATGCTACCAGATAAATATGAGCGATATCCAATGCTTAGTTCCAGAGAAGAAGTCGTGTATATCAATTAAGCCAAATTGACCCACTTTGACCCACCCCTCAGCCCCCAGGGGGTCAGCCCCACCATTTGTATAATTTCTAGTCCCCACCCCATAATGTTCCTAACAGTCAAATTTTGTTCAATTCCCATCAGGAGTTCCTTCGGATCAGGTGAGCTAACAATTGAATTGCAATTTATGGATAATTTTGAATTTTGGCAGTAAAGCATTCTTCAAAGGGCCATATCTGCATCATTTTTGATAATTTGCCCTTGAAACTTTGCACACACCTTCATAAGAGCAGGTTATTTAAAATGTGAATGAAGGTCAAGGTCAAAGATAAAGATACTATTTGTAGCTAGTCACATATGCTACATGTATCTGTATGCCAAAAATCCAGCCTTCATATGTATGTGCAGTTTTGGGTGATTTTTGAATTTTGGCAGGAATTTCTTTTTCAAAGTGCCATATCTGCGTCATTTTGATTATTTGACCTTGATACATCGACACTCATTTAAAAAAAAGCAGGTTCTTTAAAATGTGACCAAAATTAATAATTTTGAAAGAATTTTGATTTTTTTTTACCCATCATTTGACCCCGGTGACCTTGAATGAAGGTCAAGATCAAAGATAAGCATTGAACATTTGTAGCCAGCTATACATGTTACGATGTGCCAAACATCAAGCCTTCATATGTATATAGATAAAAGAGCACTGCCATTTTTCATCTGATGACAATAAAATATGCACATTGTGTTTCATTGAACTAGGTATGTTCTTTCATATGAAATGAAACAAAATACTCAATTTAATAATTTTATTTTTGACCTTCTTTCGACCCCATAACAAGTTGTTGACCTTGACATTCTCCGGTAATATGCCATTGAGAGAAGTTAGCCCTGGCCACATGCTAACCAATTTTCAATGAAAATGAAACAAATTATGCTAAAATATGTGTGATGAGTTTCCTATATAAACTATAGTAAAATTTATCTCCTTCCCAGGGGGAATGTGACACACAGGGGCCATGAAATTAACAATTTTGATAAAACAGCTCAAGAACCTTTTGTACACCATTCTGCGATATCTGGGTCTTGAGAAGAAGACCGACGCGCGACGGCAGATCAAATTATAATTATGATGGTGTATATTATGAGCCGAATGTCAAAGGATTGTAAATATCATCAGGCAGTCTGCATAAATGTATTGTCAATAGTTAACAACGCTATATCTTTTCAGTCTAGGCGCCAATGACATCGTTAATATCAGTTGATATCTCCCAGACAATGAAACACAATGTTCATACGAACCGTAATGATTTTTTTTTTCCATCACCAGGCCGGAACAATGAAATATGATAATGAGCAAACTGAATAGTCAATATGAGATTTGATAGGATGCCTCTCGTCGGTCAACCACTCGCTTCTTTTTGTAGGAGTCAATAATATATGTATGTGAATTAAACTCTCGCGATGTCTGCTGCACATAAGTGAAAAGAAATACATTGTCACTTAAGAAGAAAAAAATCACACTTGCATGTAAGTAGCAATAACACATAATAGTCAAAAACCCTATAATAGTATTATATGTGATCCGTGATAAGAAAGAGTACACGTTTAAGCATTTTTGGTAATTTATCCTGAAACGGTCTTCCGTATATGACATTCCGCAGATTGTTGCTTGTATATATAGTTTTAACAGATTTGAAGGTCAATATTTGAAAATACCCAAATGGTTATACATTTATTCATAACAAATAAAATTATTGACAAAAAGAATTTCATTTTTTTCACACTTTCTGGAAATCCAACATGGTATTTGAGAAAGACTTTCATTATATGCATTTCATATCGATTGCCATCAGATATATTAATCATATAACATGAAAACAACAAAAAGTTGTATTAATAGGGTAAAAGCAATTTGTATACATTTTGTTAATCTATATTTTTTCAATTTTGCTTTGCAACGCCAGTTTTGATTGGTTTAAAACCATGTATTATTTTCCAATAATACACGCACGTGAGTCACGGCTGTTACAACTTTATATATCTAATATTCACTTGTTTATTATAAGGTTACATTAGTCGAGTGGGCTAATGGGTTAGTCTTTCATTAATTTTTTATCACGACGCGAGTTCGAATCCTTCGGCGGCCCCCCCCCCCCCCCCCCCCCCCCCTTTTTTTTTTCTTTTCCTTATCCTTTTTTTTTAATTTTCATAATCAATGCCACATTATAGATGCTCTTGATTTCATCAACAAATAATGCAATACTCTAGAAATAAATTACAAGGTTTTCGGGGTTTCTTTGCTGTTTTTCTATTAGAAAGAGGTCGATATCAGAACTAAACAGTACATGGTAGAATAGAAATAATCAACTTTGACTCGTGTATTGTTGCAGGATATACAACTCGGACTCGGATATTTTGCAATTTTAATTTAATTGCAAAATATCTTCGTCCTCGTTGTATATCCTGCAACAATACACGAGTCATCGTTAATTATTTCTTAAATTACTTTGTATTGTTTAAATAGCCTATGTAATACAAACATTTCGCAGCTTTGTGTATATTACATGAAAACATTTGAAAATATTGAATAGCTGAATATCATATAAGTAAGACATGCTGGTTCAATAATAATTTTGTATTTTCATGTATTACATTCCGAGTGCGAGTGTAGCTACTGCAGTAAATCTTATCACAAAAATCCAGATTCTATATATTGTCTCTGTCGGGGAAGGTACAGTGCAAATGACCACCACGATAGATGTGCCAGTTTTCTTAGTTTTAAAAACTAAACGATCGAATCCCATCACGTACTGATTCGTGTATTTGAAACACATGAACTTCGATCGGTTATGCAGTAGATATTGTGATTTTCTGATCTGGCCGGGCTTGAATAACTTATCGTAAACAGTTTCGTCCTAAATAAACAAACACTTATTTCAGTGGGTCAACAAACAGATTTAAACTTTGTAAGTAACTTGCCTTTAATTCATGTTGATAGATATTAATTTATAGCGACAAACATCACACTTTGATGCTTCGTGTGAAGAACGTATCCAACGGCAATCGCAACATCTCGGGGAAATTTCCGGCAACACTCGGAAATCTCCGAGTGTTGCCGGAAATTTCCCCGAGATGTTGCGATTGATCCAACGGGTGCCATTTTGACCGAATGCTCGCTCACTACATGGAAATCAGGCAACTATAGTCGATAAATGTAGCTTTGGAGTGGATAACACTTCTCGTGCATCGCATGTTCACGTATATCGGACCAAATCTCATAAAATCTCGTGAAAAACTACCAAGTTCTAAACAAAGGAAATGTTGTTAGCCAAAAACCAGGAGAGGATTATGAAAAATGGGAATTTGTTTGCGCTTCGTTGTTATGCCATCTTTATTTCTAGTAGTTAAACTAGTGTCCCCTGTAAGGTAACGTCAGAATCTCGCAGTTATCTCCCTTCCAACAGTATTTTCAATATAAATTTACAAAAATCGATGAAGGTGTAGATATTTACAAGACATTATTCTTATTGTTTATTCAAATAGTTCCTGAAATGTTCACAACATTATCAGCATAGTTAATACATTTCTCTGTACATCTACTTTGAATGACGGACTGCAATGACGTGCCTCATACTTGGAACTAAGCGAATCATTACCCCTAGTTACAGAAATTACCACCAGATGTCTCAAATTCCGTACTTCCGCCGAAGAGAAATGTATACTGAAATACATTTTATCATGTAATAGCACTTTATTTGTAGTCTTGATAGTTTTCATAAATGCATATATAGTTCAACTACATCTTATATGAACCGAAAGAAACTGCAAAATGAACTGTGAAAGGAAATATAACGAAAACGAAAGTGAGAGATTGTGACGTCACAACTCGTAGGTGATCGCAATATGGCAGGCGTAAACGCAAACGCCTCCATAAAAAAAGACTGGAAAAGAAGACCCCGTACAACGCATTAACTACTTCCTGCTAATCAAAGGCCAGACACGTAAATTCATATTGAGTGTAGTATAAATGGACACAACAAACACACTGTAGTCAGTCAACGTGGTGTTTGATATGGCCACCTCGCCGACAACATAACTGTATTCAGTGCGCATTTACGCACAAAACAAGACACGGCTATAGTCTGTTACATATAAGCTAACACTACATCCCCCTTTAACAGTAGATGCACACATCACTGATTTATATCATAATATGAACTTTTATAATGACTGAAAAACATTATCTGTACTTTTGTATGAAAACGAATTAGAACAGCAATAAGATAATGGAATGAAGAGCCAGTACCACACTGAATATCTCAAAACTAATAATAAGTCATCATGCTCCATCAAAAGAGGACCACTGTTGGAATAATGTTCCTCCGGTTCCGTCGATTGTTACTGTTTTGAGTCTCGATGAGGTGGGAATTTGAAGACTGAACAATCTCCCGCGTCTTCCTCAGTCTTCCACGCGATGCCTGATTCGATTGTCGATAATGGTTTTTCTCGGTACCTCATGCTATAGTTCTCCTTCATAGTGTTCTTTGCAAGCGACTCTTTTTGCAAACTCGCGACATCTCACGCCACGTCGGTTGTAATAAATCTTCCTTCATATGTAATGTTGTTTTGATCTTGCTACCGAAACAATTCCGCTGGGCTGTATCCATTCGCGAGAGGCATTGCTCGATACGCCATGAGCACTTTGTTCGGACCAATAGCTGTTTAACATTTTGGACCGCGCGCTCTGCTTTGCTGTTACTTGCGAATCATGCGGACTGCAATTCCAGTGCTCGAATTCATATTTTTGAGTAAAGCCTTTGAATGACTCAGGTGCGTAATGACGTCTATTATCTGAAATGAACACATCCGATGTTTGCGAATAATAGTCAACCACGAGCAGGTAATTTCCACCTTTAAAATGAAATATAAGTCACTGTCCACGACTTGTAAAGGTCGTGATGGTACAAGCGTTTGAATGAGCGGCACGCATTACGCATGTCACGTTTCGACATAACGATAGAGTGTTTATGAGATCTTCAACTTGCGTGCTCAACCCTGGCCACCACACAGTCTCCTTTTGCGCGCTCTCTGCACTTGCGTCTTCTTAGATGTCCGTCATGGATTATCGAGAATGTCTGACCGTAGCGTAGATGGTATCAGAAGTATTTCACTCTTCAGAAGTAAGCCTTTGTTCACTGTTAATTACCCACGTACTCCGCAGTACGGCTTAACACACTCTGGTAGTCTGTTCCTGTCCGTTAGCCATTCACCTAAGCAGTACACCATGACTTTGTAGATCACGGAATCCATTTTTGACTCGCGTCTAATTTCGTCAAGAGGACGATCTGATGCTAGAATAGCATTGATCACGCTGTTTACGTAAATAGTTGTCTTCGGTAGTATATCTGTTTTTTTAAAGGGCGCTCTGAATGGCGTGCGAGTTATCGTGAAGTCGAAACGCATGAGCGTTATCCTGAATCTCTCGATACGCGGAGGGGTGCAGTTTGTGATCTCCAAGCAGATTCTTTTAACTAGGATGAAGTCTGAGAAGCGTTCACATGCCCAAGCGAGGGGAAAAGTCTCTTTCTCAATGTGTGGTTACCTTTGTTCTGTTGGCGTGATAGCGCGAGAAGTGGACTTCGTTGACTGTTTTCTTGTAGTATGACGACGCATCCGCGCATCCGCGTCAACGATAGTGTCTTTGTTAGGGTAATACAGAGCTAACGTCGTATTTGATTTCAGTTCTACTTTCAGTTTCTGAAATGCCGGTTCCTGTGGTATACCCCATGACAATTGATTGTCTTTAATCAACAATTCTCAGATAGGTTGGGTTTTTTTTTTCTGCCAGATTGGGAGTGAGCTTTCACATCTGGTTAACCATACGAAGAAAGCGACGTTCTCCACTCACTTCATTGAGGGTTCCGTTTCTGTAATGGCAGTAATCTTTTCGAGATCCTGAAGTACACCGTTCGCGTTAATGATATATCCTACGAACTTGACCGGTGACCTTAAGAACTCACATTTCTCCGTGTTGATACCACTTGTAGACCTTGAAGAATTTGACTAATTCTTCGCTGAAAATGTTCTCGTGCCGAGGATATACCGCAATGTAATCGTTTGAAATAGTCTCTCCCGAAGGTCGTGAGATGGCCATTCTCATCTGAGAGACCGATCTGCCGAAAACCTGAATTAGCGTCCAATTTGCTAAATAGCTCGGCCCCGGCTAACCGTTCCATAATTGTATCAACTGACGGAAGTTAGTGTTTCTCTCGTCGAACATTTTCATCTAACTTAGATCGACACAGATTCTTACCTTTCCATTGGATTTTGGAACGACTACTATGCCTGCGCACCACTCTGTAGGCTCCTTAATGACCTCTATTACGCCCAACTGCTCCATATATTTTAGTTCATCGCGAACTTTTGGAAGAAGGGGTATTGACAACCGTCGTACTGTAGTTAGTGAGAACCTCGCATCCTCTTTAATCATTATGGTGTAGCTGCTTTCCAATTTCTCCAAAACCAGTAAATGATTTCCGGTTTTAACGCGATTGGAGGTAATATTTACAGCGTCCACTGATGCTCTGGTAACCAACACCAGGCTATCGACAGCCTGTCGTCCAAATAAGGCCTGACGTAGACCACCAACAACATATACATCAGTTCTTACGTCCTCCCACCTAGCTCTTGCTGAAAGCACCGCCTTGAACTTCCCTTTTACATCTAAGGGATTCTGTCGAGGTCCATACAATACCTATTCCAATTTGTGTAGTGTAGTGTTACGACATTCGGCAGGGACCTCTGCTCCTTATATCAATCTTGAACTTGACTGGTTTCTCGTCTTAGTTAATATTAACAATCAAAGGCTCTGAGCTTATAGCTCCCACCACTTCACCAATAAATAGTTCCTCACCTTATGTTTCTTTATTTCCATAATCTGTGATCACCTGTCCTACATCACCTCTACAACACTTTCCAAAATTTCCCTTACGTTTACATCTAAAACATGTCGCTTCGTGAGCTGGATATTTATCTCGGATATGACTTGGCTATGCCAACAACGTCTGCACTTTGACCCCTGAATGGCTGTGGAGTTGAACCGCGTGACTCATACTTTCCCGGTTTCCCGACATTTTCATTGCCGGCAACACGTGTTTTCACTGTGTTTCTTGTAATTAAATGCCGATTTCCGCTTAACAGCATGTGATTGTACTTTTTCCTATATCATGTCTCACTGCGCTCTGTTGCTTTTTAATAGATTCTGCCTCTCTAGCCATTTCAACAGCTTTTTCTTAGGTAAGCTCTGAATTTAACTGCAACTTTTCTGCTAGTTTTACATCACGGAACCCCACAACAATACGGTCTTTAATGATTTCATCTGTTAGGTCCGCTCTAATTATTTCATCTGTTAGGTCCGCATAGCCACAATGTTCAGAAAGTTTTCATAGCGAGTAAATAAAGGAGTCAACGGACTCACCTTCCTGCTGATTCCTGTGATTGCATTTCGCCCGTTCACATATGATGTTATGTCGCACCAAATATATTAATCCAGTTTGTCCGTTATCGCTCCGTAGTCTTTTTTCTGGTCATTCGTAATTAGTCTAAGTGAGGCTAGGATACCCTCTGCCGAGCTCTCCATTGTATATATGAATGTATTAATATGGAACTCTCCTTTTCCTGCCAAACCATTTCCTCCACTCATCTGGTTTAAAGTTAAACTGCTAAGAGGCTTGAACCTGATACATATTCATCCCGACATTTCTTCAAGATGATTTACTCATTTCTTGACACCATGTTGTATTATGTGGCTTGCTCGTGAGGAGTGTAAGAACACAACAAACCCACTATAGTCAGTCAACGTGGTTTTCAATATGGCCGCCTTACCAACAACACTGAGTGCGCATGTACACAAAACAAGACATAGCTATAGTCTGTTTCACATAAGCTAACACTAATAGCCTGTCTACATTGGTTTTCTGGTGTCCACGACGTCGACGCCTGAATCTCCTATATACGATGAGTAGCAGTTTTAACTTTTAGTATACACATTCCGCTATCTCCTGTTTTGGAGCTCTATTATATCTGCAGCGATGCCGTGATATACCCTATGGATGATTTAGGATAATCCCTTTTATATCGAGAAGGATTATCTGTCCTTTCGTCCTATTCTTTTCATGTATGGTCCTTCCCGTGTTTTTCCTTTAATGACGTAGAATGTTGAATGACCAATTAGGATGTTTACATGGTGTTATATGAACAGACGTGATTCTGCCCTTGTCTTGATGTTCTGCGACTTGAAGGTACCGCCACCTTTCTTCACAAGATGTTAATGAAGAGCATGGTGTCATTTATGTGTTTCTCGTACGTAAATTGTATGTTGTTGGTGGTTTTTGCGGTGTTGATATAAAGGCTTGGTAATAAGTTGGCGATCATTTAGACTACTTCAATCATATAGGCCTAATTAACATCTGGAGATTTGTGTTCTTGCTTCAGGTTCTAACTCTAGTCGTCAAATCTTGGGCGTTTTATTACAGACGGAGCTGAAAGCTGAGGTTTTTTTCTCTCTCTTGCTTTCTTTTTTTTTCGTTTTCCTTTTTTTCTTTTTTTTTTTTCTTCTTTTTTATTTCATTCACTGAGAGCCAAGGTGTTATGACTATCAGCCAAACAAAGGGAGTCTTTACATATATATTGTGCGGTTTCATACAGATGGAACTGAAAGGAAGTGTTTATATATTGAGCGGTTTATTACATAAAGAGCTGAAAGGAAGTCTTTATATCTATGGCGGTTTATTAAAGACGGAGCTGAAAGGATTGTTTATATCTATGGCGGTTTATTACAGACGGAGCTGAAAGGAAATGTCTATATATACCAAATGACAGGTGTAAAAAACAGACAGAAAAGAATCAAGTAATGAGTAAGTTTCTCGATATTGAGAAAGATAATTTTAATCTCTTGTCAACGTTGGACATTGGCCCCAGTTCCGAGGCAGAACTGCGGAGAATGTAGGTCACCAGGTAAACCAACTGGTTAGCTTACTATACAAATATTTACGTACATGTACAGACTTTCTTTAAAAAAGTTAAATGTTTAATTTCTGAAATAGAATGTATACATGCAGCATATAGAGTATAACTGTGGTAATATATTCACAGAGACATATCCATCCTTTTTTTCAGATTGTGTTTTGTGCGTCGAGATAATCAAAGCCCAATTGGTTCAGTAGAACGGTACATATCAAGGTGATCTGGGCAGCCACGCGTTTTCGTTGTTGTTGTTCAGAAAGCAGGCGATGTCAACACTCAGATCCGTCCTCATCGCTGGACTTTTAGCGGTAACAGTGCAATATGTTATCCGGCATTAGTACGTATCTATTATATTGGCTCTGCCAGACCAATTGTACACTTTGTCTGATATTGGTAGAGACACGTGTCTGATGTTGGTACATACACGTGTCTGATATTGGTACGTACGCGTGTCTGATATTGGTACGTACACGTGTCTGATATTGGTACATACACGTGTCTGATATTGGTACATACACGTGTCTGATATTGGTACATACACGTGGTCTGATATTGGTACGTACACGTGTCTGATATTGGTATATATACATGTGTTTGATATTGGTACATACACGTGTCTGATATTGGTACAAACACGTGTCTGATATTGGTATATACACGTGTCTGATATTGGTATATACACGTGTCTGATATTGGTACGTACACGTGTCTGATATTGGTACATACACGTGTCTGATATTGGTACATACACGTGGTCTGATATTGGTACGTACACGTGTCTGATATTGGTACATACACGTGGTCTGATATTGGTACGTACACGTGTCTGATATTGGTATATATACATGTGTCTGATATTGGTACATACACGTGTCTGATATTGGTACAAACACGCGTCTGATATTGGTACGTACACGTTTTAGTTTTAGTTTTCTTTTTATCTGACTATGTAACTAATGTAAAAGGCGGTTTGCTTGTTGTCTATGAATTGATACACATCGCTATCGTGTGAAATGCAAATTAACCTGAAAACTGTTGACTTTCAGTTTCTACATGCAATATGACAAGTATGACGTCATGTATCGACACGCTCCTGGTCCATGTGTATCACTAGAGGGCGCGGGTAAGTCACGTATTACAGGCGATAAAATCAACAATGTTAAAAAAACAAAAAAGAAAGCGATATAAAAACATATCTCAAAATTGAAGAGGGGTGCATAACATGGGGAAAAACACACACACACACACACACACACACACATACACACACACACACACACACACACTAACTAATCGAATCAACAGGGACACCGTAGGAACAACTTTGTAAGGGAAGGAAGGATATTAATATCTAGAAATGGAAAATAAACATAGTTATCATACAGTAGTTTTCATGGTTATCATACAGTAGTTATTATAGTAATCATACAGTAGTTATTATAGTAATCATACAGTAGTTATCATGGTAATCATACAGTAGTTATTATAGTAATCATACAGTAGTTATCATGGTTATCATACAGTAGTTATTATAGTAATCATACCGTAGTTATCATGGTAATCATACAGTAGTTATTATAGTAATCATACAGTAGTTATCATGGTTATCATACAGTAGTTATTATAGTAATCATACAGTGGTTATTATAGTAATCATACAGTAGTTATTATAGTAATCATACAGTAGTTAGTATAGTAATCATACAGTAGTTATCATGGTTATCATACAGTAGTTATTATAGTAATCATACAGTAGTTATTATAGTAATCATACAGTAGTTATTATAGTAATCATACAGTAGTTATCATGGTTATCATACAGTAGTTATTATAGTAATCATACAGTAGTTATTATAGTAATCATACAGTGGTTATTATAGTTATCATACAGTAGTTATTATAGTAATCATACAGTAGTTATTATAGTAATCATACAGTAGTTATTATAGTAATCATACAGTAGTTATCATGGTTATCATACAGTAGTTATTATAGTAATCATAGAGTAGTTATTATAGTAATCATACAGTAGTTATCATGGTTATCATACAGTAGTTATTATAGTAATCATACAGTAAGTATCATGGTTATCATACAGTAGTTATTATAGTAATCATACAGTAGTTATCATGGTTATCATACAGTAGTTATCATGGTTATCATACAGTAGTTATTATAGTAATCATACAGTAGTTATTATAGTAATCATACAGTAGTTATTATAGTAATCATACAGTAGTTATCATGGTTATCATACAGTAGTTATCATGGTTATCATACAGTAGTTATCATGGTTATCATACAGTAGTTATTATAGTAATCATACAGTAGTTATTATAGTAATCATACAGTAGTTATCATGGTTATCATACAGTAGTTATTATAGTAATCATACAGTAGTTATAGTAATCATACAGTAGTTATAGTAATCATACAGTAGTTATCATGGTAATCATACAGTAGTTATTATAGTAATCATACAGTAGTTATCATGGTTATCATACAGTAGTTATTATAGTAATCATACAGTAGTTATTATAGTAATCATACAGTAGTTAGTATAGTAATCATACAGTAGTTATCATGGTTATCATACAGTAGTTATTATAGTAATCATACAGTAGTTATTATAGTAATCATACAGTAGTTATTATAGTAATCATACAGTAGTTATCATGGTTATCATACAGTAGTTATCATGGTAATCATACAATAGTTATAGTAATCATACAGTAGTTATCATGGTTATCATACAGTAGTTATTATAGTAATCATACAGTAGTTATTATAGTAATCATACAGTAGTTATTATAGTAATCATACAGTAGTTATCATGGTTATCATACAGTAGTTTTCATGGTTATCATACAGTAGTTATTATAGTAATCATACAGTAGTTATTATAGTAATCATACAGTAGTTATTATAGTAATCATACAGTAGTTATTATAGTAATCATACAGTAGTTATCATAGTTATCATACAGTAGTTATTATAGTAATCATACAGTAGTTATTATAGTAATCATACAGTAGTTATTATAGTAATCATACAGTAGTTATCATGGTTATCATACAGTAGTTTTCATGGTTATCATACAGTAGTTATTATAGTTATCATACAGTAGTTATCATGGTTATCATACAGTAGTTATTGTAGTAATCATACAGAAGATATCATGGTAATCATACAGTAGTTATTATAGTAATCATACAGTAGTTATCATGGTAATCATACAGTAGTTATTATAGTAATCATACAGTAGTTATTATAGTAATCATACAGTAGTTATCATGGTAATCATACAGTAGTTATAATAATCATACAGTAGTTATCAGTAGTTATCAGCTGTTCCTGCTGATTACGTTGTAATACTGAAGAGTGTTTAATGTCGTAAATTGTATAAATGTTCATTCAATTTGAACCAGATGTTTAGATATGTGTTTAAGCAAATCTCAAATGTAACGAAAATAATATGGCCATGTCAAATATTTTCGTCTGTCAGAAGCAATAAGTTTAAATTTATCTGTGTTTTCTATATGACGGCAATTTTCTCGTCAAACGAGGTGTCCTTTCTGCACATAATGCACTGTCGTTATGGTAAACTGAAACAATGATTCTTAACCTCTCAAAGGTTTACCATATACCCTGGTTAGTCACACACTGTGTTCGACAACATGAGTGTTGAATTATGGCATTTCAATATCAACTGAATTCTATATAAAAAATAAATTCGACACCAGCATGTGGACTGATGGGTGGTGATTGATGGGTGGTGATTGATGGAGGTGAGTGATGGGTGATGATTGATGGGTGGTGATTGATGGGTGGTGATTGATGGGTGATGATTGATGGGTGGTGATTGATGGGTGATGATTGATGGAGGTGATTGATGGGTGGTGATTGATGGAGGTGAGTGATGGGTGATGATTGATGGAGGTGATTGATGGGTGGTGATTGATGGATGGAAATTGATGGGTGGTGAGTGATTGGTGGTGATTGATGGGTGATGATTGATGGGTGGTGATTGATGGGTGGTGAATGATGGGTGGTGATTGATGGGTGGTGAATGATGGATGATGATTGATGGATGATGATTGATGGTTGATGATTGATGGGTGGTGATTGATGGGTGGTGATTGATGGATGGTGAATAATGGGTGGTGAGTGATGGGTGGTAACCGATGGAGGTGATTGATGGATGGTGATTGATGGGTGGTGAGTGATGGGTGATGAGTGATGGATGGTGAATGATGGGTGGTGATTGATGGGTGGTGATCGATGGGTGGTGAGTGATGGGTGGTGATTGATGAGTGATGATTGATGGGTGGTGATTGATGGGTGGTGATTGATGGGTGGTGATCGATGGGTGGTGATCGATGGGTGGTGATTGATGGGTGGTGATTGATGAGTGATGATTGATGGGTGGTGATTGATGGAGGTGAGTGATGGATGGTGATTGATGGAGGTGATTGATGGGTGGTGAGTGATGGGTGGTGATTGATGGGTGGTGAGTGATGGGTGGTGATTGATGGGTGATGATTGATGGGTGGTGATTGATGGGTGGTGAATGATGGGTGGTGATTGATGGGTGGTGATTGATGGGTGATGATTGATGGGTGATGATTGATGGGTGGTGAGTGATGGGTGGTGATGGGTGGTGATTGATGGGTGGTGATTGATGGGTGGTGATTGATGGGTGGTGAATGATGGGTGGTGATTGATGGGTGGTGATTGATGGATGGTGATTGATGGATGGAAATTGATGGGTGGTGAGTGATTGGTGGTGATTGATGGGTGGAAATTGATAGAGGTGATTGCTGGGTGGTGATTGCTGGGTGGTGATTGCTGGGTGGTGAATGATGGAGGTGATTGATGGAGGTGATTGATGGTGGTGATTGATGGGTGGTGAATGATGGAGGTGATTGATGGGAGGTGATTGATGGGTGGTGATTGATGGATGGTAATTGATGGATGGTGAGTGATGGTGGTGAATGATGGGTGATGATTGATGGAGGTGATTGATGGGTGGTGATTGATGGGTGGTGATTGATGGATGATGATTGATGTGTGGTGACTGATGGGTGGTTATTGATGGGTGGTGATTGATGGATGGTGAATGATGGGTGGTGAGTGATTGGTGGTGATTGATGGGTGGTGATTGATGGGTGGTGATTGATGGGTGGTGAATGATTGATGGTGATTGATGGGTGGTGATTTATGGGTGGTGAGTGATGGATGGTGATTGATGGGTGGTGATTGATGGGTGGTGAGTGATGGGTGGTGATTGATGGGTGGTGATTGATGGGTGGTGAGTGATAGGTGGTGAATGATGGGTGGTGAGTGATGGGTGGTAATTGATGGGTGGTGAGTGATGGGTGGTGATTGATGGATGGTGATTGATGGGTGGTGATGGATGAGTGGTGATCGATGGGTGGTGATGGATGAGTGGTGATCGATGAGTAATGATTGATGGGTAGTGATCGAATGATGATGAGTGATGGGAGATATCTGTTACACCTATGATAAAGGATTGTAAAAATGCTGCAGTTTTGGATTTCTTTCTCTTTGTTTCTTATGTTTCCTCCTTAAGTTTTCTTGTCGTATTTTGAAAACAATATTGAGCTCGTTATATGTTAGATAATATGTTATTTTAATCATCTTGACTCCACTTTTGAGTAGGAATATACGAAATTGACATTGATCTTGATCTTTATGTACCAATAGTAAGTTGATATTTACTTTTATTAAGACGGATTATCCATGTAACTTATGTAGTTTTTTACTCTCTATACTATGAGGTCCGGATAATGACTTCTGTGTTTTGTAGATGGTGGATCAGAAGATCTTACCATTCTTCCTAGTGGGCTAGCGTTGATATCATCTGTAAGTATGTTTTACCTATTCAAAATGTACACTTACATTTGGTAAGTATGAAGCAACCTCCTCGAACGAGTCTTGTCATCTCCTCCATTTTCTAGCTACATGTGATGTCATGAATGTAAGTAAATGTAACATCGTTAAATGACCTCCTCCTCCTCCTCCTCCTCCTCCTTGGAGAAATAGTACTAAACCACTGGTTTGTTTTACAGGGGATATATCCCAATAAGCAGGGCCGTATCCTCCTACTAGATATGAACGAATCGTCCCCGACAGTGACAGAGGCACAGATCAGAGGAACTGGTCTGGACATGGCTACATTCAACCCACATGGCCTTAGCACGTGGATTAACCCTAATACAGGTACATGTCCCATTTATATCCAGAATTAAGTTATCATCATCATCATCATCTCTTACCCTGGTAACCTCCTTTATTGTAACGTTGAGTAAACTGTAGCTATCTAAATCAGGTAAGTATCTTTACCGCGAATATTACAAGCTCAACTCTGTAATCTGGTAAATTCATTTTACTATTAAGAGAAAACGAGAGTATTTCTCTAACCTTTCTGAACCATTAGACAACAGAACTGTGTCCTTACTACATAACCAGTGACCATAAGTGATATTTCGTCACACAAGTCGGGCTAAGGAAGATTAGTGTTCAACTTCAACTTTATTTTATTTCTTTTCACAAACTCGGATGTAAAGAGAAAAACATATTTACAACGATGTACAAACAAAGTTTTGATGCATATGAGGGCTTATTGATTTGTTATGAGCCTCATATTAAAGGATTTTTATTTTGCCGGACTTTTATGTTATTTTCAACATAATCCCTGTCAGTATCTATACACTTTTGCCAGCGGTGTTTAACGGCCTCAATGCCACTTTTATGGAACTCCTTTTCCTGGCTGTTCAGAAAGTCATCCACTGCATGTATGACGTCATCATCGGTCTTAAAGTGGGTGCCTGAACTAGTTTTTTTCAGCTTTGGAAATAGATGAAATTGGTTTGTTTTTGTTTAACCCTAACAGCCAGGGCCATTTAAGGACATGCCAGGTTTTGGAGGTGGAGGAAAGCCGGGGTACCCGGAGAAAAACCACCGGCCTACAGTCAGTACCTGGCAACTGCCCCACGTAGTTTTCGAACTCGCAAATGCTCAATCAATTCAAAGCCACAATCGTTAATGGCAGTCATGACCCTGTGAACAGGAACATTGTCCTGATGTAGTAAAACACGTTTAGTGAGCTTTCCGCGGCGCTGAATTTTAACATTTTCTCGTAACTGTTTGTCCATTTTGGAGATAATCTTTCAGCAGAATATCATCTGCATCCCAGATAACCGAGGCCATAACCTTACCAGCTGATGGAACAAATATTTGCCTTCTTTGGCGGGGAAGAGTTAGGGTGCTTCCATTGTCTCGATTGTTAATTGGTCTCTGGGGTAAAATGATGGACCCATGTTTCATCCGTAGTGACAAATCTCATCCTCAAAAAGGTTAAGATTAGCACGCGATAATGTGCGCCTGGTGTGCTTCTGATCAACTCTCAGAAGTCTTGGTACCCATCGGGCCGAAAGCTTTCTCATTGCAAGATCCTCGGTCAGAATGGAATGTGAAATGCCAACTCTACTGGCTATATATCTTTCTGTGACTCGTCTGTCAGTCATAACAATATCATGAACTTTCTTGACTATGCCTGGGGTTGCAACATTGACAGGCCTTCAAAGGACGGGGTCATCCTCAAATCTCTATCGGCCGCACTTAAATTCTGCCACCCACATATCACTGTAGCATATGAAAGGTCATCTTTCCCTTGTGATGCTACCATATCATTATGGATATCCTTAGGTGTTAAACCTTTTTTATGTAAATATTGGATCACTGCTCTTTCATCGATGTTGTCCATTTTGCAAACGCCGCTTGTTTTGTTTACTTTAGAGTGCTACCTCGTCGATATAAACTAACCAAACTAAACCAGTCCTTGGGTACACGGCCATATACAGTCGGAGAATAGTAGGACTTAAAAAAACATCCTCAGTACCTCCTTCAATACGAGGCTCCCAACGTATCAATCATCCCTCGTATATAGATAAATGACGTCCCCACCCAATCCGCCTTCGAGCTGTATGGATAATATTTTCGTTAATTGCCATCGACTTTTTGTCCTATTGTTAGGGGAGATAACTTTGATGGTGATAAACCATGTCCCAGGAGAGGAGAGGGTGGAGGTGTTTCGGTACCAATGCGATTCAAAATCCTTAGTGCATCTTAAGTCGATAACAAGTTCGCTATGGGGCAAGTAAGTGACAACTTCGTTATAAAGTCAATTATCGATAAATTACGAGGCATTTAATTGCTGATAGCCACAATTAAAATCAGTTATGTCGAAAGTAAGGAATGATATCAAATTAATGGTAAGATCAATTATCAGTCACTACTAGGAAAATAAAAAAAACAATATTAGATTTATGGTTAAATGAATTAAAATCAGTTATGGGGACAGTAACGAATAACTCAAGTCATCAGTCGGTTATGGGGTAAATTACTCAGAATTCGGTATGTATGATGTATATATATGTCTATTTCTTTTAAGAAAAAAATCTTACCATCGATATCTTTGCAAAAGTCATAGCTTTCGTCTTAAACATTTATAATCATACCTGAATTGTTGTTTAATTGTTTGTTGTATGTGTTGTATATTGATGGATCATTACGCCTCTGTATCAGCCATTCAAAAGCGACATTAAAACGACAACATAAATTCTTAAGTTATGGGCTGATAAAATATCTTTTAAGCAAATGAAAATGTTTGTTATAAGCAAGATAAAATAATATGGTGGGAAATTACTTCAATTTGCATATCTTCACTCATACCTCTACAATAGCAAATATCTGTCTAATTCCTGCTAGTTAATTGATATCAGTGCTGGAGTGTCTCTCTTTCCCATTGTGAATCTGGGTTATAATGTTAATTTACTTCTAGAAGGCATGCGATAAGGGATTTTCAAATAAGTATTTATTGTAGAAATCTTCGTCTCGTCTGTCAAACATTTATTAACTTGGACTCCATTTTCTTGTCGAGAGAAAAAAAAGTGTCAATGCTCCATTATAATGTAAATCTAGCTGTTGTTCTGTCCAGTATAAACGACTTGGTGATGACAGGAGAGGATTCCTTCTACGTCACTCAGATACTTCACTTTTCGAAAGCCCCTGTTGAGGAAGATTGAACACGACCTTATGCTACCCTTAGGAGAGGTCATGTTCTATGATGGCGTCAGTGCCCGTAGCGTCGCCAAAGGTCTACTCATACCAAATGGCATAAACAAGTCCCCGGACGGTAGGTAAGCAAGTACATCGCCTTGACATGACGAGATTCAGCACTTCGGGGAATGGAGAGGCTTTCGATTATATATACATGTATCTTCAGAACTGGTGCTACAATTAATTAAAATTTAGACTTGGTATGGAGAACACCATTCAGTTTATTGTGTTACGGAAATATCAGGGGGTAATGAATGTTAAGACAAGAATCTTTATCTTCGGAATATCGAACTCGTTGTGGTTAGGATATATGGTTAAGCTTACAATCCGTCCAATTCCATTAGGATCCAGTTTTGGTATAATTCGAGACTATCCCTTATGGATTCTGATCATTCTCCTGTCTCATTAAGAACCATTTCTGGTGCATTCAGATCCTCCCTGGTCCAATGCAGCTCCCTCTTGGCATAAATCCTCAGCTACCCCACGCCAATGTCATTTAGAGTTTTTTTTTTTTGTATTTGTTTTATTTTTTCAGAGATTTTCATACAGTGTAAAGTACATAGTATACAATTGTATTCAGAATAATCATTATTACAGCACCATAGAACTGTAGATGATCCAACACAAATACATACATCTTAATCCAGATTCATACAATCATTCACTTTTGATGAACTTTCTTAATGTTACTTTCCCACTGTATTTAAAGAAAGGAAGAAAGCAGAAGAGAAGTTGTAGAGCAAACAGAAAAATCATAACAATAACGCAATAGGAACGAAACAAGAAACATGGACAAAGACATATATATAGTAACAAAGACAGACATAGAGACAGAGAGAGAGAGAGGGAGAGAGAGACAGAGAGAGGTATCAGAAAATCTAATATTTACAGTATGGACTGTAGTCTAACCCAAATGTACCCAGGACAGACAGAATTGCTGGTGAGACAATTTAGGTCTGACTTATAATTAGACCAGCTTTACTGTATATGAATGAAGACTGGCAAGGGAAAGACAAGAGGATTTAAACATGTATTGTCGTCAGCAAGTGTCATCACATATGATTATAGCAATAAAATTTTATTTTGAAATCTTATAGAAACAATAATATGTATTAACTTTGGTTAAATATAACATTACAAAGTATAGCAGTACATAAGAATCTACGGACAATAATCAGCAATTTGAAGTTCTAAGAGATATTAAGTAATTTTTGCCACTTTTTCCATTCATTTTGAAAATTTTCCTTATACTTGTCCCCTTTACCCATTGCAATATATTTTTGTGTAACATAATGATCTTTAATAGTTTTTTTGAGACCAGTCAAAGATAAATTATTTTGTAGACACCTTGTTGAATAAATATACTGTTTAATAATTAAAATGATTGTACTGTCTATTGGTGTTCTTATTCCATCTTGATTATATAATCCAAAAATAAAAGTTTCCTTATTATATGCGAAAGGTATCATTAAAGAATCTAATAAAAACTCAAAATTTTGTAACATAACTTGCACCTTATCACATTCCCAAAGTGTATGTTCTATTGTTTCAATATCAGTTTTGCACCAGTAGCAATACGGATTTTCTGCTATTCCTGCCTTAAATAGAAATGAATTTGTTGTTAAGATGTGTTGATTAATTCTATATTGTAGCCACTGTAGTTTTGAATTTTTGGTTATATAAAATGGCAATTTGTATATTTTCCTCCATGTTTCATTATCAAAGTTGAAGATATCCCATTTTTTTCTTCCAGTGGATATTATGTTATTTTTACTGAGTAAATAGTAAAAGTCTTTTGTTCCCTTTTTACTGCGAAAAAGAATTTCCATATCAATTGGTATAAATGGGTATATAGGAGATGATAGTTCCTGTTTCTGAATATGTTTTCTAATAGCTGAGATAAGTCCTTGATATTTAAGGATGTTTGTATTAATATCAAAGACTCGTTGAAATTCTTCGAAGGAGTAAAATGAATTATTATTTTTGTTTATTAAGTCACTAATTACAATAATTCCTTTATTGTACCAATCTTGATAAAAAATATTCTGATTATCTACTTTAATTAATTTATTATACCAAATTGGTGTTTTAGCCAACATATCTGGGGATTCATATAAATTGTTTTTGTTAGAGAGTTTTATCCATGCTTTAAAGACATCTTTCCAGAATAGATTTTTACATTTATTGTGACATATTGAGATATATTCCATCCCACAGTTAGCCATAAGGTGATCATCAGCAAAAGATCTAAGAATTAACTGCCATTTACTTGAACTTGTAAAAAGTCTCCTTAACCATGTTAGCTTCAAAGATTCAATAAATGACTTCACATGTAACATTTTTAGCCCCCCATCAATGTATTTTTTAATAGTTACATCTCTTTTCACCTTATCTATTTTACTTTTCCAAAGAAAACAATACAATTCTGTGTTTAATTTTTTCAGGAAATTCTCATCTGGATTTGGCAAAGAGATAAAGAGATGATTGAACTGAGAAATTAATAAAGCCTTTATAATATGAATTCTACCGATTGGAGTTAAGACTCGTCGTTCCCAAATTCTAATAAGTGCCTTTAACTTTACTAATTTCTTATCATAATTTAGTTTAGGTATTCGATGAAGGTCAACATGAAATTCAATTCCTAAAAGTGTAAATGTTTGATTTCCCCACTGTAGATTCAGTTCAGGGTAGACAACTTCATCACTATATTTTTTGCTTCCAATCCAAATAGCCTGGGTTTTAGATACATTTATTTTCAATCTTGATATTTTTGCAAAAGATTTTAATTCATCAATAGATTCTTTAAGGGATTTCTCTGTTCCATCCAAGATCAGTGAAGTGTCATCAGCATATTGAGACAGTAAAATAGGAATATTATCAACATCAATACCTTTTATATTATTATTATTCCTTATTCTAATAGCTAAGATTTCAGCACACATTATAAATATGTATGGTGCAATTGGGTCCCCCTGCCTACAGCCTCTCTCTATTTCAAAAAATGGAGACAGATTTCCCCCTTGATTAATCGCTGAGCTTGAATTGTTTTGTAGAACCTTCACCCATTTCTTAATATCTTTCCCAAATTTAAAGAAATCGAGAACTTTACCAATAAACTTCCAGGAAACAGAGTCAAAAGCCTTTTCAAAATCAATAATCAACAACATTCCAGGTATATTTTTATCTTCTGCATATTGCATAATATCATAAACAATTCGAGTGTTTTCCCCAATATAACGTCCCGAGATGAAACCTGTTTGATCAGTATGAATTAATTTGTTCAAAACTATTTTTATTCGGTTAGCTATTGATCCTGATGCAATTTTATAAATAATATTGAGTAAAGAAATTGGTCTCCAGTTTTTAAGATATTGTCGAGGCTTATCTCCCTTAGGTATACATGTTATTATGCCCTGTCTTTGTGTAATTGATAATTGACCCTGATTGAACCCATAATTAATTGATCTGACTATAAAAGTACCTAACTGTTTCCAGAAGCATTTAAAAAATTCCACAGTAAACCCATCAGAGCCTGGGCTTTTATTATTTTTCATAGCTTTTAAAGTATTTGATGCTTCATTAAGAGTAATTATACCTTCTAATTTGTTAGATTGTGCCTCTGTTAATTTTGGAATATCAATATCTTTTAAAAAATCACCTAGGTGAATATCCTCTATAGAATGATCAATTGTATACAATTTTTTATAAAAATGTTTTACCTCATCAAGAATTTCTGCTTGTTTAGTTATTTTATCACCATTTTCTTTCTCTATCATTGGTATTAATTTTGAGGTGTAATTTCTGTTTTCTAAATTTAAGAAATAATGTGTTGGTTTTTCACCCTCTTCTACCCATTTAGCTCTAGATCGAATTAAGCTACCTTTTAATTTATTCAATCTTATATCTTGTAATTCTTGTTTTTTTTCATTCACCCTGTCTATTTCAACCTCATTACTATCTTCTAGTTCACGTATAGTTTCTATAAGTCTACTTTCGTTCAAATTCTGTATCCTTTTTTTATATGACGAGTGGGAAATGGTTTTGCCTCGAATTTCTATTAAAAGTGTTTCCAAAAAAAGTTGATCGCTTATCATAAATTGTATATCAGAATCAGGTATATTGCTGATGTTTTCTAAATGATAAACTGGAAGAGCATATTGTCTTTTAATGTCTAAAATAAGTTTATTTATAAGTTCTAAGTAATCTAAATCATGTAAAAGTGAATTGTTAAACTTCCATAATCCTTTTCCTTTTCTGAATTCGTTAAACTTTAAAGCAATTACAGGAAGTGAATGATCTGTCCTATAGCCTGGTTCAATATTTGAATAATGAATGCTTGGTAATAAATTGTCTGAAATAAGAAAAAGATCTAGCCTAGCTTGTTTAACAGGATTACTTCTCCTCAAGGTGTATCTTCTATTTTCTGGATGCTGTTCTCTATATATATCTACCATTCCCAATTCTTCTATAAGTTCAATTATTTTATCCCTGGCTTTTGGGTTATTGATATTTTTATAGCTTTTATAATAATCCACTGTAGGGTTCAAAACTAAGTTAAAATCACCACATATTATAAAAGAATCATTGCCAAATAGATTAATAGTTTCAGTTAAGTTTTCATAAAATTCTGGATTGTCTGAATTAGGGCCATATAGTGTAATTAATGTTACTTTTCTACCTTCTATCCTCATATCAAGTGCCAAAAAATTACCAGACAACTCCCTTTTTACCTGCAATACTTTTACTTCAAAATTGTTATTGAGTAAAATTGCTACCCCCCGTGCATTTGATCTGAATGAATTAAAATAGCAGTCATAACCCCATTCTGCTCTAATTATATTTTCAAGTTCATTTAGAGTTATCGTAAATCAAGTATCCGTGTCCATCGCAAATTAATCATGTTACCTATTACTGCGGGGTTCCAGGAATCATATCCATTTGTAAAGAAGATATTTTGATTAAATGGATAAACACCAATTCCTGACTACAGGAAATATGTCCCTCGTTCCAGGTTTCTGTATGTTGCTAATAGCGGCACCTCCCAGGTGAAGTCGTACGAAATTTTGGATAACAATGATATCAAATTCATGGAGGTAAGTAGTCATATTTCATTTTAGTCATAGTATGTAAATTATAACTTATAATAAATGTTGATATGTGATATGTAACTTATAATAAACATTGATATGTGAAATATAGCTTATAATAAACATTGACATGTGATATTTAACTTATAATATAGATAATAAAGTATTCGGAATCCGAATTTCCGGACTGGTGAGTACAAATAACGTTACGGAAATCTGTTCCCGTGCATTTCCGTCCGGACTGTGAGTTTTCCGGACTATCGGCGTCCGGATTATCGCGGGTCCACTGTACATACATTATGTACTTGTACTACATTATGATATCATTCCTATAATTAGGACTAGGTAGAATTCTAATGTTTTACTCAATTCTGAGGGAAGGTGTGGTGAAATCTGTGCATACATTATCTTTCTTGAATGTTAATCGTACCGCATGTTTTGTGTTCAACAACAAAGTACAGTCATTAAATACAGATTCAATATAGATTCGTGTCGAAAATTAAACTTCTTACAGAACATATTTCTTGACACGACCTTGGATAACATAGAGGTGGACAGACAGAGTGGAGACCTTTGGATCGGGTGTCATCCTCGCTACCACCAAATCATCAAACACGACGCTCAGTACGGGGGCACCATCACTCCGTCACAGGTAAGATGGCACAGCGCCACAGTTTAGTGGCAACATTGTTATATAGGGATTGAATCGACTTTTCTTATTTAAGCGCACCTCGAAAGATATGTAGATAACTATTCAGAGCCACAATAAAAATGGAGAGAAAAAAACATTCAATTTATATATCAACATTAGGGTGATTTGGTATCAAAACAAACAGAACAGTCTTTTTTTTTAATTTGAACTTTCGATAACTACGAGGGCTGATTGATATGTTGTGAGTCTCATATTGAAGGATTTTAATTCTGCCCGACATAGTGTATTATTTTTCAACATGATCCCCTTCAGTATCAATACACTTTTGCCATCGGTGTTTAAGAGCAGTAATGCCACTTTTATAGAACTCATTTTCTTGTCTGTTCAGAAAGTCATCCACTGCATGTATGACGTCATCATCAGACTGAAAGTGGGTGCCTGAAATAGCTGTTTTCAGATTTGGAAATAGATGAAAGTCTGATGGAGTGAGATCAGGTGAATAAGGCGGATGATCAATCAATTTAAAGCCACAATCGTGAATGGCAGCCATGGCAATGACAGACTTGTGAACAGGAGCGAAGTCCTGATGGAGTAACACTCATTTAGTGAGTTTTCCGCGGCGCTTAAGTTTAATATTTTCCCGTAACTGCCTCAGACGTGAAGCATAGTATGTGCCATTGATTGTTAGTCCCTTTTGGAGATAATCTATCAGCAGAATACCATCTGCTTCCCAGAAAACTGAGGCCATAACCTTACCAGCTAAAGAACAACAGTCTTTGCCTTCTTTGGCAGAGAAGAGCCAGGTTGCTTCCATTGTTTCGATTGTTGTTTGGCCTCTGTGGTAAAATAATAAAACCCATGTTTCTTCCATAGTGACAAATCTCTGAAGAAAGTTGGCAGGGTCTTCCTCAAAAAGGTGAAAATTAGCCCGCGATAATGTGCGCCTGGTGTGCTTCTGATCATCTCTCAGAAGTCTTGATACGCATGGAGCTGAAAACTTTCTCATTACAAGATCCTCGGTCAGAATGGATTGTTCTCTTTCCTGTGAAATGCCAACTCTACTGGCTATATATATTTCTGTGACTCGTCTGTCAATCATAACAATATCATGAACTTTATTGACCATTTCTGGGGTTGCAACATTGACAGGCCTTCCAGGACGGTGGGTCATCCTCAAGGCTCTGACGGCCGGGGTTGAATTCCGCCACCCACCACTGTAGCATATGGAGGGGCATATTTCCCTAGTGTTGCTACCATATCATTATGGATATCCTTATGTGTTAAACCTTTTAATGTAAATATTGGATCAATGCTCTTTCGCCGATTTGTGTCCATTTTGCAAAAGCCCCATGTCGATATTAACTAAGCAAATGCTACCTTGGTCGACCCAAGTCCTTAGGTACACGGCCTTATATAGTCAGAGAATAGTAGGACTTAAAAAGAACATCCTTGATTACCTCCTTCAATACGAGGCTCACAACATATCAATCATCCGTCGTATATACGAAAAGATTTAATATTACTGGAACAGTCGGTGATCCCGCCAATTTACCATGTCACCATTTACAGTGTCCTTCCACCATTCCCAGTCCAGTAATTTGGTATTATCCTTCCAGTGGTGTTGGACAAATATCTTTATCTAACGTGGAATATTTACAACAGGTAACGTAAGTTCGGCAAACACATAGGTACGATATGTTGGAGAAGTTTAATGGTCATGTTGTACAAACAGGCTCTACAGACAACTTACAAAGGACGTAACAGTAAATAGTCCCTACTTACCAACTCATCTGGACATCCCAAATACAAATTTGGCATTAGACAAAAACATAGCTATTGCTAATAAATGATAGATTATGTTATCAACAAACACCATCGCCTACTTCATATATCTCAGAAGATAGATTTGTTATAAAAACGCAAGGATATTGCAACGCATAAAATGATTTGAGTAAGCTGAGTGAGTTCAGAATAAAAATATGATTTTTGTCAATTTATTAGGAAAAAGTAAAACAAAAGCCGAGTTTATCCTTGATTCAATTCGAAAAAAGGGTTCAGTTTCCATATTGGTCAGATCAACCTTGGCGATCTTGCCACGGAGGCCTATCGTCACGAGTCTCTCGCCAAGCTTGGCGGAAATGGCGTGTATTTGAAAACTTTAAGCCTATACTGACGGTACAACATTATAAGTAAACTGTACTGTGGCTTTATCTGTGTATTGTTCATCCTATTTGATTTAATCTGATACACCCCATTTATTTATGACACCATATGGGATCTAAAATTATGATATATAATAGAAATAGCAGAAAAGTTTATCTTTGTGAATGGCATGCAGATGTTGTGGCATGTCTCGTGCGGTAATCAGAATAATGAGATAGCGAACGAATATATATTATTTCTACTTACAACCAACACATCGTAATACCTGATGTTGTCGTAGATCCTGAAGCTGGCGACCTCTGGTGGTCGTTTTACTGACGTGGTGGAGGTATATCTTGATCCTGGCACAAAAATGACGGGCTCCACTGCTGCTTCTATATACAAAGGGCGAATGTTAGGTGGCACCTTGGCAACACAACTCATGCTCTGTGACGTCATTTATACCGACTGATCTGGCTGACATCGATCAAGATATACACGTATTGGCCGGTAACAGTGTAGCAACAAGTGGTTTATCATAAAAGTAACAACCAAGTGTTGGATATGTGAACAAACTGGCTCATCGCACAAAACATATGGGTATATGATTATATTAGTAAGCTTCAATACAGATGGAATTTTAATAAAGTGTCTAAGAAAGTTATGTGTTTGAGATGTGTGCAAATCAGCATCAGAAAGTGATAATATACAAAAAGATGTTAAAACCAATAGTTGTTTACCCAAAACGGAACCCCTCCAATTTGAGTCCACGTTTAAAGCTGTTTGGAAAATATATGACGCTCGAGAAAATATATATATAAATATACCAAAAAATAGTAATTGACAAGCCAAGGCGTTACATTTTTGCACAACCGGTTTCACTTTAGAATCTCATAAACAGTGAAACCGGTTGTGCAAAATGTAACGCCTTGGCTTGTCAATTACTATTTTATTACATACATACTTGCATTTTGTCACCTTTAATATTTTTTGATATATATATATAACTATTCCTGTGATTTTTTTTTTCAAAAGCTTTTATCACTGTACACTGTAAACTTACAGTCATAGCACCACAAACTTAGGGTCATAGCATTGCAACTTACAGTCGTAGCGCCACAAACTTAGGGTCATAGCATTGCAACTTACAGTCCGAGCCCCACTTACAATTGTAGCATTAAAACTTACAGCTATAGGATTCAAACTTACAGCTGTAGGATTCAAACTTACAGCTATAGGATTCAAACTTACAGCTATAGGATTCAAACTTACAGCTATAGGATTCAAACTTACAGCTGTAGGATTCAAACTTACAGCTGTAGGATTCAAACTTACAGCTGTAGGATTCAAACTTACAGCTGTAGGATTCAAACTTACAGCTATAGGATTCAAACTTACAGCTGTAGGATTCAAACTTACAGCTATAGGATTCAAACTTACAGCTATAGGATTCAAACTTACAGCTATAGGATTCAAACTTACAGCTGTAGGATTCAAACTTACAGCTGTAGGATTCAAACTTACAGCTGTAGGATTCAAACTTACAGCTGTAGGATTCAAACTTACAGCTATAGGATTCAAACTTACAGCTATAGGATTCAAACTTACAGCTGTAGGATTCAAACTTACAGCTATAGGATTCAAACTTACAGCTGTAGGATTCAAACTTACAGCTATAGGATTCAAACTTACAGCTGTAGGATTCAAACTTACAGCTATGGGATTCAAACTTACAGCTATAGGATTCAAACTTACAGCTATAGGATTCAAACTTACAACTATAGGATTCAAACTTACAGCTATAGGATTCAAACTTACAGCTGTAGGATTCAAACTTACAGCTATAGGATATTCAAACTTACAGCTATAGGATATTCAAACTTACAACTATAGGATTCAAACTTACAGCTATAGGATTCAAACTTACAGCTATAGGATTCAAACTTACAGCTGTAGGATTCAAACTTACAGCTATAGGATATTCAAATTTATAGCTATAGGATATTCAAACTTACAGCTGTAGGATTCAAACTTACAGCTATAGGATTCAAACTTACAGCTATAGGATTCAAACTTACAGCTATAGGATTCAAACTTACAGCTATAGGATATTCAAACTTACAGCTATAGGATTCAAACTTACAGCTATAGGATATTCAAACTTACAGCTATAGGACTCAAACTTACAATAGCTTAAAACTTACAGCCTTAGCATTCAAATTATAAAAAGCATACAATGAATTTGTTGGAAAGGGAATCATAGCTAATTGTTCATTTCATACGATAGATAAATCCAAGAACATATCTAGACCTATCTTGGTTTCTTTTTCATCATCCGAAAACAAATCACACTAAAAATATATCTAAACTGAAGGGCAATGAGAAATACAACCGCATCCGGATCATTAATGATCTCACCAAGCACGAACCGGAAGATGAAACAAGAGAAAGAAATGAGTCGAGGGTATATAAGCATCGGGTAAGGGGGCTGTCGTGGAACAGGAAGACGAAATAAGAGAAAGAAATGAGTCGAGGGTATATAAACATCGGGTAAGGGGGCTGCCGTGGAACAGAAAGACGAAACAAGAGAAAGAAATGAGTCGAGGGTATATAAGCATCGGGTAAGGGGGCTGTCGTGGAACAGGAAGACGAAATAAGAGAAAGAAATGAGTCGAGGGTATATAAACATCGGGTAAGGGGGCTGCCGTGGAACAGGAAGACGAAACAAGAGAAAGAAATGAGTCGAGGGTATATAAACATCGGGTAAGGGGGCTGTCGTGGAACAGGAAGACGAAACAAGAGAAAGAAATGAGTCGAGGGTATATAAACATCGGGTAAGGGGGATGCAGTGGAACAGGAAGACGAAACAAGAGAAAGAAATGAGTCGAGGGTATATAAACATCGGGTAAGGGGGCTGCCGTGGAACAGGAAGACGAAGCAAGAGAAAGAAATGAGTCGAGGGTATATAAACATCGGGTAAGGGGCTGCCGTGGAACAGGAAGACGAAACAAGAGAAAGAAGTGAGTCGAGGGTATATATACATCGGGTAAGGGGGCTGTCGTGGAACAGGAAGACGAAACAAGAGAAAGAAATGAGTCGAGGGTATATAAACATCGGGTAAGGGGGCTGCCGTGGAACAGGAAGACGAAACAAGAGAAAGAAATGAGTCGAGGGTATATAAACATCGGGTAAGGGGGCTGTCGTGGAACAGGAAGACGAAACAAGAGAAAGAAATGAGTCGAGGGTATATAAACATCGGGTAAGGGGGCTGCCGTGGAACAGGAAGACGAAACAAGAGAAAGAAATGAGTCGAGGGTATATAAACATCGGGTAAGGGGCTGCCGTGGAACAGGAAGACGAAACAAGAGAAAGAAGTGAGTCGAGGGTATATATACATCGGGTAATGGGGCTGCCGTGGAACAGGAAGATAGTCAGACGTCAAATAATTATAATGGAGCGCACACACAAACGTAGCCCGAGTTTCCTCTGGCCCTGACACCATGTCCTACACCAGACATGGTGGCAGGGCCAGAGGAAATTCGCGTTAACACAAACGCCGATGCATGTTTGCAAACGCTGACACATTAACAAACAAAATGGAAGAACTAAACTCTATCATAAGACAGAAGAAACTAGAACTGTCGTCCAGAGGGCCAACTCATACCACCCCGCTCCTGCAACCCCCATCGTTACTATGTGTTCATTTATACAATAAACGAGATATACAGTTAAATCTCACTTAGTCGTATTCAGTTTTCTTGGTTACCCTAATTCTTTTTTTTTATCTATATTATGAATAAATTGGTGTACATGACATTATGAAATGATTTCACATGAGAAAATCTTTTCAATTGATCAATTTATAACAAAGAAAATATTTAAAAGGTTATGAGAAAGGTAAAGTGTGAATGGGATTTATTCAAAAAATTACGACGTGATATAGATTACGCACATCTACAATGTATAAGGATTATTGTCATGAAGTTTCGTTGAAATCAGATAAGTAGTTTAGGAGAAGTAGCCGTTACATCGTTGCGTCAAACTCGCCCAAAAAACAAAGTTGTGTGCCCATGGTAACCAAAAAATTACGACGTGATACAGATTACGCACACCTACAATGTATAAGGATTATTGTCATGAAAAAACTAAGTTCTGTGCCCTGGTTACCATGGTAACCATAAGAGGAGTAGACCAAAAAACTAAATTTTGTGCCCTGGTTACCATGGTAACCAAAAAAATTACGATGTTATATAGATTACGCACATCTACAATGTATAAGGGTTATTGTCATGAAGTTTCGTTGAAATCGGATAAGCAGTTTAGGAGGAGTAGCCGGTACATCGTTGCATCTACAAACTCGCCCAAAAAACTAAGTTCTGTGCCATGGGTACCATGGTAACCAAAACAATTACGATGTTATATAGATTACGCACATCTACAATGTATAAGGGTTATTGTCATGAAGTTTCGTTGAAATCGGATAAGTAGTTTAGGAGGAGTAGCCGGTACATCGTTGCATCTACAAACTCGCCCAAAAAGCTAAGTTCTGTGCCATGGGTACCATGGTAACCAAAACAATTACGATGTTATATAGATTACGCACATCTACAATGTATAAGGATTATTGTCATGAAGTTTCGTTGAAATCGGATAAGTAGTTTAGGAGGAGTAGCCGGTACATCGTTGTGTCTACGGACGGATGGACAACCTGATTCCAGTATACCCCCCTAACTTCGTTGCGGGGGTATAATTAGATATCGTTGGAGTTCAAGGTACCTGGTAAATAAATCTGAGCTGAGCATAGACGGTTTTGAGGGCTTTCCTGTGGAAATCCTTCAAGAACATGGACCGAGGGGAATTGTCATATATACGGCACACAAACTAGGAGCAACGGAAATATCAAATAAGGAAAAGTTTGACGAACAGGTATGGACACAAAGTAATTGGGATAAAGGAAACACTTTAACAATCGGATGCCTTTACACGAGTCCGAACGGCGTAGATGAAAATAATATGAATTTATGTGAGCTGCTTGCCAATATAAGGGAAATTAAAACATCCCATTTATTAGTAATGGCAGACTTCAACTTAAAAAATATAGACTGGCGTCAATGGATCCCGTCTAGGGGAACAAATAATCTAGAAGATAAATTGATCGAGTCGGAAAAAGATGCATTTCTATTTCAACACATCAAGAAACCAACAAGAGTACGGTCGAATAACGAGCCCAGCATTTTAGATTTGATTTTTTCGAACGATTAGGACATGGTTAGTAATATTGAAATACGAAGCGGATTGGACAAAAGAGATCATGGTACTTTATATTTCAACTGTACAAAAACGCATAGATTTAACAAGACAATCAAGTATAACTACAACAAAGGAGGCTATAAACTAATAAGAAGAGAGCTATCGATTGATTGGAAGGAAACATTAAACCGTGCATCCGACACAAAACCAAAGTACGAAATATTTTATCAAAGAATTGAATACGCCATAGATTGACATACACCCAAACTTATTGATTTATCGTTCATGTTTTCGTGCCTTTGATTTACATTCGAGAAAGGGCTGATTCCCTGAACGCCTACATTTTGAAATAACACCCTACTGGCTATGTTTGTACAGTAATTATAGTCTGTTCTGGTGAAGTCACTTTTGTTACCTGTGTTTTACCTGTGTATGTTACCTGTAATTTTCATTGAATTTCTCATCAAAATCAAATGTCAATATTCAATGAATATACTGCACAAAAATACAATATATTGGAATTAACTATGCACATGATAATTGTCAATACTTATTTAAACAATTTAATAATGATCAAATTATTAAATATCATTAATTATCAAATTAGTATTTATGAATGATTCGTTGAAATTGATATTAATTGATAATTCATTGAAATTAATATTAATTAATAATTCAATGAAATTGATATCATAAAATACCTTTGATAATTCTATCAATTTCATCAAACTAAAAATTATATCAAATACTTTGCTTTTTTCCTTAATACAAGTTATAATCAAAATGTTTTTTTTTTCTCATTTGAACGCCTCTCTGATACCTGATATCTGATAACTGAAGATAATGATGTTGTTAAGTAAAAACCGCTCACTTTACTGAGATCAGTAAAAATGATGAGCTGTGTTAATGTAACCCATGCTACGGATGGCGTGACACTTGGATATTAAAACCGAAGCTACATGTATGTATCTATATAAACTTCAAAATTATCATCAGGACTTATCATTCCACTGTTTGCACTCATACCGTTATTACCATTTTGGCTAATACTCAGTTAGACTTTAACTTTATTAGGAATAGGTTATGAGACAGATGTACACCATCAACATCAGGACAGACCTCTTCACCGTCTTCCCGGGGACCAACATCAAGGGATGCTTTTCCATTTCACCCACCCGCGCAGCTGTATTGCCACTTGTACCACTACACCAAGTAGAAGACGTAAGAGGACATCCAGGAAGCTGACCTACACATTGACGTTACGCCATTCACAGACTACGTTGTTGACCAGTGGATAGAGGGAGACAGTTGGGAACCACTACGACAACGACGGACCTGAAGGACGACCAACCACTTAGAAGCCTGGCACGGAAAACTCAAAAAGATTGTACACCATACACATCCTAACATCTTCACAATTATACGGACATTCAAGGACATACAGCCAGGCTACTAATGAGATAACTAGACTTCAACGTTGCGCTGGACCCCGACCCAGGAAATACAGAAACATTGACACTCGCCTTGTCCTTCAGAAACAGAGACTGGAGAACCATATAATATCCTACACCGACGCAGCCTCCGAATTTCTTCACTTAGGTTGTACTGATGTAACATGGACAAGGTTGTACTGATGTAACATGGACAAGGTTGTACTGATGTAACATGGACAAGGTTGTACTGATGTAACATGGACAAGGTTGTACTGATGTAACATGGACAAGGTTGTACTGATGTAACATGGACAAGGTTGTACTGATGTAACATGGACAGGGTTGTACTGATGTAACATGGACAGTGCTTTATCCTATTTGTATTTTACAACACTGTGATAATAAATTTGTAGATTTGTTCCAACTGTGTACATGTATACATGTATTTGCATGCCTGTTACAGTTTTCTGTGTATATTCATTGATTTCAATTTTGTCCGTTGTATAACATTATATGATATAAACATAATGTAAGATTCTAATAGTCCTATCAAAATATGTGATATTATATTAACACGTAATATTCTATGATTATATTAGTGATATTTCAAACTGTGTATCTTTAAATTAGCATACATGTACATTTCTAGTGCTCTATATAATTAAGATTCTAATGATGTTATTCCTATCAAAATGTGTAAATTTACATTAACGTGTATAATTGTAGTTCTCAATTTATAATAAAGATTCTGATAATGTTGTTTTCAAATTATGAAAAGATATATTAACTTGCAGAATTCTAATGTTCTTACTTTTTGTATAACTTATCTATATCAATGTGATTAATACTATATTATAGAATTTTTCAAATTGATATGCTTGTGTTTTGGTTTTCTTTAGTTGTCAAATGATTTCTACAGGTAAAATATCTTGGTAAATACAGAACATGTATGAAACAGACTATAATTACCCTCCCTTTGATGTCTCTGCCTATTGTTCTAAATATGTAGGCGTTCAGGGAACACACCCGAGAAAGGACCTGTCGGGATTCTCTACGCGTATACATAAGTACAACGGCAGTAATCTGGAGCGGCTCACACACATGTTCTCCAAGTGTTCGAGTCTTTCTCCTTTCTGTTACATTTGAACAGAAGATAAATCGGTAACGATTGCATTAGCACTTAAAGGAACAATCCTTCGATTGAATAAAGTGCAGGTCGCCAAAATGAAACTTAATGGGAAATGTGTATTTCTCCGAGAAGTAAAAGTTATAATCTTTAAATTAATACGGCAGTTTTACTCTGAAAGAAACCAAAGTACTTCAAGTATTAAATACTAATTATTTTCCATTCGAGTCTCACAAATTACCGCAAAGACAGACGATATTTGTTTACGAAACGTCATTTTTCTTCGGCGCTACTTTCAATAGATTTTATCAATAGAATAGAAGTTTTACACGTATCTGATGTCCCAGTGAATGAATGTCCTTTTAAATTACTTGGTTCCCCCCTCCCTCCCCCTCATATAAAGATACAAACTCCGTACCATGCGTAGAATGCCTAACGCGCAGAATAAAGCAACATTAATTTGTACATGTATCCAAATTATCCTATGTAATAGATAGAAGTATGTCACTTTGTCACTTATAGCCCATGAAACCGTTAGTCCCGCCAATGTATATATAACTCTTTGTATGTCTTATGTGCATTTTATGTATAAATGTCCGTGTCCATCATTAATATGTTCAACAATCTCTGTAAACGATGGAAATTTACTTAGGCAGCGCTGGCAGGCAAACCATACCATCTTGAAAATAGAAAAATAATAACTTTAGATCAATTTATATAAGACTCCATCATATTGATTTATCCAATAGTATGTCAGGAGATGAATTGACCTATATATAGATCTAGTATACGTTTTTAGAGGAATGTCAAAATGAAATTACTTCCACTGGCTCATAGCTCAAGCAATTTTTGGTGATTTTTTTTTTACCGTGTAATGTTTAAATTGTTAAAATAAAACACAAAAGAAAATGTTATATATCAAGACGCCGTACACCTGCGGGATGAAGAAACATCAACCAGCCGTACACAATAACTTCAAGCCGCCGTACACTGTCTTTTTTTTTTTTTTTTTTGCGATTTTTGACGTCAATTTGAATACACATCAAGAATAATTCAAAAACAACGTTATGGAGATAATTATGGAAACGAAATGACATAATAAGCATGGATCTAGCTAATCCGAAGGGTTCTGATGTTAATATCGCCTTTCAAGCTGCCTTGTGAGAAGTTCTGACGTATCTACGTAGTAAGATCGCCAGAAAATTCGGACTAGGATCTAGCTAGAAATGAATGTGTACAGTGTATTGATATTGTTTTATTAGCTATAATACGCGTTAAAGAATTTATGATTTATAGATATCACGGGCGTCTGCTTCTTGTTGTTCGGCATAGCCGTATATGATATTCTTTTGGCCCCGGATATGACGCGACAGGTGGCGTTACTGGTCAAGATGAAGTATGCAAAATGCGGGTACAAAAACGAAACAAAGTAAAGATTGAATGCAAGCTGAATAAATGGTGTATTTTTTTCAAATGGCACATTAATAAAATTGTATTCCTGATTCAAATGCAGTCTTATTATCACCAAAAATGATTCAACCTGGTTTACAGTAATTGTTATCATTGCTGAAACGAATTAGTTGATTTATTTCAGCAGCAGTATTACATTAAAACCACCAGCATTAAAACTTTGCCGTTTATCTTTTTTAAAGATATTTCTTGTTTCTATTAATACTACCAGAAGTAGACGTCTGTGCACTTATGCGAAATAGTTCTTGCAATCAAATAGGGAACTGATTCAGCTGACGCGAACAACATTTTCCATTTGGTATTATTTATTTCCGTTTTGATTAAACAGCCTAACATATATCATACATGGGACCAGAGACAAATATATGTCTCTGATGGGACCAGGGTTATAAAATTATCCTAACATGTTTATTTTCCTTCTGAAATCCGGAAATTCGATTTAAATTTAGACTTCGTATACTTCTTCCGGTGTAAACAACCTTCTTGGAACAAAAAAAAGTAGGTAAGGATTTGCAAATATTGCACGAAAACAGCCCTGCCAAAACTGCGTTAGTAAAGTTTCATTATTTATTTAAATCATGCGTGACAATGTTGGGCCCTTAGCCAGATATGTTGCATCAGTAACTGTATGTGCTAATGTAACTCTGATCGAGATTGATCGAACGCACGACGACCGTTACTGTTTATTATGTCTGGATTATCGTGCTAGTTTGCGGAATCATGATTATGTTTATTATGATATCTAGTGTATTTATAGGAAATAGTCCTTAGTGGTAGGGAAAGACCCCATGGCCTATTTCTACAACATGATTGTGTTTATCTCTTGATGCCCATCAATGCTATATACATTATGAATTTATGGGGTGGGTATCTCAATGATTTCAAAGATATAACAAGAGGCCCAAAGGGCCTGTATCGCTCACCTGGTTTATTTGAGCAAACATCAAAATACTATTTTAAAATATTCCAACCCCATACGGATGCTTCCATTCAAATATGAGCTATACTATACCCATTGCTTAGATTAAGAGAAGAAGTTGTTAATATTCTGTCCCCGCCCTCTAGCCCCGGTGGGTCAGCCCCATGATTTGTACAATTTTGAATCCCCAACCCATAACAATGTTACCAAATATGAGTGATATTCATATCGATTAAGCCAAATTGACCCTTTTTGGCCCCCACCCCTCAGCAGCTAGGGGGGGTGTCAGCCCCACCATTTGTACAATTTTTAATCCCCACGCCATAATGTCAGATGCTACCAGTCAAATTTTGTTCAATTCTGATCCGCGGTTATGAAGAAGAAGTCAGTTGTTGAGGACGGCGTATGCAGGATGCCACGGTATGGCATAAAGTCACCTTGGTTCTTCGGACCAGGTGATCTAACAAAGGAACGGTGAAGACCGGTACCCTAGAGCCTATTTTTTCATCATGATTTTGTTTATCTCTTGATGCCTAGCGATGCTACATGTATATAGTTATTGGGTGGGGATCTCGACTGTTACAAGAAGTCATTTTTAGAGATAGACAATGTAGCCAAATTGCTCCCTTTTAATTTGCCCTGCAGCCTGTCCATCAGGCCCCTGGGGAATCAGTCCCATCATATGTATGAATTTGAATCCAAGTCACCTAGGGATGTTACCACTGAGGTGTAAATGTCGACCATGTATAATTACTGTCCCCGTATATACCTGGACTTCATACTTGTTGTTCCGAAAATGTGTTTCAGAGAAATATTGACATCGGTGACTTTCACAGTCTCCGATACAAGCTGCATTTTACATGAAATGGTAATGGTTGTCATATTTTGCTATTTGTATTATATATTACAATGTAGGTATTTTTGCATTCTTTTGAGGGCACTATGGTCTGATAATGTTATCTGGCATATTTTTGGGTTATATTCCATCTCAAGACAACTGTATTAGATGTATATAGTGCCTTCATGCATGATCAAAAGAAGGTAATCATTTTTGTAGTTTTGTTTGTACATAAACATTTGAAATACTATTACAAACTACATACGTCCTTTCATAATAGGGTTATGTGCCTGGTTGGGCTCATACATACGTCCTTTCAATCAAAACAAAGAAAACCATTAGATATTAGCTGTTTTAAAGTTCTGACTACCTTAAAAGAATAGGAAGTACATCATTGACTTGTCCCTGTAAGTTGTTTTTTTTATTTACAGATACAGATTGCAGCTTTAAGATCACCAAGTTCAACTTAGAAATACTTCTGTTTCACCTGCGGAAAACAGAAAAGATATTTTGCATGGCTACAACCAGGAGAACAATTGTACAGGATGAACTACACAAGTTCCTGGTGAAGCATAGTCTGGACTATAACATGCTGTAAGACAAATATACCAGCTGGTAGAACTAGTGTCGGCTAGGAAGGAGAGAATTAGTTACCATAGTAACATATTCTTAATTACCGACACTTTTTACTTACCATACCATATTTAAATTGATTACCATAGCTACATATAATTATAATATTAACTCTTGGATTTCATAGTTATATTTAGTTAACATAGCAAGTGTCCAGTTAGTTACTATAACTACACATAGTTACCATAAAGTTATTACATTTAGTTTCAGTAAAAATGGTTACCTTTGGATATTTAGGGCCTGGTAGGGTGCCCTATAGTATTTACTTTGTCTGCAGTCTGTCCACAAATTTTCCTACTGGCTTTAACGTTAGTATTTATTGACGGATTCAAATGAAACTTGGTCAAGATGTTTAGTTCACAAAAATGAACACTCCTAAGTCCTGTAAAAATTCAAGGTCAAAGATTAAGGTCATCAGGCTAGGGTCAAAGGTCAAGATCAAATTTTGCATCTTTTTACTGATAAACATTTTCTTATGACATGATGAAGCAAAGTTGTCCAAAATTAAACATAGAGTCTACTGAGCAAAGGTTAAGGTCATCAGGTTAGAGGTCAAGGTCAAATTTTGCATCTTTTCACTGATAAACATTTTGTGATGACATGATGAAGCAAAGTTGTTCAGAATTAAACATGGAGTCTACTGACCAAAAGTCATTATGTCAGAGGTCAAGCTGTGAAACTGCCACCTTCAGTGGTCATCACCAAATTTCACTAGAACAAATACATGCGGAACTCTCGGTGGGAATCTGAATGTCGCTGATTTCTCTGATCAATCCCAATGAGTTATATATGGGACCGGCAATAATTCTTACCCAAAATAACTAATAACACACTACACAATTTTAGCTCCTTCCGCAATGCATTTATTTGTGATTTAGTAATATGATTCACACTTTTATATGTTTGGTTTATACCTTTGTGGGGATATTGGTTACAGGTGTTTTATACCTTTGTGGGGACATTGATTACAGGTGGTTTATACCTTTGTCGGGACATTGATTACCTGTCAGGTTGTTTATACCTTTGTGGGGATATTGATTACAGGTGTTTTATACCTTTTTGGGGACATTGATTACAGGTGTTTATAACCTTTGTAGGGACATTTATTACAGGTGTTTTATACCTTTGTGGGGACATTGATTACTGGTGTTTTATACCTTTGTGGGGACATTTATTACAGGTGTTTTATACCTTTGTGGGGACATTGATTACAGGTGTTTTATACCTTTGTAGGGACATCGACGATGTGGTGTTGGACTATGTGATAACTATTCTGGAGGACCTTGGTAATGGAGAGGATGTGGAAGAGAACATAGATGTGGACCAGTTTATAGAGATGATGGATGCCTATGTTCCTGGGTTTGGAGAAATCACAAGGTAATGTTCAGGTGATTTGTAATACATGTATACACAAACTGATACAAAAGTAAGGATGGTGACATGTATACACGAACAGATACAAAAGTAAGGATGGTGACATGTATACATGAACAGATACAAAAGTAAGGATGGTGACATGTATACACAAACTGATACAAAAGGATGGTGACATGTATACACGAACTGATACAAAAGTAAGGATGGTGACATGTATACACAAACTGATACAAAAGTAAGGATGGTGACATGTATACACAAACTGATACAAAAGTAAGGATGGTGACATGTATACACGAACTGATACAAAAGGATGGTGACATGTATACACGAATAGATACAAAAGTAAGGATGGTGACATGTATACACAAACAGATACAAAAGTAAGGATGGTGACATGTATACACAAACTGATACAAAAGTAAGGATGGTGACATGTATACACGAACTGATACAAAAGTAAGGATGGTGACATGTATACACAAACTGATACAAAAGTAAGGATGGTGACATGTATACACAAACTGATACAAAAGTAAGGATGGTGACATGTATACACGAACAGATACAAAAGGATGGTGACATGTATACACAAACAGATACAAAAGGATGGTGACATGTATACACGAACAGATACAAAAGTAAGGATGGTGACATGTATACACAAACAGATACAAAAGTAAGGATGGTGATATGTATACACGAACTGATACAAAAGTAAGGATGGTGATATGTATACACGAACTCATACAAAAGTAAGGATGGTGACATGTATACATGAACTCATACAAAAGTAAGGATGGTGACATGTATACACAAACTGATACAAAAGGATGGTGACATGTATACACAAACAGATACAAAAGTAAGGATGGTGACATGTATACACAAACAGATACAAAAGTAAGGATGGTGACATGTATACACAAACAGATACAAAAGTAAGGATGGTGACATGTATACACAAACTGATACAAAAGGATGGTGACATGTATACACAAACAGATACAAAAGTAAGGATGGTGACATGTATACACAAACTGATACAAAAGTAAGGATGGTGACATGTATACACAAACTGATACAAAAGTAAGGATGGTGACATGTATACACGAACTGATACAAAAGTAAGGATGGTGACATGTATACACGAACTGATACTAAAGTAAGGATGGTGACAGAACTATTTCATTCATTTGAAATCTCAAGATTTCCATTCCAATTACATGTAGTTGATAGGTTTTTTTTTCTTACAGTGTAGACATTTGTGAATGGATGTTTCAACTTTCATCCAATCTTGCTGGGAAACAAACAGGTATGTTAGATGTATTTATATAAATAGATCTTCCTTTAAAGCATGTTTAACTTTATTTCTGAAGTGTAATATAAGCTCGCCATGGAATGCTCCTGATTTTTTTGTCCCTTCTTTGTCTGTTGTCTGTCAGACAATGTAGTTATCCGTTATCGGTTGTCTGTAAACAGTCCTTGTTACCAAGATTTCTCAGAACGTCGTCAATGGGTCTTTGTCTGTTGTCTGTCAGACAATGTAGTTATCAGTTGTCTGTAAACAGTCCTTGTTACCAAGATTTCTCAGAACGTCGTCAATGGGTCTTTGTCAATTTCATATGTAAGTTTCCCTCTGTTGTGCACGTTAAATTTTGAGACTGATTGGAGATCAAAATGGCTGACAGACAGCCACCTTGGATTTTTACCATTGTTTCTTGAGAGGTACTGAAAGGATATTTCTCAAACTTCATATGCAGGTTCCCTTTGGTCCCTGGTTGTGCCCATTTAATTCAATTTTGAGTCTGATCAGAAAAATGAAATGGTCAACAGTAAACCATTTTGGTTTTTGATAGTTCAAGGTTGTTATCACTACCAATAAAGATCATTTAATGCCTCTGAGATCTCTTGTTTTGTAATGGTTTTCTCCGGTTAGAATCAGTCATATTTTGTTGATTTATAATGTCAAGGCATATGATTGTTTCAGTAGGATCATGTATCCTAAATCATGACAGTAACAGTCGGTAGGTTATACAGACAATTCTCTGTAGTGGTGATTTTAAGAGTAAGTGGTTGGATGTTAGATGTATTTTGAATGAAGCTTACAAATTTTTGTCGCTAGAAACGGAAAAAGCTTATCCGAAATCTATTGGCTTGTGTTTGTAAAGCAGAAACTTTTTGAACTTGGATTGGGTTTGATATGGATGAGACATGTTCCTTCCAACACCAGTTTATTACCGTTGATCAAACAGCCTCTAGAGTATCGGGCTAAGCAATCCATATTTAACTCTTTAAATATATCAAGTAAATGTGATGTAATTAAATATCTTATATGTATCTTATGTATCTAATTGACAATATCACTTTACAATATTATAAAATAATAATATAATATAACTAAATCATTACATAAACAACATAGAATTGCAATAACTAAGCTATGTTTGTCTGCACATAATCTTACTATAGTAGTTGGTAGAAGTAGATTTGTTAGGAATGATAGACTTTGTAACAACTGCTCTCAAAACGAAGTTGAGGATGAATTTCACTGTTTACTTGTGTGTCCTAAGTACATGTACTCAGATTTAAGGAAGAAATTTATCAAAAGGTATTATTGGTATAATCCATCTGTGTTTAAAGATTTGAATTTACTGAATTCAAATAACATAAAGCAACTGCCTAGATTAGGTAAATTCATTGTACAGGTTGACAAGTAGAGAACAATATAACATGTGTTAAACTATATTACAAATTCATCGATAGTACATAAGGTATATTTTCATTATGTTAAAATTATTTGCTAAAAGTATTACATGTAAGTGTCGTCATATATATGTGTAGCAATATAAATTGATCTTTATATTTTGTAACTTATACAATATGTGTGTGGTATATATTCATGTAATCCTCTGCATTTTGTACAATGTGATGTATTATGTATTATATTTGTACAATGTGATGTATTATGTTTTATATTTGTACAATGTGATGTATTATGTATTATATTTGTACAATGTGATGTATTATGTATTATATTTGTACAATGTGATGTATTATGTATTATATTTGTACAATGTGATGTATTATGTATTATATTTGTACAATGTGATGTATTATGTATTATATTTGTACAATGTGATGTATTACGTATTATATTTATACAATGTGATGTATTACGTAACATATTTGTACAATGTGATGTATTACGTATTATATTTGTACAATGTGATGTATTATGTATTATATTTGTACAATGTGATGTATTATGTATTATATTTGTACAATGTGATGTATTATGTATTATATTTGTAAAATGTGATATATTATGTATTATATTTGTACAAAACTGAGTGGCTGTAGAGCCAAAGGTAATGACTTTAATTGAATTGACTTCTACTACAGCCAGTGTACCAACCAGACACAGACAGACCTCCATCAGTGAAGACCTCCTAGAGGCCATAACCCCCTCAACCAGTGACATACAGAATACAAACTGTGTAAAGGTAAACAACCAACAATGTACAGGTAACAATAAGTAACAACAAAACACAGGTAATAATAAACAAAAACAAAGTACTGCTAACAATAAACAACCAACGATGCACAGGTAACAATTAACGACTAACAATATACAGGTACCAATAAACAACAACAATGTACAGGTAACAATAAATAACGACAATGTACAGGTAATGATAAATAACAACAATAAAGAACCAACAATGTACAGGTAACAATAAGTAACAACAAAACACAGGTAATAATAGATAAAAACAATGCACAGGTAACAATAAACATAACAACAATGTACAGGTAATGATAAATAACAACGATTTACAGGTAATGATAAATAACAACAATGTACAGGTACCAATAAATAACAATGTACAGGTAATGATAGATAAAAACAATGCACAGATAACAATAAACATAACAACAATGTTCAGGTAATGATAAATAACAACGATTTACAGGTAATGATAAATAACAATGTACAGGTAATGATAAATAACAACAATGTACAGGTAATGATAAACAACAATGTAAAGGTAATGATAAATAACAACAATGTACAAGTAACAATAAATAACAACAATGTACAGGTAATGATAGATAACAACAATTTACAGGTTCCAGTAAATAACAACAATGTACAGGTAATTATAGATAACGATTTTATGTGAAGGCAATATGAGATTTATTTACAGGTAAGACAATAAATACTTACATTGGACTGGTTACCAAATTCTCTACTGAGAAACAGTAACATCAACTTTTTCTTTACAAGAACATTATCTAATTTTGATGTCAATATAATTTAAAAATAACCACCATGCCATTTTCCCACAGGAGAAAGATGCTCCAAAGGAAGAAGAGGAGGAAGGTGATGAAATAAAAATTCTGAGGGAAATGTTTCCAGCAGCTTGTGCAATGGAGGTGACCCACTGCCTTGGACTTGCAAGTGGAGACATAGAAAGTGCTATTCAGCTTATACTGGACCGACAGGAGTCGGGGGAGTGTATCAAACAGGTTGGTCATATATAAAAAAATACATTGTCTAGGAGTTACAGTGGCTGTATACAGGAGTGGGGGAGTGTATCAAACAGGTCGGTCATATATAACAAAATATATTGTCTAGGAGTTACAGTGGGGTATACAGGAGTCGGGGAGTGTATCAAACAGGTCGGTCATATATAACAAAATACATTGTCTAGGAGTTACAGTGGTGTATACAGGAGTGGGGGAGTGTATCAAACAGGTCGGTCATGTATAACAAAATACATTGTCTAGGAGTTACAGTGGGGTATACAGGAGTGGGGGAGTGTATCAAACAGGTCGGTCATATATAACAAAATACATTGTCTAGGAGTTACAGTGGTGTATACAGGAGTGGGGGGAGTGTATCAAACAGGTCAGTCATATATAACAAAATATATTGTCTAGGAGTTACAGTGGGGTATACAGGAGTCGGGGAGTGTATCAAACAGGTCGGTCATATATAACAAAATACATTGTCTAGGAGTTACAGTGGTGTATACAGGAGTGGGGGGAGTGTATCAAACAGGTCAGTCATATATAACAAAATATATTGTCTAGGAGTTACAGTGGGGTATACAGGAGTGGGGGGAGTGTATCAAACAGGTTGGTCATATATAACAAAATATATTGTCTAGGAGTTACAGTGGGGTATACAGGAGTCGGGGAGTGTATCAAACAGGTCAGTCATATATAACAAAATATATTGTCTAGGAGTTACAGTGGTGTATACGGGAGTGGGGGAGTGTATCAAACAGGTCAGTCATATATAACAAAATATATTGTCTAGGAGTTAGTTGTGTATACAGGAGTGGGGGGAGTGTATCAAACAGGTCGGTCATATATAACAAAATACATTGTCTAGGAGTTACAGTGGTGTATACAGGAGTGGGGGGAGTGTATCAAACAGGTCAGTCATATATAACAAAATATATTGTCTAGGAGTTACAGTGGGGTATACAGGAGTCGGGGAGTGTATCAAACAGGTCGGTCATATATAACAAAATACAGTGGGGTATACAGGAGTGGGGGAGTGTATCAAACAGGTCGGTCATATATAACAAAATACATTGTCTAGGAGTTACAGTGGTGTATACAGGAGTGGGGGGAGTGTATCAAACAGGTCGGTCATATATAACAAAATACATTGTCTAGGAGTTACAGTGGTGTATACAGGAGTGGGGGGAGTGTATCAAACAGGTCGGTCATATATAACAAAATACATTGTCTAGGAGTTACAGTGGTGTATACAGGAGTGGGGGGAGTGTATCAAACAGGTCGGTCATATATAACAAAATACATTGTCTAGGAGTTACAGTGGTGTATACAGGAGTGGGGGGAGTGTATCAAACAGGTCGGTCATATATAACAAAATACATTGTCTAGGAGTTACAGTGGTGTATACAGGAGTGGGGGGAGTGTATCAAACAGGTCGGTCATATATAACAAAATACATTGTCTAGGAGTTACAGTGCTGTATACAGGAGTGGGGGAGTGTATCAAACAGGTCGGTCATATATAACAAAATAGAGTGGGGTATACAGGAGTGGGGGAGTGTATCAAACAGGTCGGTCATATATAACAAAATACATTGTCTAGGAGTTACAGTGGTGTATACAGGAGTCGGGGGAGTGTATCAAACAGGTCGGTCATATATAACAAAATACATTGTCTAGGAGTTACAGTGGTGTATACAGGAGTGGGGGGGTGTATCAAACAGGTCGGTCATATATAACAAAATACATTGTCTAGGAGTTACATTGGTGTATACAGGAGTGGGGGAGTGTATCAAACAGGTCGGTCATATATAACAAAATACATTGTCTAGGAGTTACAGTGGCTGTATACGGGAGTGGGGGGAGTGTATCAAACAGGTCGGTCATATATAACAAAATACATTGTCTAGGAGTTAGTGGTGTATACAGGAGTGGGGGGAGTGTATCAAACAGGTCGGTCATATATAACAAAATACATTGTAACTTGACACATTACAGACACATTTCGTCTGTAATTTGACTGAGGAACGATACACATGGGATGTAATTTGACACAGGACAGACATACACGGGATGTAATTTGACACAGGACCGACACACACGGGATGTAATTTGACACAGGACCGACACACGGGATGTAATTTGATATAGGACAGACAAACACGGGATGTAATTTGACACAGGACAGACACACAGGATGTAATTTGACACAGGACAGACACACACGGGATGTAATGTCATACAGGACAGACATACACGGGATGTAATTTGATACAGAACAGACACACACAGGATGTAATTTGACACAAGACAGACACAGGATGTAATTTGATACAGGACAGATACATGGGATGTAATTTGATACAGGACAGACACATGGGGTGTAATTTGATACAGGACACACACACACGGGATGTAATTTGATACAGAACAGACACACGGGATGTAATTTGATACAGAACAGACACACACGGGATGTAATTTGATACAGAACAGACACACACAGGATGTAATTTGACACAAGACAGACACAGGATGTAATTTGATACAGGACAGACACATGGGATGTAATTTGATACAGGACAGACACATGGGATGTAATTTGATACAGGACACACACACACGGGATGTAATTTGATACAGGACAGACACACACGGGATGTAATGTCATACAGGGCAGACAAACACGGGATGTAATTTGATACAGGACAGACACACGGGATGTAATTTGATACAGAACAGACACACACAGGATGTAATTTGTCACAAGACATATACAGGATGTAATTTGACACAGGACAAACACACACAGGATGTAATTTGACACAGGACAGACACACAGGATGTAATTTGATACAGGACAGACATACACAGGATGTAATTTGACACAGGACAAACACACACGGGATGTAATTTGACACTGGACAAACACACACAGGATGTAATTTGATACAGGACAGACATACACAGGATGTAATTTGACACAGGACAAACACACACGGGATGTAATTTGACACAGGACAGACAGACGGATTGAAATACTGATGTCTTAACAGTTTACATTTAACTTTTGTATTTTGTTCTTTAGGCTATAGCCATACAAAAAGCATCTGCAGTATTTATATTGATATTTTAGGTTGCTGAAAAAACAAGGAAGAAACCAAATGTATCTGTACTTGATGATAAGGATCTGAAAGACACCCTTATTGCCAGGTATTTTGTCTAGTTCCTTTGTGATACATGTATTTGAAAATTATGAAATAATAGATTTAACATCGACAAAGAGGAATTTATTTTTTATTTTCCCCCATGTCTATTAAATAAATAATACTTCTATTAAATTCTTGATGTTTATCATTCATAAACAATAGTTGTTGTGCTAGAGTGGATGATAACGAAGTGTTTATAACTTGTGCCTATGAATTACAGGTACTCCTATGTTGATGCTGATGAACACAAGAAAACCTTCAGCCCTCTTGCACCAAAAGCTGTACGTAATTTTTTGTTGGCTTTTAATTGTCATCAGCATGAAATCAAATTTTGTTTCTTTTAATTTTAATTTTATCGGTGTTTGGTGATAAAACTTAAATGTGTTGAGATAAAACTTAAATGTGTTGAACTGTTTCAGGAATCTAAGAAGATGGTGCGATACCTGGAGAACAGAATCGTTACCACAAAAGGAGAAAAATTCACAGAAGTGAAGAAGGATGAAGATGAAGATATGAAGAAAACTTATGTGAATCTCAAACCGGCTAGAAAGTACCGATTCCATTAGTGATATGCACTCAAGACAGTTTTGTGTTCATAAATGTAGACTTCAGATCAGTAAAGACTGGCATTCAGAACAATACGTATAGGTCTGTCATTAGTCATACGGTAGTGTACAAAATTGACCTCAATTAACAAAACGGTCATCACCATCAGAATGTATTTTGTACTAAAGATATGCAAAAATCTTTCCTTCTATTTGTAAGATCAAATATTTACAACTCAAATATCTTATAATATTTAAAGAATATACATTCAATGTATTGTGATTTTCATTTCTCAGTGTCAAAAACAAATTGTAAAAGAAAAATGAATGATTTGTAAATATTTAGTGATCAGCAGGGAACATGCTTTTGAATCATTTCATTTACTTTTCACTTGTATCTAATAATGCTATAAATATATTACTTTATAAATGCTAGTCACTGGCATGTGAAAATGATTCTTAAATTAACTAGCAGTGGAGACACATTATTTTACCCACCAATATTAGCCAACATAATATTTGTGTCTGTTTTTCAACTGTAACAATCCTTATCTGTGTTTGTAGTACAGTTTAAGGCTGAAGTATCTAGTATGTTTTTTGTTTGCTATGTTCGTTCAGATTTCCATCGAGTTTCTGACTCATTAACTCAGAGTCTATCTGCATCATATTTACGGATATATTCATGATTACATGACTAATACTTTATAAAGACATCATTTTGACTAATGGCGTGTTTAAGTGTATTTTGTGAGTCGATGTTTCTATGTGTGTAAGTGTATTTTGTGAGTCGATGTTTCTATGTGTGTAAGTGTGGTTTGTGAGTCCATGTTTCTATGTTTAAGTGTATTTTGTGAGTCGATGTTTCATGGTGTGTGTGTGTGGTTTGTGAGTCGATGTTTCTATGTGTGTAAGTGTGGTTAGTGAGTCGATGTTTCTAGGTGTGTAAGTGTGGTTTGTGAGTCGATGTTTCTATGTGTGTGTGGTTTGTGAGCCGATGTTTCTAGGTGTGTAAGTGTGGTTTGTGAGTCGATGTTTCATTGAGTGTAAGTGTGGTTTGTGAGTCTATGTTTCTATGTGTGTTAGTGTGGTTTGTGAGCCGATGTTTCTAGGTGTGTAAGTGTGGTTTGTGAGTCGATGTTTCATTGAGTGTAAGTGTGGTTTGTGAGTCTATGTTTCTATGTGTGTACGTGTGGTTTGTGAGTCGATGTTTCTATGTGTGTAAGTGTGGTTTGTGAGTCGATGTTTCTATGTGTGTAAGTGTTGTTTGTGAGTCGATGTTTCTATGTGTGTAAGTGTTGTTTGTGAGTCGATGTTTCTATGTGTGTTAGTGTGGTTTGTGAGTCGGTGTTTCTATGTGTGTAAGTGTGGTTTGTGAGTCGATGTTTCTATGTGTGTAAGTGTGGTGTGTGAGTCGATGTTTCTATGTGTGTACGTGTGGTTTGTGAGTCGATGTTTCTATGTGTGTAAGTGTGGTTTGTGAGTCGATGTTTCTATGTGTGTAAGTGTTGTTTGTGAGTCGATGTTTCTATGTGTGTAAGTGTTGTTTGTGAGTCGATGTTTCTATGTGTGTAAGTGTGGTTTGTGAGTCGGTGTTTCTATGTGTGTAAGTGTGGTTTGTGAGTCGATGTTTCTATGTGTGTAAGTGTGGTGTGTGAGTCGATGTTTCTATGTGTGTACGTGTGGTTTGTGAGTCGATGTTTCTATGTGTGTAAGTGTGGTTTGTGAGTCGATGTTTCTATGTGTGTAAGTGTTGTTTGTGAGTCGATGTTTCTATGTGTGTAAGTGTGGTTTGTGAGCCGATGTTTCTATGTGTGTGTGGTTTGTGAGTCGATGTTTCTATGTGTGTGTGGTTTGTGAGCCGATGTTTCTATGTGTGTAAGTGTGGTTTATGAGTCAATTACTACGACTGTACAGGTGCAGTTTAGAGTCATTGACTGTGTATAAGTGTAGTTCAGTTTCTGTGAGTGTATTTTATGAGTTTCTGTATTGTGTTTTCTGTGACAGACCAAGTGTAGGAATCTGAACATGCAAAAGTACCAACATAATTTTGTTTTACATATTTTGATTACTTCATTACTATTCTCACAAAAGAGGACCAGAATTTTTTTTTCTCCCTCCTTTGCTGGTACAATAGTAGTTATCTCCCTTGTGATTAGTGTTGTGGCCAGATGATCAACGGAAATAGAACTTGCGCAAATGATGTTAACATTCATTTTTTTCATTTTAATGATATGATTAAACAAACAGTTTTGAAATATAGTTTTATAATACTGATATTCCATGTTTTACGTTATTTAGATGAGACCAACGGTGGAAGTTCCTATGGGCCAATAGTCCAACATTCCACAATAGTTTAGTAAGTACTGTATCTATAGTTTCTGATCAACACATAATGCTACAAAACAGTTAGAAAAGCTACACATCAGTAGGTATATGTCTAAACACTTGGCCGTCCTTCCTTCCACCAGTAGGAACACAGATATCTTTTTGATTCTAGACATTATGTGTCTCAGCATTTGTTCTGTTTCCATTAATTTCTCTGCTGTTATAAATGTGATATGTTTTTATACAATGATTTTAATTGTCACTGACATTTTTCATTTAGAAAATAAAGATATGAAAATATGAGCAGTATTTATTTTTTAATTTTCTCATTACAGCACAAGAGAGTTGTTGGGTATGTTTGACAAGGCATAGAAAACAAAGCTATAGGTGAAATATATATATATATATATCTACACTGTATCTTTTGTGTCAAATATTGAAACTTGTAAACATCAATTTATGAAGAGTTGTCAGGCAGGCTCTCCTCTAAAGATCATATCACAACATTTACCTGTATGAAGAGTTGTCAGGTAGGCTGTCCTCTAAAGATCATATCACAACATTTACCTGTATGAAGAGTTGTCAGGTAGCCTGGTAGGCTCTCCTCTAAAGATCATATCACAACATTTACCTGTATGAAGCATTTCCATGTACAAAACACACTGACACAAGGGTCCTGAAGCATTATCACATAATATTACACCAAGAATTTATTATTATATATGATATGTAAATATGTTGATAATCTCACATTGGCATTAATGATTTACATACATGTACAGTATTTATAAAACTGATCAATTAAAATAAATCAATGCAGTTCTAATCAACTTAGGTCCATTACATTACATATTGTATTTGCACAAAAAGCATTTTCCATTGTGAAAGTATACAGCAAAATGTATAAATTTCAGGTCAATATTTCTTCATTTTCAAATTTACCGCAAGACATTTTGTGTGTGTACATGTGGTGTATATACTTGTGGTGTTCTATGAAGAAACTCCTATGTAGAAACTCAAACTCGTGGTAAAACAATCCTGAGAGCCATTCATAACTACATGTACATCTGAGAGGAACAGAACTTTGTACTGTTGGAGCGTTATATTCCATGAGAAGAACTCTACCATTGAAGTAGCATTTCAAACACTGTATTTTTGCAGCTGCAGTTCTAGTTGTCCACATACATTCCATATTGAGTGTGCGTACAGTGGGAATTTGTGTGTCACATGTAGAAGTGAATCCTCTAACTTGTCCTTTAGTCCCTGTAGTCTGTCATGGTCTCTAGTCACTCGGCTGCTGCAGTCTTCTCCCAAAGCAGTCTGCAGCAGTTTGATAATATATACAATGTTTTCAAACCACGATACCCTGCAAAGGGTTGGCATTTTGACAAACATCTTGTAAATGTTGCGAAAACTTTTGGATCTCCTCCACAAGAACTTCCTGGGTAATTCTTGTTACAGGTGGTTTCGAGAACCCAAGTACCAGATTTGTACTCTGTTGTCTAGTGTTTGGCTGAAAGAATATGAATTTATCAAAACAAATCTGTACCGTACAATGTATACTTTCTATTACATGTGAAGATATTTTGGAATACAAAATGAATTCAAAACCAATCTTACAGAATAATTATTATTACCGAAATTCTTAGCTACCCATCAATACACAAAAGGTGATAAGGAGCCAATATACACAGTCAAAATGTCTTGAGGTCAATCTGACCTGAAATTGAATTGAAGATGAGGTGAATTTCACATGAGGTCAATTTGACCTGAAAATATTGACATCAAATTGACATGGAAACATTTTGCCTGTGTATGGTGGAGGGAAAATGGTTTTAAATGGAAATAACATCAGAGGAGAAATCTTCTCATCTCAAATGCCTTACAAGTTGTACATTTAGAAAAGCATTTACAAATACCCACTCTAATCATACTGGAGGTCACTGAAAAGAAAGGGCAAGAACTCTTCACTGAATTAAGATATTGCTAAAGAAAGCACAATATCTCGTGATTATTAAACCCAGAACAAGTTTCATAGAGACTGAATGGAACCTTTGTGATGATATCTCTGAACAAGGTTTGAGATTACAATACTGATATACGAAAAATAAAGGGCCGTAACTCTCTAAAAGATTGTAAATCAAAATAAGATTCTGAAAAACACAAACATCCTGATTATAAATCCTACTAAGTATCAAAGTGATTGTTTGAAGGATAATTGAGGAGATCCCTAAAACCTGCGACATGTTTAAAAATATTGAATAAACAAAGGGCGATAACTCTACCAAAATTGTTGAATTACACGGCCAGTGATGCCACTCTGGGAAAATCACAACTACATGTCAGGATTATAAATAATGCCAAGTTTCATAGATATTGGTTAAAAACGGAGAGAGGAGGTCCCACACAAGAAAGTTTATGATGGATGGATGTATGAACAATAATATGCCAGAACACTGTCAAAATTTGAGAGTATATAATGTCATATCAACCTGTGTATCTTAATTAGAGCTCTACAAAAGTCAAAACTCATTATGACCTGGACATACCTGTGTATCTTAGAGCTCTACAAAACTCATTATGACCTGGACATACCTGTGTATCTTAGAGCTGTGTATCTTAGAACTCTACAAAACTCATTATAACCTGGACATACCTGTGTATCTTAGAGCTGTGTATCTTAGAACTCTACAAAACTCATTATAACCTGGACATACCTGTGTATCTTAGAGATGTGTATCTTAGAGCTCTACAAAAGTTAACTCGTTATAACCTGGGCATACCTGTGTATCTTAGAACTCTACAAAACTCATTATAACCTGGACACACCTGTGTATCTTAGAGCTGTGTATCTTAGAACTCTACAAAACTCATTATAACCTGGACATACCTGTGTATCTTAGAGCTGTGTATCTTAGAGCTCTACAAAACTCATTATAACCTGGACATACCTGTGTATCTTAGAGCTCTACAAAACTCATTATAACCTGGACACACCTGTGTATCTTAGAGCTCTACAAAACTCATTATAACCTGGACACACCTGTGTATCTTAGAGCTCTACAAAACTCATTATAACCTGGACACACCTGTGTATCTTAGAGCTCTACAAAACTCATTATAACCTGGACATACCTGTGTATCTTAGAGCTGTGTATCTTAGAGCTCTACAAAACTCATTATGACCTGGGCATACCTGTGTATCTTAGAGCTGTGTATCTTAGAGCTCTACAAAACTCATTATAACCTGGACATACCTGTGTATCTTAGAGCTCTACAAAACTCATCATAACCTGGACATACCTGTGTATCTTAGAGCTGTGTATCTTAGAGCTCTACAAAACTCATTATAACCTGGACATACCTGTGTATCTTAGAGCTGTGTATCTTAGAGCTCTACAAAACTCATTATGACCTGGGCATACCTGTGTATCTTAGAGCTGTGTATCTTAGAACTCTACAAAACTCATTATAACCTGGACACACCTGTGTATCTTAGAGCTCTACAAAACTCATTATAACCTGGACACACCTGTGTATCTTAGAGCTCTACAAAACTCATTATAACCTGGACATACCTGTGTATCTTAGAGCTGTGTATCTTAGAGCTCTACAAAACTCATTATGACCTGGGCATACCTGTGTATCTTAGAGCTGTGTATCTTAGAACTCTACAAAACTCATTATAACCTGGACATACCTGTGTATCTTAGAGCTCTACAAAACTCATCATAACCTGGACATACCTGTGTATCTTAGAGCTGTGTATCTTAGAGCTCTACAAAACTCATTATAACCTGGACACACCTGTGTATCTTAGAGCTCTACAAAACTCATCATAACCTGGACATACCTGTGTATCTTAGAGCTCTACAAAACTCATCATAACCTGGACACACCTGTATATCTTAGAGCTCTGCAAAACGCATTATAACCTGGACATACCTGTGTATCTTAGAGCTGTGTATCTTAGAGCTCTACAAAACTCATTATAACCTGGACATACCTGTGTATCTTAGAGCTCTACAAAACTCATTATAACCTGGACACACCTGTGTATCTTAGAGCTCTACAAAACTCATCATAACCTGGACATACCTGTGAATGGGAGGCGTCCTCCTGGATTATGTCTTTTACCAGACATCTAAGTATGTCCTTGATGATGGAGACAATAGGGATGTTTGACATCAGAGCTGGTAGCTGATCCATCAGTTGCACCACACACTGTATACAGTGTTGTAGGGACTTTATAGACACCGTGAATGTCTGATCTTGTACACATTTCAGGATTGTCTGTAAGCTTTTGACAACTGTTGCTTGATTTAAACTAGTCAGTGATTTCAATTTTGTTTCAGAAGTTGAATTATTTTTTTCTCCATCACCAAGTAGGCCTGTTTGTGATGCTTGTCTTGTTACCTGTTGTATGTTTATTACACTTTGTAAGAACTGTGTGTTTCTATGGAGACTGTCAAGGTCACTCCCCTCCACCACGGCTCCCTCCTGTTTATCTCTACCAGATAATGGTGGTGTAGGGAACAACACGGCATCACCAGCTGACAACAAAAACACTCAACATATTGAAGCAAATTCTTTAGTAGTTTAAAAATACATGTACTTGGAAGTAAGTCAATGACATTAGCCACACAACAATAATGCCATGTGCATGTCACTAACTTATATTTGTTAAAAATTGCACATCACGCCAGAGACCTGAATATCAATATTAGAATACATCTATATAGGTTTACAATCACACTAAACAATGCCACTGAATAAAACTAACAGCAATAGGCCTATCACAAAGGGCCATTACTTAAAATATTCGGAATTGAAAATTGTGACAAAGCGTTATATTAAAAAAATTGGTAACGATGACGAGCTTCATTGTAACGAACAAACGTGCGTCAAAGCTTACGATCACCGTTATCCAGCATCATTACTTTATGCCTGCCTAACAGTTAGCAAAATTAAAGTCCAAAGTAGGTACCCCTGTACTATAACCTGCACGTGTTGTCTCCCCTACCTCGCGACTCGTCCTGGGTATGAATTGTTTCCTGTGACGACATGGAACTGATGGCGATCTGTTGACGCAGATGGAGAATTTCTGCCTCCAGAGAAGAGTGTTTGTGGTGAAGTTGTTGGTTGGCTTTATGGAATGTAGTACAGAGTCCCTCTGTGAAGGTACGGACGGACGTGTTCTTTGGCTTCATGGCACAGCATGCTACCGCCACACATACCTTCATTAACCGTACTTCCTGAACGAGTGGATTTTCTGGAAGTGTGAAAAGTAACATAATTATTGCAATACATAAACTTAAAGGCCTACCTCCGTTAGAGTATAAATTTATCTTTACCTTGTGATGCTGATTGATCTGCCATTTCTATTTTCGTGCAAGTTAATCTTTCATCTTGGTCATTTATACGCTTAAAAAACAGAATCACCAACGTGAAGAATTTACTCCTTTCAATCATCTTCTGCTGGCGTCCAGGTTGATGCGAATGGAATGGCGAAAGTTTCTTTCTGAGATTAAGAAGTTCACTTCTTGTGTATAAATGTCTCAAAAGTCATCTCCAGGCATTTAGCATTTCAATTTTTTTCCAGGGGAGACCACTTTGCTAAGCGCGAATCCACTTTTTTTCCAAATGTAAACATGCATTGTATTTTCCAACACGAGTTAGATCTACCTATATAAAATATTACGCGGGAATAAAATTGATAAATGCGCGATACTTCCATGCTTTAGAGCTATCGTATTTACGTAGACCTCTATATATCGTTTACCTCAACAAGACACAATGTTAGATACAGCGTATTTAGACACGATATAATTTTAGGTTTGAATTTATTCGAATTATCCGTATTGTCTAGAAGTCTGATAAACATTTAGGCGTTGGTTTGTTCTATACGGGAAAATATACATGTACACGTAAAACATTTATGTTTTTTTTATACAGTTATGTTTTGGGTACATGCAAAGCATTAATTGTGACGCATTTAAAGTGTTCGATAACAAGTCACAGGAGTGGGTATTCAGTGCGTATGAGAGATTTAGGTCGGGTGGTGTGTGATGAGCGATACCTTCACAAAGAGGGTGTAACTGGCCCTTTGATACCGTTACTGAATGTTTAAGGACTTTATCTGGCAGATCAATCACTTCGAAACTGTAAAAAACCAATCATTACATGACCATTTATCCAGTTATCGATCTCGTGTTATCGAGGCTGCAATGGTTCTACTGCGCCTTTGTAAAATTCGTCTTAGTACGTATGGTTAGTTTTCTGGCTAGTGAATCTCGATAACAGTCACAAACGCTTTGGAATTTATAAAACGATTTTAATGTAATTTCAAAACTAATGTATAAACTTGAATGTCATCCGAACGATGTTCTCTATGTTGTAAAGAATAGTATACTACATTGTTACACAAATGAGAAGTGAACTGGCCGGGCAGTTATAGGGTCCCGTAAAGGAGAGATTACTTATCACGTTTAAACTAATCAGCACACCTACTACAGTTTCATTAGGTAATTCCTACAGAGGCTATTACGTCGCCGTGTTGTAGACGGACATTTGTACAACATGGTCACTCGATTGTGGAGCACCGCTCTCATCATCTCAGGTACACACATATTTGTATATTTTTTCACAACCTTATAACATTGAATGCATTCAAATTAATTTAGGGGGATTATACTTGAAATATAATTTTATTTCATAAATCTCACATTTATCGTTCTATTCTGAAAAATAAGATCAACAAGGTACAAGGTACACATTGTCAAACATTTCTTGATATTTATTGCAGTTATTAAAAATGTTGAAAGTTATTGCAATATTTCGATAACGTCCTGTGTCAATATGAAGGGTATGTGCCGATAGACGAATTCTAGTCAAAGCAATTCTATTACGTTTTGGGATGTTTTTACATAAATAATATTGTAGTGAGATATCATCTACTATATGTCTATACAAATTACATTTTGAGGAACTATCTAATAACTTATACATGCATTGTCTTGCAATATCAAAAAATCTTTGTTTAATACATGACAAATCGATAGAAGCATTAAGATTGTTTTGATTTAACCACATTTCACCGAAGCCAAGTGAAAAAAGTTTATTTTTGACAAAAGTCACCCAATTAAAAGTAATTACTTGCAATAATATATCTGTATTTGTTACGGAGTCCAGAGTTCTATATAATTACACATTGATATTTACAGTGGTTGTCGGTATTACGGAGGCCACAGTTCTACATTACACTATAAAAATGGCCACGGACCAATCAGATTGTAACTGTACTAAGGATCTGGATTATACTGGTTTTCTGAAGGGGATGATAAGTGACAGATTTCAATGTTTTGGTTACGGGGTCCGTATGGCGGTAACACCCTTAGGGAAATGTACAAACGACACCGATGTGAACGAAGAGGAGAATCTATGTGCAAAGAAAGGATATTGTGTATCCCAGATCTACAACGTCACTGCTGTGTTTACCAACACGTAGGTATTACAGCCAAATCATGTAAGACATACAATATGACTAAACATTATACTGTTGAATGAGTAGATCCCCGAGACGTGTCGTAAGTACGGCGAGCGTCATCAGTGATTCTATATTGACAAGTAAATTAGAGGTGAGGTAAGGCACTTACTGAATCAGCTCATTTTTAACATACAATAGATTTATATTAATTAAGCAATCAGACGTGGATGCAAGCATATAGGGTGGGAGGTGGGGTGAGGGTCTTCTCATCAATAAGGACCCGGTAGAACTTCAGATCAAATATGATTATGATCTTTTTAATATGAAAAATGGATCTCCATTTGTTTTTGTTTTTTTTATTTTCACAGAAAAGCACCCAGGTCATTATGTAAAAAAAGTCGAACAGTCTTTAACCAATTCCGAGATAGAAAGAAATACGCCAGCTTACGAAAAGACGAAACCTTGCCGGAATGGCCCAATTCTTTACTGACTATCAACGTTGCTTACATCACGTGCACAGGACAAGGTTGTAAAGAAGATACGTCATGTGAGTGAACAAGTAGCATCGTAGACCTGTTTATGTCTGGTTTGTTTAAAGTAAAGACTACCTGTTTAAGTCAATAAGTAGCACCATATACCTGTTTAAGTCAATAAGTAGCACCATATACCTGTTTATGTCTGATTTTTTGGACATTGAGATACCTCTTTGCTATTGTCAAGAAGTGTCTAATCTTTCGTGCTCGAATTCTGCTTTTGATTTTTGCAAGTAATACGAGTTTGATTCGCAGAGGAATAACTTCCTAGCGGGCTGAAGTTAGCAGCGGATTGGTTATTGGGGATTCAGTTCTTTATGTTTATTCCATATTTCTTTTTATTGACATTTTGACGTTGAGAATCCGCTGCAGCATCGGATTGGGGATTCGGTTTCTTACGTTCAATTGGTATTTTTCTTATAAAATATGATAGGGGATTCGAATAAAGAATCAGCTGACAACAGTGGATTTGGGATCGATCGCGAAAACCTGAATCGCGAAATTAACCCCCTCGAAAATAATCACGTTTATTCGATAATCCAGCCATATATTATAAGAAAAATACGAATATCTTACTGATTCCCTAATACGCTGCTTTTGATCTTCTATTGTCTGACAGTCCTAGATTGAACAATACCTTCAGTGCCTCCTCTTTTGTTCTTCTATTGTCTGACAGTCCTAGATTGAACAATACCTTCAGTGCCTCCTCTTTGTCCTTCTATTGTCTGACAGTCCTAGATTGAACAATACCTTCAGTGCCTCCTCTTTTGTCCTTCTATTGTCTGACAGTCCTAGATTGAACAATACCTTCAGTGCCTCCTCTTTTGTCCTTCTATTGTCTGACAGTCCTAGATTGAACAATACCTTCCTTGCCCCCTCTTTTGTCCTTCTATTGTCTTCTTTGTGACTAGTTTTCCCAAGTTCACATCTACCTGTTGCACGTGGCTTTGACATAGTTACATTTCACTGACAGTTTGTAAGGGGATCTTACAGCATATTATACCGACATTAGATCGCAATGGAAGGTCCGGATCGACATACTAAAGCACAGAAGACTTGCGTTTAAAACCATATACAAAATGTAGATGTATCTCAACATTGCCACATATTATTTTTCATCCTTTCGTTCTTCTTTTGTAGGTTATAGAAGGCCGGACCCGACACAAGTTTCCTCCAAATATGTCCGCTGTGATGGAAAACCTCCAACACAGACAGTGAATCTTACCTGTGGTCCAGTAAAACGGTTATCGCATTCTACAAGGACAAAAGGCACCGGGCCAATCAATACGACAGGTCCAACTTTACAGACTTACTTCACTAACACATCACCGGATACCATCACTGGCGAAATGATCACGTCACCAGATACCATCACAGGCGACATAATTACGACACCGGATACCATCACAGGCGACATAATTACGACACCGGATACCATCACAGGCGACATAATTACGACACCGGATACCATCACAGGCGACATTATTACGACACCGGATACCATCACAGGCAACATAATTACGACACCGGATACCATCACAGGCGACATAATTACGACACCGGATACCATCACAGGCGACATAATTACGACACCGGATACCATCCCAAGCGACATAAATACGTCACCGGATACCATCACAGACGATATAACCACGTCACCGGATACCATCACAGACGACATTATCACGTCACCGGATGTGATGACAGACCACAACACCTACAGACAAGATGCGATGACAGACCACACTTACAACGCAGCAGATGCGATGACAGACCACACTACCAATGCACCAGATGCGATGACAGGCCACACTACCAACGCACCAGATGCGATGACAGGTCACACTACCAATACACCAGATGCGGTGACAAACCACACTACCAATGCACCAGATGCGATGACAGGTCACATTACAAATGCACCAGATGCGATGACAGTCCACACTACCAACGCACCAGATCCGATGACAAACCACACTACCAACGCACCAGATGCGATGACAGCCCACACTACCAACGCACCAGATGCGATGACAGGCCACACTACCAATGCACAAGTTGCGATGACAGGTCACACTACCAACGCACCAGATGCGATGACAGCCATTTCTACCAACGCACCAGATGCGATGACAGCCCACACTACCAACGCACCAGATGCGATGACAGGTCAAACTACCAACGCACCAGATACGATGACAGCCCACACTACTAACGCACCAGATGCGATGGCAGCCCACACTACCAACGTACCAAATGCGATGACAGGCCACACTACCAATGAACCAGATGCGATGACAGCCCACACTACCAACGCACCAGATGCGATGACAGGCCACACTACCAACGCACCAGATGCAATGACAGGCCACACTACCAATGCACCAGATACGATGACAGACCACACTACCAATGCACCAGATGCAATGACAGCCAACACTACCAACGCACCAGATGCGATGACAGGCCACACTACCAACGCACTAGATGCGATGACAGCCCACACTACCAACGCACCAGATGCGATGACAGCCCACACTACCAACTCACCAGATGCGATGACAGCCCACACTACCAACGCACCAAATGCGATGACAGGCCACACTACCAATGCACCAGTTGCGATGACAGGTCAAACTACCAACGCACCAGATACGATGACAGGCAACACTACCAACGCACCAGATGCGATGACAGGCCACACTACCAACGCACCAGATGCGATGACAGCCCACACTACCAACGCACCAGATGCGATGACAGCCCACACTACCAACGCACCAGATGCGATGACAGCCCACACTACCAACGCACCAAATGCGATGACAGGCCACACTACCAATGCACCAGTTGCGATGACAGGTCAAACTACCAACGCACCAGATACGATGACAGGCAACACTACCAACGCACCAGATGCGATAACAGACCATACTTCCAAAACACCAGATACGATGACAGCCCACACTACCAACGCACCAAAGGCGATGACAGGCCACACTACAAACGCACCAGATACGATGACAGACCACACTACCAACGCACCAAATGCGATGACGGGTCACACTACCAACGCACCAAATGCGATGACAGACCACACTACCAACACACCAGATCCGATGACAGACCACACTATCAACGCACCAAATGCGATGACAGCCCACACTACTAAAGCACCAGATGCGATGACAGCCCACACTACCAACGCACCAAATGCGATGACAGGCCACACCGCTAACGGACAAGATGCGATGACAAACCCCACTACCACAACATCAGATATAATGACGCACAATACTACGCCAGGAGGTATTAACACAAAAAATACGCCACCAGTTGCTAATACAGCCACTACGCCACCAGTTACTAATCCAGCCACTACGTCATCGGTTACTAATCCAGCCACTACGTCAACGGTTACTAATCCAGCCACTACCGTCATCGGTTACTAATCCAGCCACTACGTCATCGGTTACTAATCCAGCCACTACGTCAACGGTTACTAATCCAGCCACTACGCCACCGGTTACTAATCCAGCCACTACGTCATCGGTTACTAATCCAGCCACTACGTCATCGGTTACTAATCCAGCCACTACGTCCACGGTTACTAATCCAGCCACTACGCCACCAGTTACTAATCCAGCCACTACGCCACCAGTTACTAATCCAGCCACTACGTCATCGGTTACTAATCCAGCCACTACGTCCACGGTTACTAATCCAGCCACTACGTCATCGGTTACTAATCCAGCCACTACGTCAACGGTTACTAGTCCAGCCACTACGTCATCGGTTACTAGTCCAGCCACTACTTCATCGGTTACTAATCCAGCCACTACGTCAACGGTTACTAATCCAGCCACTACGTCATCGGTTACTAATCCAGCCACTACGTCATCGGTTACTAATCCAGCCACTACGTCAACGATTACTAATCCAGCCACTACGTTAACGGTTACTTATCCAGCCACTACGCCACCGGTTACTAATCCAGCCACTACGTCATCGGTTACTAATCCAGCCACTACGTCATCGGTTACTAATCCAGCCACTACGTCATCGGTTACTAATCCAGCCACTACGTCATCGGTTACTAATCCAGCCACTACGTCCACGGTTACTAATCCAGCCACTACGCCACCAGTTACTAATCCAGCCACTACGCCACCAGTTACTAATCCAGCCACTACGTCATCGGTTACTAATCCAGCCACTACGTCATCGGTTACTAATCCAGCCACTACGTCATCGGTTACTAATCCAGCCACTACGTCAACGGTTACTAATCCAGCCACTACGTCAACAGTTACTAATCCAGCCACTACGTCATCGGTTACTAATCCAGCCACTACGTCAACGGTTACTAATCCAGCCACTACGTCATCGGTTACTAATCCAGCCACTACGCCATCGGTTACTAATCCAGCCACTACGTCAACGGTTACTAATCCAGCCACTACGTCAACGGTTACTAATCCAGCCACTACGTCATCGGTTACTAATCCAGCCACTACGTCATCGGTTACTAATCCAGCCACTACGTCATCGGTTACTAATCCAGCCACTACGTCATCGGTTACTAATCCAGCCACTACGTCATCGGTTACTAATCCAGCCACTACGTCATCGGTTACTAATCCAGCCACTACGTCATCGGTTACTAATCCAGCCACTACGTCCACGGTTACTAATCCAGCCACTACGCCACCAGTTACTAATCCAGCCACTACGCCACCAGTTACTAATCCAGCCACTACGTCATCGGTTACTAATCCAGCCACTACGTCAACGGTTACTAATCCAGCCACTACGTCATCGGTTAATAGTACAATCTTTAAGTTAACAGGAATAAGTCAAACAACTACTCTACCAAGTAATAATCCAAAAACTGTGTCATCAGGCTCTAATCAAAATACCACGTCACCAGCTACTAATCCAAATACCACATCACTATCTACTTATCCAAATACCGCAACATCAGGTACTAATCCAAATACCGTGTCACCGGGTACTAATCCAAATACCACGTCACCAGGTACTAATCCAAATACCGCGTCATCAGGTACTAATTCAAATACCGCGCCACCAAGTACTTATACAAATACCACGTCACCAGGTACTTATACAAATACCACATCACTACCTACTTATCCAAATACCGCAACACCGGGTACTAATCCAAATACCACGTCACCAGGTACTTATACAAATACCACATCACTACCTACTTATCCAAATACCACGACACCGGGAACTAATCCAAATACCGCGTCACCAGGTACTTATCCAAATACCGCGTCATCAGGTACTAATCCAAATACCGCGCCACCAAGTACTAATCCAAATACCTCAACACCAGGTACTTATCCAAATACCGCGTCATCAGGTACTAATCCAAATACCGCGCCACCAAGTACTTATCCAAATACCACATCACTACCTACTTATCCAAATACCGCAACACCGGGTACTAATCCAAATACCACGACACCGGGTACTAATCCAAATACCGCAACACCAGGTACTTATCCAAATACCGTGTCACCGGGTACTAATCCAAATACCACGTCACCAGGTACTTATCCAAATACCACGTCACCAGGTACTAATCCAAATACCGCGTCATCAGGTACTAATTCAAATACCGCGCCACCAAGTACTTATACAAATACCACGTCACCAGGTACTTATACAAATACCACATCACTACCTACTTATCCAAATACCGCAACACCGGGTACTAATCCAAATACCACGTCACCAGGTACTTATACAAATACCACATCACTACCTACTTATCCAAATACCACGACACCGGGAACTAATCCAAATACCGCGTCACCAGGTACTTATCCAAATACCGCGTCATCAGGTACTAATCCAAATACCGCGCCACCAAGTACTAATCCAAATACCTCAACACCAGGTACTTATCCAAATACCGCGTCATCAGGTACTAATCCAAATACCGCGCCACCAAGTACTTATCCAAATACCACATCACTACCTACTTATCCAAATACCGCAACACCGGGTACTAATCCAAATACCACGACACCGGGTACTAATCCAAATACCGCAACACCAGGTACTTATCCAAATACCGTGTCACCGGGTACTAATCCAAATACCACGTCACCAGGTACTTATCCAAATACCACATCACTACCTACTTATCCAAATACCGCGTCACTAGGTACTTATCCAAATTCCACGACACCGGGTACCAATCCAAATACCGCGTCACCGGGTACTAATCCAAATACCACGACACCGGATACTTATCCAAATACAGCGTCATCGGGAACTTTTCCTAATTCCGCAGCATCAGGCACTAATCCAAATACCACGTCACCAGCTACCAATCCAAATACCACGACAACGGGTACTAATCCAAATACCGCGTCACTAGGTACTAATCCAATTACCACGACAACGGGTACTTATCCAAATACCGCGTCATCAGGTACTAATCCAAATACCGCGCCACCAAGTACTTATCCAAATACCACATCACTACCTACTTATCCAAATACCGCAACACCGGGTACTAATCCAAATACCACGACACCGGGTACTAATCCAAATACCGCAACACCAGGTACTTATCCAAATACCGTGTCACCGGGTACTAATCCAAATACCACGTCACCAGGTACTTATCCAAATACCACATCACTACCTACTTATCCAAATACCGCGTCACTAGGTACTTATCCAAATTCCACGACACCGGGTACCAATCCAAATACCGCGTCACCGGGTACTAATCCAAATACCACGACACCGGATACTTATCCAAATACAGCGTCATCGGGAACTTTTCCTAATTCCGCAGCATCAGGCACTAATCCAAATACCACGTCACCAGCTACCAATCCAAATACCACGACAACGGGTACTAATCCAAATACCGCGTCACTAGGTACTAATCCAATTACCACGACAACGGGTACTAATCCAAATACCGCGTCACCAGGTACTTATCCAAATACCGCGTCATCAGGTACTTATCCAAATACCACATCACTACCTACTTATCCAAATACCGCAACACCGGGTACTAATCCAAATACCACGAAACCGGGTACTTATACAAATACCACATCACTACCTACTAATCCAAATACCACGACACCGGGTACTAATCCAAATACCACATCACTACCTACTTATCCAAATACCGCAACACCGGGTACTAATCCAAATACCACGTCACCAGGTACTTATACAAATACCACATCACTACCTACTTATCCAAATACCACGACACCGGGAACTAATCCAAATACCGCGTCACCAGGTACTTATCCAAATACCGCGTCATCAGGTACTAATCCAAATACCGCGCCACCAAGTACTTATCCAAATACCACATCACTACCTACTTATCCAAATACCACGACACCGGGAACTAATCCAAATACCGCGTCACCAGGTACTTATCCAAATACCGCGTCATCAGGTACTAATCCAAATACCGCGCCACCAAGTACTTATCCAAATACCACATCACTACCTACTTATCCAAATACCGCAACACCGGGTACTAATCCAAATACCACGACACCGGGTACTAATCCAAATACCGCAACACCAGGTACTTATCCAAATACCGCAACACCGGGTACTAATCCAAATACCACGTCACCAGGTACTTATCCAAATACCACATCACTACCTACTTATCCAAATACCGCAACACCGGGTACTAATCCAAATACCACGACACCGGGTACTAATCCAAATACCGCAACACCAGGTACTTATCCAAATACCGTATCACCGGGTACTAATACAAATACTGCAACACCGGTTACTAATCCTAATACCGCGTCACCAGGTACTAATCCAATTACCACGACAACGGGTACTAATCCAAATACCGCGTCACCAGGTACTTATCCAAATACCGCGTCATCAGGTACTAATCCAAATACCGCGCCACCAAGTACTTATCCAAATACCACATCACTACCTACTTATCCAAATACCGCAACACCGGGTACTAATCCAAATACCACGACACCGGGTACTAATCCAAATACCACATCACTACCTTCTAATCCAAATACCGCGTCACCAGGTACTAATCCAAATACCACATCACTACCTTCTAATCCAAATACCGCGTCACCAGGTACTAATCCAAATACCACATCACTACCTTCTAATCCAAATACCGCGTCACTACCTACTAATCCAAATACCACATCACTACCTTCTAATCCAAATACCGCGTCACCAGGTACTAATCCAAATACCACGTCACCAGGTACTAATCCAAATACCACATCACTACCTTCTAATCCAAATACCGCGTCACCGGGTACTAATCCAAATACCACGACACCGGGTACTAATCCAAATACCACATCACTACCTACTTATCCAAATACCGCAACACCGGGTACTAATCCAAATACCACGTCACCAGGTACTTATACAAATACCACATCACTACCTACTTATCCAAATACCACGACACCGGGAACTAATCCAAATACCGCGTCACCAGGTACTTATCCAAATACCGCGTCATCAGGTACTAATCCAAATACCGCGCCACCAAGTACTTATCCAAATACCACATCACTACCTACTTATCCAAATACCGCAACACCGGGTACTAATCCAAATACCACGTCACCAGGTACTTATCCAAATACCACATCACTACCTACTTATCCAAATACCGCAACACCGGGTACTAATCCAAATACCACGACACCGGGTACTAATCCAAATACCGCAACACCAGGTACTTATCCAAATACCGTGTCACCGGGTACTAATACAAATACTGCAACACCGGTTACTAATCCTAATACCGCGTCACTAGGTACTTATCCAAATACCGGGTCATCAGGTACTTATCCAAATACCACGACATCGGGTACTAATCCAAATACCGCAACACCAGGTACTAATCCAAATACCACGACACCGGGTACTTATCCAAATACTGCTTCATCGGGAACTTTTCCTAATTCCGCAGCATCAGGCACTAATCCAAATACCACGTCACCAGCTACCAATCCAAATACCACGACAACGGGTACTAATCCAAATACCGCGTCACCAGGTACTAATCCAAATACCACGACAACGGGTACTAATCCAAATACCGCGCCACCGGGTACTTATCCAAATACCACATCACTACCTACTTATCCAAATACCGCGTCACTAGGTACTTATCCAAATTCCACGACACCGGTTACTAATCCAAATTCCACGACACCGGGTACTAATCCAAATACCACGACACCGGATACTTATCCAAATACAGCGTCATCGGGAACTTTTCCTAATTCCGCAGCATCAGGCACTAATCCAAATACCACGTCACCAGCTACCAATCCAAATACCACGACAACGGGTACTAATCCAAATACCGCGTCACCACGTACTAATCCAATTACCACGACAACGGGTACTAATCCAAATACCGCGCCACCGGGTACTTATCCAAATACCACATCACTACCTACTTATCCAAATACCGCGTCATCAGGTACTAATCCAAATACCGCGCCACCAAGTACTTATCCATATACCACATCACTACCAACTAATCCAAATACAGCGTCATCAGGTACTTATCCAAATACCGCGTCACCAGGTACTTATCCAAATACCACATCACTACCTACTTATCCAAATACCGCAACACCAGGTACTTATCCAAATACCGTATCACCGGGTACTAATACAAATACTGCAACACCGGTTACTAATCCTAATACCGCGTCACCAGGTACTAATCCAATTACCACGACAACGGGTACTAATCCAAATACCGCGTCACCAGGTACTTATCCAAATACCGCGTCATCAGGTACTAATCCAAATACCGCGCCACCAAGTACTTATCCAAATACCACATCACTACCTACTTATCCAAATACCGCAACACCGGGTACTAATCCAAATACCACGACACCGGGTACTAATCCAAATCCCACATCACTACCTACTTATCCAAATACCGCAACACCGGGTACTAATCCAAATACCACATCACTACCTTCTAATCCAAATACCGCGTCACCAGGTACTAATCCAAATACCACATCACTACCTTCTAATCCAAATACCACATCACTACCTACTAATCCAAATACCACATCACTACCTTCTAATCCAAATACCACATCACTACTAATCCAAATACCACGTCACCAGGTACTAATCCAAATACCACATCACTACCTTCTAATCCAAATACCGCGTCACCGGGTACTAATCCAAATACCACGTCACCAGGTACTAATCCAAATACCACATCACTACCTTCTAATCCAAATACCGCGTCACCGGGTACTAATCCAAATACCACGACACCGGGTACTAATCCAAATACCGCAACACCAGGTACTTATCCAAATACCGTGTCACCGGGTACTAATACAAATACTGCAACACCGGTTACTAATCCTAATACCGCGTCACTAGGTACTTATCCAAATACCGGGTCATCAGGTACTTATCCAAATACCACGACATCGGGTACTAATCCAAATACCGCAACACCAGGTACTAATCCAAATACCACGACACCGGGTACTTATCCAAATACTGCTTCATCGGGAACTTTTCCTAATTCCGCAGCATCAGGCACTAATCCAAATACCACGTCACCAGCTACCAATCCAAATACCACGACAACGGGTACTAATCCAAATACCGCGTCACCAGGTACTAATCCAAATACCACGACACAAGGTACTAATCCAAATACCGCGCCACCGGGTACTAATCCAAATACCACATCACTACCTTCTAATCCAAATACCGCGTCACTAGGTACTTATCCAAATTCCACGACACCGGTTACTAATCCAAATTCCACGACACCGGGTACTAATCCAAATACCACGACACCGGATACTTATCCAAATACAGCGTCATCGGGAACTTTTCCTAATTCCGCAGCATCAGGCACTAATCCAAATACCACGTCACCAGCTACCAATCCAAATACCACGACAACGGGTACTAATCCAAATACCGCGTCACCAGGTACTAATCCAATTACCACGACAACGGGTACTAATCCAAATACCGCGCCACCGGGTACTTATCCAAATACCACATCACTACCTACTTATCCAAATACCGCGTCATCAGGTACTAATCCAAATACCGCGCCACCAAGTACTTATCCATATACCACATCACTACCAACTAATCCAAATACAGCGTCATCAGGTACTTATCCAAATACCGCGTCACCAGGTACTTATCCAAATACCACATCACTACCTACTTATCCAAATACCGCAACACTGGGTACTAATCCAAATCCCGCAACACCGGGTACTAATCCAAATTCCACGACACCGGGTACTTATCCAAATACTGCTTCATCAGGAACTTTTCCTAATTCCGCAACATCAGGTACCAATCCAAATAACGCGACATCAAGTACTAACCCAAATACCGTGACATCAGGTAATAATCCAAATACCGTGACATCAGGTAATAATCCAAATACCGTGACATCAGGTAATAATCCAAATACAGCGACACCAGGCAGTAGTCCTGATACCACATCACTTAGCACATTTATTACCAAAACTTCTAAAACTCAAAACACTGTTAGTACAGAAGCTATTGGGAGACCAAGCGCCGGATCACAGCGCGACACTAGGAAGAATAAAACTGTATTGACAGCTGGCGCCGGTGTTTCCTTTGTTATCGGAGCTGTAGTTGGAGTCCTGATCATTGGATGTATTTTACTTGTGATACGTCACAGAGTCAGAAGAGCGAACCGAGTAAGGAGCTGTGAGGATTTGATTGGCCCTGACTTTGATTATCCACCACCCTTAGAAACGGCCGCAAAGCCCAAATTTGATTTCCAGTCACTGTTCCCGCGCGACGGGTATCACCCTTAGGTGCGTGATCTTGTGTTGATGATTGAAAAACAAATAATGATAACGTGATTAATAATGTGTTGGTCACATGGAATATCCTGGTGTTCTTTAACCATACTCGGCATCGCACTTACTCTAATATAGTCCGAGACAAACTTACTCTTATATAGTCCCAGAGACAAACTTACTTAAGCAATAAACTGCCTAGATGCGGCAGACCTACTGGTATAACTGCCACATGTGTCACAGACAAACTGAATGGTGCGCGCTAGCGCACCATGATTGTTTGTCTGTGACACATGTGGCAGTTATACCAGTAGGTCTGCCGCATCTAGGCAGTTTATCGCTTATATTTACGTTCTATTAATGAATCGCAAAAATAAAAAAATATGAAAAAATTCTTCCAAAATTCAAATTTCCCGCTTTCTACCGTCAGGGCAACTTCAGTTATACTCTCATAGATGAAGCTGCTTTTGGTAGGGATTTACTAGTAATATATAAGGGCATTGCCACACCAAATGTAAATATTCTAATATAGTCCGAGACAAACTTACTGTAATATAGTCCCAGAGACAAACTTACTCTAATATAGTCCCAGAGACAAACTTACTGTAATATAGTCCCAGAGACAAACTTACTCTAATATAGTCCCAGAGACAAACTTACTCTAATATAGTCCCAAAGACAAACTTACTGTAATATAGTCCCAGAGACAAACTTACTGTAATATAGTCCCAAAGACAAACTTACTCTAATATAGTCCCAAAGACAAACTTACTCTAATATAGTCCCAAAGACAAACTTACTCTAATATAGTCCCAAAGACAAACTTACTGTAATATAGTCCCAAAGACCTAAAAGGGATTGACAAAATTATCTGACATATTAATTAATATGCAGCATCATACATTTAGTTATTGTTACATTTATATCTGATTCCAACGCTCAAAGTTTTCTTTGTATAGAATGGCGATAAAAATATTAGTATATCTTATTGTTTTTGAGATGTGTTTCAAAGCCGATCTTTTGACGTGGGTATCACTCTGGGAGCGTCCTATTTTAGACAGAGAGAAGTCGTTCCTTGGGCGGGGCCACGGGGGAATGGGTAACTATTGTTTCATACCTTCCTCTCCGTTCCTTGGGCGGGGCCACGGGGGAATGGGTAACTATTTTTTATACCTTCCTCTCTAGAGATGTGGAATGACCCGGATGAACAGACCAGATCTTCGCCTTCACCAGCAACTTTTAAAGAAGCTTGATAAGCGATTATCAGAATAAAAATAGAAATACTAATAGTCTACATACGAGGGATGATTGATATGTTGTGAGCCTTGTATTGAAGGAGGTACTCCAGGATGTTGTTTTTAAGTCCTACTATTCTCTGACTATATAGAGCCGTGTACCCAAGGACTGGTCTCATTTGGTTAGTTTGATATCGACGAGGTATAGAATTCTAAAATAAAAAAGACAAGCGGCTTTTGCAAAATGGACCAACTCGGTTAGGTTTAGTGTTAGGGTGAAGAGTCTGTCATTGTCATGGCTGCCATTCACGATTGTGGCTTTAAATTGATTGAGCATCCGCCTTATTCACCTGATCTCGCTCCATCAGGCTTTCATCTATTTCCAAAATGGAACTCTAACTCTAACATGTAGTACTTTCTGAACCGTCAAGAAAAGGAGTTCTATAAAAGTGACATTGAGGCCCTAAAACACCGCTGGCAAGAGTGTATTTATAGATACTGAAGGCGATTATGTTGAAAAATCATGCAATGTGTCCGGCAAAATTCAAATCTTTCCATATAAGGCTTACAACATATCAATCAGCCCTCGTACTAGTATCGATAAATTACTTGTTTCGGGCTTACCTTACCAACAGTCCAAACTGCAGCTGTGGAAATCGTTGTGAGAGTCTTACAGTGTATCTGATCACTAACGAAGCTTGGATATTAAATTAAATGATGTATTGTGAACTATATGCTGTAAATACGAATAAATAAACTTTAGTAGAAAGTCCAGTAAAAAGATTGAAATGTGTAGTGTATAATCAATATGCTGTCTAGGTTCACTGTCTGTTGTATTTGATTTAATGTACATGAAGGGAGAGGACGTTTCATAAGTTGAAACAATTTGTGCCCAATCTCAATGTCTCGTTATTTGACAATAAAATATATCTAAACTTAAATAAATCTTTGTCCGTTGTTACAAGTCCAGAATGACGGCGAGAAAAGTGTTGAATGTTAGTGTGTAGTTGACATTTTCTGGAACATTCTGGAGTTAAAGGCGCATCCGATTACCAGATGAAAAGTGAACCAGTTTTACCCGTCCACTAGCCCGAGTTTCCTCTGGCCCCGTCACCGTGTCTGGTGTAGGGGCCCTGATTTCTTGCTGGTGAAAGGCAAACTTATTTTACACGATACATTAATGCGTGTCTGGATGGAAATCATGTTTTTGATAAAAGTCGGTGCTTTGGAAAAGAATAACAATTCGGCCTGTTTGAGATGAATTACTGACCACTAATTAATGCCACGGTAATTAGAACCACTAATGTGTTTATCCTGTGTACAAGTGTCCATAGAACAAGCGGCACCCTTGTGGCTGTTTCGAGAGCGAGTCAATTTAGTAGACGGGTCGGATTTGTAATTTTGTCCGCTGTTCCCAACAACATATTTCGGGTTAAGTTTATTATGGGTATCTACATGTAAATCATTGGTTAAGTGTGAATGACTATTCACGCTGTCAGAAAACATTCAGAAATGCGGAAACCACCTCCAATATATGACTTACTTTCACATTGTCGCCATTTTTGACTTCGTAGAACAACCGGCGGCTTTGGAACAACTGTTTTTCCCTTTACCAGTGTGTAAACCAGACATGGTGTCAGGGCCAGAGGAAACTTTGGCTACCCGTCAACATGATGTTTCATTAGTTAAGACACATCCGATTACAAGATGAACAAGATCCCCACGGGGCCTGTATCGCTCACCTGCATGGTTAGATTTGACTAAACGTCAAAATAATGTTCATGTTCATTTCGTTAATAGCTTTATTTGTCATTTTGTTTAAACATGTAGTTTTATTTGTCTATCTCGAACAATGCTATATATGGTTATAGTGTAGGGATCTCAACTTCTTTAAAAAAAATAACCAAGAAATGAAGTCCAGATTCTCTAAGGGTGTGAAAGACCCCAGGGATTGTTTTACAACATGATTGTGTTTAAAGAAACTAAGTCCCTTGGGGTAGGGAAAGACCCTTGGGTCTACTTTTACATCAGGATTGTGTTTATCCCTTAACGTCCAACTATGCTATACATGGTTATGGGATGGGATCTCAACAGTTTCAACAAGAGATCCCAGAGGGATCTTGGCGCCCACCATTGAATGATGTTTATAGGTTCCATGTCAGATTGATCTTCTCTCTATTTTTCCCTTCAAACATCCCTCCTGTACTTTCAAACAAGGGAAACAAATATATATGAAATTTGAGATTTAGCGATAATGGCTGTCTGTCGACCATGTTGTTTCCAGATTGGTCCCAAAATGCAACACGGCGGACCAAGGGGAATCTACATATGAAATTTGAGAACGATCCCTTCAGTACCTTCTGTAAAATAGCGATAACAAACTTCAATTGTCAAAATCCAAGATGGCTGTCTGTCAGCCATGTTGTTATCCGACTGGTCCCAAAATGCAATATGCATAACTATGGACCAAGGGGAACCTACAGATGAAATTTGAGAAAGATTCCTTCATTACTTTCCGAGAAATAGCGATAAAAATCTTCAATTGTCAAAATCTAAGATGGCTGCCTATCGGCTATGTTGTTTTCCGACTGGTACGAAAATGCAATATGCATAGCTTAAGACCAAGTGGAACCTACATATGAAATTTCAGAAAGATCCCTTCAGTACTTTTTGAGAAATAGCGATAACAAACTTCAATTGTCAAAATCCAAGATGGCTGCCTATCGGCCATGCTGTTTTCTGATTGGTCCGAAAATGCAATATGCATAGCTTAAGACCAAGTGGAACCTACATGTGAAATTTCAGAAAGATCCCTTCAGTACTTTCTGAGAAATAGCGATAACAATCTTTAATTATCAAAATCCAAGATGGCTGCCTGTCGGCCATGCTGTTTTCCGATTGGTCCCAAAATGCAATATGCATAACTACAGACCAAGGGGAACCTGCATATGAAATTTGAGAAAGATCCTTTCAGTACTATCTCAGAAATAGCGATAACAATAATTGTTTACGGAGGGACAGACGGACCACGAACGCAAGGCGATTTGAATAGCCCACCATCTGATGATGGTGGGCTAAAAATATAACCAAGACACTACTGGTAGATCCTTATGGGTGTGGAAAGACCCCAGGGCCCATTTTTACATCAGGATTGTGTTTATCTCTTGATACCAAACAATGCTATAGATGGTAATGGAGTGGGGCTCTCAACAGTTACAAAAATATAACCAAGAAACGAAGTCCCTTTGGGTGGGGAAGACCCCAGGGCCTATATCTACATTATTTCGTTGATCTCTATATGCCATACAATGCTATACAATTTGTATATATGGTTATTGGGTGGGCATATGTATGATGTCTAAGATATATCAAAGAAACCAAGTACGTAGGGGTTGGGAAAGGCCCTAGGACATGTTTTGGTTGGTCAGAGATACTACATGCATTTATGAACCAGTGGGATCTTGGCGCCCACCATTGAATGATGTTTATAGGTACCATGTCAGATTGATCTTCTCTCTATTTTTCCCTTCAAACATCCCTCCAGTACTTTCAAACAAGGGAAACAAATATATATGAAATTTGAGATTTAACGATAATGGCTGTTTCCAGATTGGTCCCAAAATGCAACACGGCGGATCAAGGGGAACCTACATATGAAATTTGAGAACGATCCCTTCAGTACCTTCTGTAAAATAGCGATAACAAACTTCAATTGTCAAAATCCAAGATGGCTGTCTGTCAGCCATGTTGTTATCCGACTGGTCCCAAAATGTAATATGCATAACTATGGACCAAGGGGAACCTACATATGAAATTTCAGAAAGATCCCTTCATTATTTTCCGAGAAATAGCGATAACAAACTTCAATTGTCAAAATCCAAGATGGCTGCCTGTCGGCCATGTTGTTTTCCTATTGGTCACAAGATGCAATATGCAGAACTACAGACCAAGGGGAACTTTAAAAAAAAGTTTGAGAAAGATCCCTTCAGTAATTTCTGAAAAATAGCGATAACAATCTTCAATTCTCAAAATCCAAGATGGCTGCCTGTCGGCCATGTTGTTTTCCGATTGGTCTCAAAATGCAATATGCATAACTAGGCACCAATGGGAACCTATATATGAAATTTGAGAAAGATCCCTTCAGTACTTTCTGAGAAATAGCGATAACAAACTTCAATTGTCAAAATCCAAGATGACTGCCTGTCGGCCATGTTGTTTTCCGAATAGTCTGAAAATGCAATATGCATAACTAGGCACCGAGGGGAACCTACATATGAAATTTCAGAAAGATCCCTACATTATTTTCTGAGAAATAGCGATAACAAATTTCAATTGTCAAAATCCAAGATGGCTGCCTGTCGGCCATGTTGTTTTCTGATTGGTCTCAAAATGCAATATGCATAACTAGGCACCAGGAGGAATCTACATATAAAATTTGAGAAATATCCCTTCAGTGCTTTCTGAGAAATAGCGATAACAAACTTCAATTGTCAAAATCAAAGATGGCTGCCTGTCGGCCATGTTGTTTTCCGATTAGTCTCAAAATGCAATATGCATAACTAGGCACCAGGAGGAATCTACATATAAAATTTGAGAAATATCCCTTCATTGCTTTGTGAGAACTAGCGATAACAAAATTCAATTGTCAAAATCAAAGATGGCTACCTGTCGGCCATGTTGTTTTCCGATTGGTCTCAAAATGCAATATGCATAAGTAGGCACTAAGGGGAACCTATGTATGAAATTTGAGAAAGATCCCTTTTGTACGTTTTGAGAAATAGCGATAACAAGAATTGTTTACGGACGGACGGACGGACCACGGACGCAGGGCGATTTGAATAGCCCACCATCTGATGATGGTGGGCTAAAAATATAACCAAGACACTACTGGTAGATCCTTATGGGTGTGGAAAGACCCCAGGGCCCATTTTTACATCAGGATTGTGTTTATCTCTTGATACCAAACAATGCTATAGATGGTAATGGAGTGGGGCTCTCAACAGTTACAAAAATATAACCAAGAAACGAAGTCCCTTTGGGTGGGGAAGACCCCAGGGCCTATATCTACATTATTTCGTTGATCTCTATATGCCATACAATGCTATACAATTTGTATATATGGTTATTGGGTGGGCATATGTATGATGTCTAAGATATATCAAAGAAACCAAGTACGTAGGGGTTGGGAAAGGCCCTAGGACATGTTTTGGTTGGTCAGAGATACTACATGCATTTATGAACCAGTGGGATCTTGGCGCCCACCATTGAATGATGTTTATAGGTACCATGTCAGATTGATCTTCTCTCTATTTTTCCCTTCAAACATCCCTCCAGTACTTTCAAACAAGGGAAACAAATATATATGAAATTTGAGATTTAACGATAATGGCTGTTTCCAGATTGGTCCCAAAATGCAACACGGCGGATCAAGGGGAACCTACATATGAAATTTGAGAACGATCCCTTCAGTACCTTCTGTAAAATAGCGATAACAAACTTCAATTGTCAAAATCCAAGATGGCTGTCTGTCAGCCATGTTGTTATCCGACTGGTCCCAAAATGTAATATGCATAACTATGGACCAAGGGGAACCTACATATGAAATTTCAGAAAGATCCCTTCATTATTTTCCGAGAAATAGCGATAACAAACTTCAATTGTCAAAATCCAAGATGGCTGCCTGTCGGCCATGTTGTTTTCCTATTGGTCACAAGATGCAATATGCAGAACTACAGACCAAGGGGAACTTTAAAAAAAAAGTTTGAGAAAGATCCCTTCAGTAATTTCTGAAAAATAGCGATAACAATCTTCAATTCTCAAAATCCAAGATGGCTGCCTGTCGGCCATGTTGTTTTCCGATTGGTCTCAAAATGCAATATGCATAACTAGGCACCAATGGGAACCTATATATGAAATTTGAGAAAGATCCCTTCAGTACTTTCTGAGAAATAGCGATAACAAACTTCAATTGTCAAAATCCAAGATGACTGCCTGTCGGCCATGTTGTTTTCCGAATAGTCTGAAAATGCAATATGCATAACTAGGCACCGAGGGGAACCTACATATGAAATTTCAGAAAGATCCCTACATTATTTTCTGAGAAATAGCGATAACAAATTTCAATTGTCAAAATCCAAGATGGCTGCCTGTCGGCCATGTTGTTTTCTGATTGGTCTCAAAATGCAATATGCATAACTAGGCACCAGGAGGAATCTACATATAAAATTTGAGAAATATCCCTTCAGTGCTTTCTGAGAAATAGCGATAACAAACTTCAATTGTCAAAATCAAAGATGGCTGCCTGTCGGCCATGTTGTTTTCCGATTAGTCTCAAAATGCAATATGCATAACTAGGCACCAGGAGGAATCTACATATGAAATTTGAGAAATATCCCTTCATTGCTTTGTGAGAACTAGCGATAACAAAATTCAATTGTCAAAATCAAAGATGGCTACCTGTCGGCCATGTTGTTTTCCGATTGGTCTCAAAATGCAATATGCATAAGTAGGCACTAAGGGGAACCTATGTATGAAATTTGAGAAAGATCCCTTTTGTACGTTTTGAGAAATAGCGATAACAAGAATTGTTTACGGACGGACGGACGGACCACGGACGCAGGGCGATTTGAATAGCCCACCATCTGATGATGGTGGGCTAAAAATCTGTTTACCTTCCCCAAGGATGTTTCTGACCAAATTTGGTTAAAATCTAGTCAGTACTTTATGACTAAGTAGCGATTTAAAGGACCTCTATTTCCCCTATAGGGCCAGTCACCAATCAAAATCTGTTCCCCTTTTCCAAAGATGTTTCTGACCAAATTAGGTTAAAGTCTATTCAGAACTTATACAAGAGATTTAAAGGGATTAAATTATCTCTATTTCTCCTATTGGGCCCTGCTCCTCTGGTCCAGGCGGGTCACAACCACCATTTATTCAAAATCTATTCCCCTTCTCCAATGATCGTTTCTTACTAAATTGGGTTCAAATCCATTCGTAACTTTATGACTAGTAGCGAATTAAATGCATTACCTCGAACTATTTCCCCTTTTGGGGCCCCGCCCCTCTGGCCCTGGGGGTCAGTCACTGCTTATGCAAAATCTGTTCCCCCAACGATGTTTATGACCAAATTGGGTTCAAATCCCATCAATAACTTTTGACAAGTAGCGATTTAAAGCAATGTTGACGGACGAACGGCGGATGCCGTGCCATGGCATCAGGTCACCAGACCTTTGGTCCAGGCGAGCTAAAAATAAGCCAGTTTTACCAGTCCACTAGCCAGTTTTCAGTCTGGTGTAGGCGTCCTACCCGCCCACATGTTTGATTTCATTGCATTCCATCATGCAAACAGTTCAGTCTCCATGTTAACTATACCAGTGCTGTATTCCGATGATGTCAACTATACCAGGACTTGTTTAGTGTCATTTGTATATACTCTGATGTTAACTATATCAGTGCTTGTTTAATGTTATTTGTATAGGCACTGAGGGGAACCTACATATGAAATTTGAGAAAGATCCCTTCAGTACTTTCTGAGAAATAACGATAACAAACTTCAATTGTCAATATTCAAGATGGCTGCCTGTCGGCCATGTTGTTTTCCGATTGGTCTAAAAATGCAATATGCATAACTAGGCACCAATGGGAACCTATATATGAAATTTGAGAAAGATCCCTTCAGTACTTTCTGAGAAATAGCGATAACAAACTTCAATTGTCAAAATCCAAGATGACTGCCTGTCGGCCATGTTGTTTTCCGATTAGTCTCAAAATGCAATATGCATAACTAGGCACCAGGAGGAATCTACATATGAAATTTGAGAAATATCCCTTCATTGCTTTGTGAGAACTAGCGATAACAAAATTCAATTGTCAAAATCAAAGATGGCTACCTGTCGGCCATGTTGTTTTCCGATTGGTCTCAAAATGCAATATGCATAAGTAGGCACTAAGGGGAACCTATGTATGAAATTTGAGAAAGATCCCTTTTGTACGTTTTGAGAAATAGCGATAACAAGAATTGTTTACGGACGGACGGACGGACCACGGACGCAGGGCGATTTGAATAGCCCACCATCTGATGATGGTGGGCTAAAAATCTGTTTACCTTCCCCAAGGATGTTTCTGACCAAATTTGGTTAAAATCTAGTCAGTACTTTATGACTAAGTAGCGATTTAAAGGACCTCTATTTCCCCTATAGGGCCAGTCACCAATCAAAATCTGTTCCCCTTTTCCAAAGATGTTTCTGACCAAATTAGGTTAAAGTCTATTCAGAACTTATACAAGAGATTTAAAGGGATTAAATTATCTCTATTTCTCCTATTGGGCCCTGCTCCTCTGGTCCAGGCGGGTCACAACCACCATTTATTCAAAATCTATTCCCCTTCTCCAATGATCGTTTCTTACTAAATTGGGTTCAAATCCATTCGTAACTTTATGACTAGTAGCGAATTAAATGCATTACCTCGAACTATTTCCCCTTTTGGGGCCCCGCCCCTCTGGCCCTGGGGGTCAGTCACTGCTTATGCAAAATCTGTTCCCCCAACGATGTTTATGACCAAATTGGGTTCAAATCCCATCAATAACTTTTGACAAGTAGCGATTTAAAGCAATGTTGACGGACGAACGGCGGATGCCGTGCCATGGCATCAGGTCACCAGACCTTTGGTCCAGGCGAGCTAAAAATAAGCCAGTTTTACCAGTCCACTAGCCAGTTTTCAGTCTGGTGTAGGCGTCCTACCCGCCCACATGTTTGATTTCATTGCATTCCATCATGCAAACAGTTCAGTCTCCATGTTAACTATACCAGTGCTGTATTCCGATGATGTCAACTATACCAGGACTTGTTTAGTGTCATTTGTATATACTCTGATGTTAACTATATCAGTGCTTGTTTAATGTTATTTGTATAGGCACTGAGGGGAACCTACATATGAAATTTGAGAAAGATCCCTTCAGTACTTTCTGAGAAATAACGATAACAAACTTCAATTGTCAATATTCAAGATGGCTGCCTGTCGGCCATGTTGTTTTCCGATTGGTCTAAAAATGCAATATGCATAACTAGGCACCAATGGGAACCTATATATGAAATTTGAGAAAGATCCCTTCAGTACTTTCTGAGAAATAGCGATAACAAACTTCAATTGTCAAAATCCAAGATGACTGCCTGTCGGCCATGTTGTTTTCCGATTAGTCTCAAAATGCAATATGCATAACTAGGCACCAAGGGGAACCTACATATGAAATTTCAGAAAGATCCCTTCAGTATTTTCTGAGAAATAGCGATAACAAACTTCAATTGTCAAAATCAAAGATGGCTGCCTGTCGGCCATGTTGTTTTCCGATTGGTCTCAAAATGCAATATGCATAACTAGGCACTAAGGGGAACCTATGCATGAGATTTGAAAAAGATCCCTTTTGTACGTTTTGAGAAATAGCGATAACAAGAATTGTTTACGGACGGACGGACGGAGGGACGGACGGACCACGGACGCAAGGCGATTTGAATAGCCCACCATCTGATGATGATGGTGGGCTAAAAATCTGTTTACCTTCCCCAAGGATGTTTCTGACCAAATTTGGTTAAAATCTAGTCAGTACTTTATGACTAAGTAGCGATTTAAAGGACCTCTATTTCCCCTATAGGGCCAGTCACCAATCAAAATCTGTTCCCCTTTTCCAAAGATGTTTCTGACCAAATTAGGTTAAAGTCTATTCAGAACTTAAACAAGAGATTTAAAGGGATTAAATTATCTCTATTTCTCCTATTGGGCCCTGCTCCTCTGGTCCAGGCGGGTCACAACCACCATTTATTCAAAATCTATTTCCCTTCTCCAATGATCGTTTCTTACTAAATTGGGTTCAAATCCATTCGTAACTTTATGACTAGTAACGAATTAAATACATTACCTCGAACTATTTCCCCTTTTGGGGCCCCGCCCCTCTGGCCCTGGGGGTCAGTCATTGCTTATGCAAAATCTGTTCCCCCAACGATGTTTATGACCAAATTGGGTTCAAATCCCATCAATAACATTTGACAAGTAGCGATTTAAAGCAATGTTGACGGACGAACGGCGGATGCCGTGCCATGGCATCAGGTCACCAGACCTTTGGTCCAGGCGAGCTAAAAATAAGCCAGTTTTTACCAGTCCACTAGCCAGTTTCCAGTCTGGTGTAGGCGTCCTACCCGCCCACGTTTGATTTCATTGCATTCCATCATGCAAACAGTTCAGTCTCCATGTTAACTATACCAGTGCTGTATTCCGATGATGTCAACTATACCAGGACTTGTTTAGTGTTATTTGTATATACTCTGTTAACTATATCAGTGCTTGTTTAATGTTATTTGTATATATTCTGATGTTAACTATATCAGTGCTTGTTTAATGTTATTTGTATATATTCTGTTAACTATATCAGTGCTTGTTTAATGTTATTTGTATATAATATTCTGATGATGTTAACTATACCAGTGCTTGTTTAATGTTATTTTTATATATTCCGATGATGTTCCTGTATTGTATGTATCGATCTGAGTGTTCAATAAAGATCTTTTCTCACTATGAAGGACAAACCATGAATAGTATCCACCATACACGTATAACGTTAATATATGTAGGGATACTCTACGGCGTAACTCTACAAATAAGAAGTCCAATTCGATCATTCTTCCAGGGATTCCTGAACCTGTTACATAGGTATTTTACTGGAACGGAATTAAGTCCTACTAGGACTATTTGGTTAAGCAAAGTCAGTGGTGTAGAAATCAGGGACGCAACATGTTTATACCTAGAACTGGCATATAGTGTAATGTAGAGAGTTTGTCAACATGGAGAATATTTTCAATATATTGAGAGTTCAAAAAGTACAGATGGAGTTTCTCTTTTAAAGTGGGCATTCGTTGAGGCTTTGTATGAGGGAACTCCTGCTATGAATAATATATCACAAAACAGATTTCACATTCATTTTAAATGTTAGTTAGAAATAGAAGCCTCCAATGGGTGGCTACTTTGTGACAATCTTTGGCTAGTTTTCAGAAAAAAAAAAAGAAAAGAAAAGAGTAGAAAACAGAAAGTGGGGGACATAATAACATTGAGGACATTTAAGGAAAAGAGGAGAAAACAACTGCATTCCGGAGCCACTGGACCAAACTACAGGCATGTGTCTAGTTAGTAATTATAGAAAAAAATATTAGCCCTTATTCCTATATCAACAAGGTGTAGCACTGAAGATTGGACAATGCATTGGATGTGTAATGGAAGAAGGCAATCTATCTAATCTTAAGAGCTGTTTTAAAATGGACAGTTTGATTGGCCGACAATTATAGTTAGTATTGTTTACAGACATGTTGATGATGCCAATCCATCTAAAATCAATGCCATAGTCGTATAGGTGAGACAAAACTCAATTGTAGGTAACTATGGTTACATAGTCGTATAGGTGAGACAAAAATCAATTGTAGGGAATTCTGATTTAATGTAGGAATGAAGAACTCAGCAACATATTCCCAGACAGTGGTTTTATTTTGTCACTTTAAGTTAATGTTCATGCCCTTATGAGCTCTTGGCTGCCATCCTCCTGTCCCTCTCTTCAGCGATGGACAGCTTAACACCCTTACCGCGGGGCAGGGAGATCCAGGGCTTGTTTCCTTTGCCGATCACAAATACATAGCTCAATCTGAAAACAAGAAGAGAACATAACCTTTTTTACTAATAAGGCTCCAACACATCGTGAAAGTGGTAGGATTCTAAATCTAATATTCTTTGTATAACTTCATGCAATGTTTCACATATTTCGCAAGCAAATTCAAAGATATATCACTTAAATTCATTACGGCCAACTTCCTTTCAATGAAAATGATACAAATTTTCAAAATTTCTCTCAAGTTAAGTCATTCTGTAATTTTTCCTGATCATTGGGCATCAAAAATCCCTCTCATTTATAAAGATATTTAACTTTAATAATATCCTCAGGAAATTATGCATCCTTTTTCAGAAAGCAAAAAACTAAATAACTTTTACTGCTTCAGACAATCTTTAAGAAACGTAGAGAGGTCCAATTGAGCTCCACTTACCTTGTTGCAAATGTGTGTCCTAAAGCATCCTTGATGTGTACAATGTCAAAAGAACCTGGATGCCTCTCTCTGTGCTGAATGACACCAACTCGCCCCAAGTTATGGCCTCCAGTGATCATACAAAGGTTACCTACAGAACAAAACAACATTTAATTTTGTGTGAACCTTATGTCCTCATCAGCCTTTCTGTGAGCTATTCCAGTAAAACATCTACTCAACAGGAGAAATCCAGGTAAAGAAATGTTTGATGTTCCAATGAAATCTGTTGACAGTGTTGTGTAGTATCCAAGAAAAGAGCCAGTGTCGGCCCCCAATTATCATTTCTGCTCAGGACTCCATATCCTTCCGACAACCAAAACATACTTATGCAAAGTAATGCGTAATGATCAAATTAAATTGGCCATGTCCAAGCCTCCAGCATGGGCCCCATTGAAACTTGAAATTATTGAATATGGAATTACTAGGAATGGAGACAATCGTTAAATCATTCAAATAATGACATCACAAATCATCTTGAAATGTGTCCCAATAGGCCAACTTTTAGCATTAACCCAATCTGTTGGCAGGTTCTCAATTATGTTATTAATTCAGAATGCAATGGGACAACAGGCCAGACCGAGACACTATATATATACGCCACCCCACAAAATGGTGGGGGAATAATAATATCAATCAAAACTATTTTTAAAGTGTCACTTGTGATATTAACTTCAACATTTCATTGTATCAAATCATTGGTAATGCCCAAAAAACACATGTCAGTGGGCGACCGTTGAGAGAAGTTGCTCTTGGCCTCATTTTGACTACACATGATCACGGAACAGATGAAGTATAGCTTCGATAGGGCCAGTGATAATAATGAAACATATCTTTCTATTCCTATTAATTTACACAAAACTTGAAACTTGAAATAAAAGTGATTTCTATTGGGAAAGAATTCCCTTACTTTAATGATTTCTTTATTTTAAATTTTGAACAAACTTTGTAGCTCTTCATCCCAGCATGCTAAAGGCCCAAGATCAGGCATGTGGGCCTCTTGGTTATTGAGAAAATGTTATTTCAAGATTTAGGTTTTAGCATATATGATTCCTGCTGTGACCTTGAAAGAAAGTAAAGGTCATTCATTTCAACTATCTTGATTGTTCTTCACCCTAGCATACTGAAGGCCCAATATCGGGTCTCTGGACTTTGCTGAACGAAAAGAAGCCATTTGAAGATTTTATATTTGATCCCTAGCCTGTGACTCTGAATGAAGGTTGAAGTAATTCATTTGAATAATCTTGATAGCTCTTTCAACCAATCATACTAAGGCCCATATCAGATCTCTGGGCCTTTTGCTAAGTGAGATGTCATTTAAGATTTTAGCATATTCAACGAGACGGGACACACACTACAGGGCTTTTTCTGCAGGTCTTTTTGGGGTTGTTATGGGCCCAATTCCCAATCAGAATTATTTCAATTCAAAGCCGAATTCCAAAATTTTGCAGTTTATTCCTGAAAAAATCTTTTCCAATTCCCAAATTTTCTTCCCAAAATGAGGCAAAAAGGGCCCATCCCAGACTAGTGAAAAAAAACAAAAAAAACCTGCACTATATATGCTACCCCACAAAATGATTGGTGCATAATAATGTCAATGAAAACTATTTTTAAAGTATCACTTGTGATATTAACTTCAACATTTCATTGTATCAAATCATTGGTAATGCCCAAAAAACACGCGTCAGTGGGCGACCGTTGAGAGAAGTTACTCTTGGCCTCATTTTGACTACACATGATCACGGAACAGATGAAGTATAGCTTCGATAGGGCCAGTGATAATAATGCAACATATCTTTCTATTCCTATTAATTTATACAAAACTTGAAACTTGAAAGAAAAGTGATTTCTATTGGGAAAGAAATTCCTTACTTAAATGATTTCTTTTTTTTAGTAACACAATTTATTGAAATGCTGCTTTGACAAGAACTTGAAACAAGTAGATTGGTCAAAAGTATCAATTTTCATTAGGCGACCCAATGGACCACTGCTAGTGTTGAACCCTTGTGTTGATTCTTGAGAAGATGTTTAAAAGATTTTAGCATATCTGAGCCATGTAGCCTTGAATGAAGGTCAAGGCCATCAATTTGAACAAACTTTGTAGCCCTTCACCCAAGCATGCTAAAGGCCTAAGATCAGGCATGTGGCCCCTCTTGGTTATTGAGAAAATGTTATTTCAAGATTTAGATTTTAGCATATATGATCCCTGTGACCTTGAAAGAAGGTCAGGGTCATTCATTTCAACAAACTTAATTGTTCTTCACCCTAGCATACTGAAGGCCCAATATCGGGTCTCTGAACTTTGCTGAACGAAAAGAAGTTATTTGAAGATTTTATCATATTTGATCCCTAGCCTGTGACCCTGAATGAAGGTCGAAGTAATTCATTTGAACAATCTTGATAGCTCTTTCAAGCAATCATGCTAAGGCCCATATCAGATCTCTGGGCCTCTTGCTAATTCTATAAGTGAGATGTCATTTAAAGATTTTAGCACATGTAACGAGACGGGACACACACTACAGGGCTTTTTCTGCTGGTCTTTTTGGGGTTGTTAATGGGCCCAATTCCCAATCAGAATTATTTCAATTCAAAGCCGAATTCCAAAATTTTGCAGTTTATTCCTGAAAAAATCTTTCCCAATTCACCAATTTTCTTCCCAAAATGAGGCAAAAAGGGCCCATCCCAGACTAGTAAAAAAAAAAAACTGCACTATATATGCCACTCCACAAATGATTGGGGCATAATAATGTCAATGAAAACTATTTTTAAAGTATCACTTGTGATATTGACTTCAACATTTCATTGTATCAAATCATTGGTAATGCCCAAAAAACACATGTCAGTGGGCGACCGTTGAGAGAAGTTGTTCTTGGCCTCATTTTGACTACACATGATCACGGAACAGATAAAGTATAGCTTCGATAGGGCCAGTGATAATGAAGTAACATACCTTTCTATTACTATTGATTTACACAAAACTTCTGAAATGATTCAAGCCTTTAATTTGACTTCAGTGTTGTGGATGCTGGATGCTTTTTCCTGTAAAATATCCACCTACTCTAGGTTTGTCGAACAGGGCCCACCATTAGAATCCATTTAATTCAAATAATACATTTTAATCAGGCTGCATTCTCTCCAGAACAGAATTTCTTTATTCCTGGATTCCTCCTGCTAGATATATATTCTAATGGAATATCCCTAACATTATAAACCACAAAAGAATTTCACTTTTACAATCAGGATGTTGGTCTCTTACCGGAATCAAATTTGATGAACTCCTTCATTTTGCCAGAGGCAATATCCACCATGATGGTGTCGTTGACCTTAGTCAAGGGGTCAGGGTAGCGGATAGTCCTAGCATCATGGGTGGTCAACATTGGTACACCTTTAGCTCCAACAGTCACTCGCTTCACTCGGCACAGTTTGTACTGAAAAAAATACACCAGAGTTTTTACACAAATATAATGCTAATACACACACCTAATGGGGTTCGATGTCCAATTTTTCATCCATCTTTTCGTTTCAAAATGAAATGTTTTAAAAGTATAAACCACAGAAACACTTGTCCTTATTAAGTTATGTAAAAAAAACATTACCTTGGCCTCCTCTGGTTTGATGCGGTGAACTGTAAATCGTCCTTTTACATCATACAGGAGTCTGAAGTTCTCATTTGTCTTTTCAATGGTGATGACATCTAAAACATAGAAGGTCATTAGGTTTATTGTCATGTTTATCATGGAAGAGTGCACTATTTGGTCAGATTTTGAAATCTATGTATCAAATCATTGGTAATGCCCTCCAAACACTAGCTAGTGGGCGACCGTTGACAGATGTTCCTCTCAGGCTCAATTTGACTATACATTACCACATGTTAAATCAAGTATCGCTTCAATAAGACCTTTCAATATTTATTTCTTCACCCTAAATTTTACAATGCAGCAAAACATGTCGTTTTTCATTAACCCAGTTATTCCAATGGCCTTATGCCTTACATTTCTAGACTATAACTTTCGCCTTTGAGAAACTCGAGGTAAATTAATCAAACAAAAACCAGACTTTTTACTGGCATATCAGATCTTCAAAACATGCATTTTAATCAGAACATGCATCAATGCTATTTGCCCCAATTTTCTGGGAAAAAAAAGTCAAAATTTCTCAATTAACGACAGGATTGCATAACTAAAACACTACATAAGAGACTTCTGGTCGGCCGATGTATTATCCGACGTTATTGTGCTTACTGTCACCTCTTAATTTCCCAGAGAACTATCCTTTAAAGCACAGGACGTCTGTTCAACATACCGGGTAGAAATAACACTGCTTACTCACCCATAAAACCAGCTGGGTAGTCCTTGGCCGTTCTCACCTTCCCGTCAACTTTGATCAGCCTCTGGTTAACGATCTTCTTAACTTCATCGTATGTGAGGGCATACTTTAGTCTATTACGTAGGAAAACGATCATGGGAAGGCATTCCCTCAACTTGTGTGGGCCAGTGCTAGGTCGAGGAGCAAAGACACCACTCAGTTTGTCCAGCATCCATGACTTGGGCGCCGTAAGGCGCTTCATAGACTTCCTACGTCCTCGATAACCCTGAAATCAAAATCATGGGAGTCAAAACGATAAACATAACTCGTACTGCAGTGGAAGGCACAACGCTGGCCATGCTCTTCCGTAGAACATAAGTGTCCGGTCCTGCGATTATTGGTCAGTTTAGGCTTATAGTAGATTAACTATGGGGGTACTTGCTTAAATATCTTGCAAATTTTCATCTCAAAGGTCCAGATGCCTAAATATACACAAATTCTAACGAATGCAGACATAAGCGTATCAGTAATGAAAATGGGAAAGCGAATCCTGTTTACATGAAATACACGTAAAATAGAAGAGTTTAAAAGCGAATAATTTATTTACTGGAGCGTATATGGGTAAAATATCGAGATATTTATTATTTCTGATGTTTGTTTAATGCATAAACGTACAAAATTTGTTTCTAAAAACAATTTTTAAGCTAGGATTGAACGGATTATATATCACATGTCAAATGTTGTGACCCACCATTTTGGCTATACACTGTGAAAAGGCCGATCTAGTTAACCGGAAGTAGAAATGTAGGAGTACATAATCAACCAAACGGATAAAAAAAGACGAAAGAAATGCTAAATGGAACGAATCGATACATTGCCATTGTCAGAAAATTTAATTTCAAAGTGGCGAAAATTAAAACAATGATTTGAAAGTCTACACAATATATTCAAAAATGGCAAATGTATGAAATTAATGTTTTAAATAAACTGACAAAAAAGACAGAAGTGGAACTAAATGGAGCGAAATCGGCAAACAATTTAAACGAACATTGAATGGACCATTATTTAAAAAATGGAAATGTATAAATATGTGAATGTCTGACATAAACTTTTGGACAAAGTGGGCGTGCACTGTCAATGATTTTACTTATTTTTCCAAGTTGGTATGCAGTACGAAATCAGAGAATAAAGAATGCAATTCTTTCCTCCAGACACAGAATCTCGTAAGAGAAAATTATGACGCAGACAATTTCTATTGTGTAGATTAAGAAAAGGGCAGTGCACTCATATCTATTTTCCCAAACTGGAGCACGAGGATCAATCGGAAAGCTCTGCAGTGCAAAAACTTAAGTCTGATTACCGATTGAGATTGAATAACATATGGGACAGTCAGCATATTTTTGGACACCTGGCCGATTCAGGGAATAATTAAAATCAGAATGTATTTTTGCTACTCCAGAAAGATTTTTCTTAATGTTCCTAACCTTTCTTTGTGATGTCATACATGTGACATAACAATTAAAAACCAATATTGGAATCTTAAGGCAGTCACAGATCGACCGTGTATTCATTATGTGCGTGCAGTATGCTAGGACATTGATAACGAGATTGTAAATATAAATTCAGATGCATCCAGAAACGTGTATATCAGATATATACGTGTAACCCTGGTAAACACTAGCCGCAATATATCAGCACTAGCCCAATTTTCGGAGGAGGACAATTTTTTATAGCCTTAAAAATGCCTTGGCGCCCCCCCCCCCCCCCCCCCCCCCCCCCCCCCCCCTCCTTCCGACCCCTCGCCAAAAAATAAAAATAAAAATCGCATTATCACTAACTTACTGGACCCCCAGCCTTTCGAAAATCCTGGATCCGCGCCTGGGAAAGATGGTTTTGTCATATTTCTTGAAGATATCTCTGCGGCTGCCTAAACAAGAAATAGATTGAAAATGGATGCTGTTCATATATATCTTAATTTCACGGAAAGTAATGAAATTAATTTTTGAAAATGACTATGTTTCCCCATTTACTGATATTTTAAGAAGATTCAAACTTGATTTTTTACATGTGACGCGTATCAAATATATGGCCTCTGAGGTTTTTAAGATTTTATGTCACCATCTATTTTACAAGGTCTTATTGAGAGGAAAGAAGTGTTTTTACAATCTTAGACAGGATAATCTGGTAAGGATTCCTAAGGTGAACACCTTCACTTATGGGAAGAGATCTGTTCGGCTTGCAGCCTCCCAGGTGGGGAACAGCTTGTCGAATCAGCGAAGATTAGTTGAGAATTACGAGTCTTTTCGGAGACTGCTCCGCACCTGGGATACCGATGTCTGTTCATGTGCCATCTGTGTACTCACGGTGCAGTGTGAGTCGTTCCCCCTTTGGAGTTCTTAGTCATTTTTTCTTAGTCATTTTTTAACGAAAAGTCAATAACTTTCTCTACACGAGCAAGTTACAAACTTTCGATATTATTCTCGCACATGAAAGTCACGTCAGATATAACTTTGAATGCTTCGATGAATTCGTGCAATTACTCTCTAGAAAACGACCCCGAATTCCGCCGGGGGCCTCGCCCCCTGGAACCCCCTACCAGGGCGCTGCTCTGGACCCACTGGGGGCCTTCGCGGCCCTCAGACCCTCGCCAAAAAAAAAAAACACAAAAAAAACTCGCATTATCACTAAATTACTGGACCCCCACCCCCTACCAGGCCGCTGCCCTGGACCCGCTGGGGGCCTTCGGGGCCCTCTGACCCTCGCCAAAAAAAAAAACCAACAACAACAACAACTCGCATTATCACTAAATTACTGGACCCTCACCCCCTACCAGGCCGCTGCCCTGGACCCACTGGGGGCCTTCGCGGCCCTCAGACCCCTCGCCAAAACAAAAACAAAAAAACTCGCATTATTATGGCGCGGGAAGGATGTCATAATTAAATTCGATTTTTGCCTAGGCAGAAATAATTTTCCCTAAGCATAAATCGAATATTGCCTAGGCTGAAATATTTTTGCCTAAGCAATATTCGATTTTTGCCTAGGCAGAAATCGAATTCTGCCTAGGCAAAATTATTTTTGCTTAGGCAGAAATAATTTTGCCTAGGCAATATTTTATTTTTGCCTAGGCAAAAATATTTAATTATGACATCCTTCCCGCGCCATACATTATCACTCAATTACTGGACCCCCGCCAGTCCGTCTCAAATGGCAGGGGAGACAACTCCTAACAGTCATATCCCAAGATCAGTACGATATGGACAAGTGAACTGTACATGTGATGGAAATAACAGATAAGTTGATATATAGTTTGATCACCATCTATATTAAAACCAGAAACGGATAGATAGTTTTAACCATCCCTAGATCTGCAGTATCTCCTCGTAAACCGAGACTTGTCCCATAATATTCATTTTTTTACTGTACTGTAACTAACAGTTAACATTAGAATACAAATAGAATGTACGCTTGGCTTAGTTATATTCCTTGACTAATTACTAATTAGTCCCTTTCTATAGATAACGGTTAAATTGAATTGCTACTGACACAAGATGTATGATTAGTTTCATCTTCGGAAAAAAACTGTCCTTGTCGTCCAAAGTCCGTTAAAATTGGTGGTAGAGAATTTGTGTATCCCGAGCCGAGCCCGAGCCGAAGACCCGAGCCCGAGCTTTGGATATTTCCGTTTTTCTCCTTCATTACTGAATGGATTAAATTGATTTTTTCTACAAAGATTTGATTTCAGGTTTTAAATCAATCCGTGTAAGTGGATTTTCTTAAAATGTATTTTAACGTCCTAAATCGACGATTTTCATTTTTTAGGGGGAGAATTTGTGTAGCCCGCAATCAAGCGTGACTATTCATGTTTTTTGCTAATTATTTCCGATACATGCTACTATTGAGAAATATTACTAGATACAAACAACAAGTAAATATAGCTGATTCTAAAAATATAAATTTCAACATATATCTAATGTGACTTGATGTCAAATTTTGACATGTTTGTAACCGCGCCGACGATCAATGAACTCGCCGTGTTTACCGAGCTTTCACCGAGCCCGTGCTAAGGGCAGATAACTCTATCGATCCCGAGCTTTGTGACTGTACATTAATAAAGCCTTTAATGATAGGGCCATGATGTTCGTTTTATTAACACAGTGCCCTGTGATGGATAGTGACGATTCAGGTTGGTGGGTACTATCGGAGCTAGGTGTAGGTAACAAGTATATGGGTATTACAAATAACATTGTGGAGGGGACTAATAGCTTAATTAAATCTTTAAATAATTGGAAAGAATTACCGTTAGATAGTACAGTTTTGTCTTTTTATTATCTCCAGAATTACTATTGTAACGAAATCAAGATAGGTATAACTAAGCAGAAAGATCATTTGTCAGCGTCCTTAGAAATGCAGGTAAGCTCATCATACGGGGAAAATAGGAAAATCTTAAAAATAATTTTACTTAGCATACAACAACAAACAAATTGGGTTGACTGTGGGGTTTTTGTCATCGCTAATTTAGTAGAGTTTTGTTTTAATGGGTTTAAAGGTAGTGAAGAAATAGAATTCGACATAGATTATATGAGACAGCATCTAGTAAATTGTATTTCAAATTGTAGGTTTCTAAATTTCCAAAGAAAAAACTTAGTAAATACAGAAAAAAGAAAGTTTCTCAAGCCTTAACTTATGATATTTTTATCGATTGTGAGTCAGATGGATGTCATATTTCTAATGTTTTTGATGATATGGTAAGTTGTGACGCTGGTTGCGATAGGTGGTTTCACAATAGATGTGTTTGTGATCAGTCAGATTTTCATTTTTCAAGAGACGGTTTCGTTTGGCATTGTACTAAATGTTCGAAAATTCAAACTAGAATACAATAGGAAAATAGTACTGTAGTTGTGTTAAAATCATGCATTGATGAAAATATTTTTTTACTAAAAGAAATAGCTTTAGTAACAGATAAAAAGTAAACGAGTGAATTGGTTTATAACACAAATGAAAACTTTATTTTCTACGTAAAAAAATACAAAAGTACATATGGTGATAAACATATTTTAATGTGATAAACAATAATGAAAAGATGGGTAAATATATATAAAATCATTAAAATAAAATGATATGGGCTCTTTGTAGAACTGCGTCCTCGTCGCAGAGCCCGGAAACATTCTTATACAAGAATGGCTAAAAGTTCTACAAAGCTCGGGATCGATAGAGTTATCTGCCCTTAGCACGGGCTCGGTGAAAGCTCGGTAAACACGGCGAGTTCATTGATCGTCGGCGCGGTTACAAACATGTCAAAATTTGACATCAAGTCACATTAGATACATGTTGAAATTTATATTTTTAGAATCAGCTATATTTACTTGTTGTTTGTATCTAGTAATATTTCTCAATAATAGCATGTATCGGAAATAATTAGCAAAAAACATGAATAGTCACGCTTGATTGCGGGCTACACAAATTCTCCCCCTAAAAAATGAAAATCGTCGATTTAGGACGTTAAAATACATTTTAAGAAAATCCACTTACACGGATTGATTTAAAACCTGAAATTAAATCTTTGTAGAAAAAATCACCTTAATCCATTCAGTAATGAAGGAGAAAAACGAAAATATCCAAAGCTCGGGCTCGGGTCTAAAGCTCGGGCTCGGCTCGGGATACACAAATTCTCTACCACCGTTAAAATTCGCATAATTTTGGTGATTAGTTTTACCCCGACTCCAACATCCGGTAAAATGGCAGTCGTGCTCGGGAGTCAACATTGATAGATTTTCATGTTTACCTCTGCTTTGGCTTCATTCAAATATCAATGAACATCAAATGAACACTCCTGTATGTAAATAGGCTAAATTTAGATCATGGAGACCACCGGAGATATGGAAGGTGTTAACTGGGGGAACTTCGAAGGTTTCGACATGCTTGAAGGCGACGATGACAATCTCGCACCCGATACCAGTTCGATAACTCGCGTTTATTTGAATAGCGGTTCTGGTGAAAGTCAAAGGGAAGAACCGAGACCAGGGGACATGGGAACTGCGGACTTATCTTCTGATAACAAAACAACACAGAAACAGCCCATTTCCAACGATGGGTAAGATCGAACTGAAATGACAGTTGGGTGACTGGGTTACGAATATTCTAGACTTTGAGAGAGAGGGGGTTGCTCCGGTATAGTAAACTCCAATTCAGACATAAAACACAGACAGAATAAGGTTTTGGAAAGATATATCATTACAAATCAGGAGAAATATTCAAGCTTTATTTACAAATGTACTACAGAACCCGTTACACAACGACAGTACAAATGTGAACCTATATTATATCCTGTTACTAACCTCGAGCGCTCTGCCAGAGATAATGATACAACAATGTACATTGTAATACAGAACAGACGAATTATGGTAACGAAGAGGACTTATGATCCAGAATAAATTTTGAAAGTTAAAGTGATTTCATCATGACTTATAATATTTGTCAAAAGGTTTAATGGTAACAGATTAATGAGAGGTTGATATGATTTTGTAGATATATCCAACACACCATATCGGAGGACCAGATACTGATGCAGATAAACCCCGGGGAAAACCGCATGCCTTCCAACCCTAGTCATGCTACAATCACTATGGAAACCCGAGATCCCAACACCAAGCTTCTGGAGGTTACTAGGTAGATATTGAATTAGCTTTAATTATTTAAACACCTCTTTAAATAAGATTTATATTTCAGTATGTCTGAAATTGCTTTTAATTTGTTCCAGTTGTATGTGTTACTTTTTCATTACATGTTACGTCCATGAAGTAAATACCTTTACATCTGCCCAAAACCCTGTCATAATTAGGCATATAATAAGGGGTTAAAAATCCACCAGCCTGATATCTGGGGCTACCAAATATTCAGCTTGCGCTAGTAAAAATTACAGTTGGCCATATTTGCAACATAGATTACCTGAACAGTTTATAAAAACTGCCAAATAAGCAGTCTTTGCTACTAAATCAATATGTTTTAATTTGACATAAGAGTGCTGGCTTGTACTGTAGTCTATATCTCAAATCACGGGCAACAAATTAAAGCCATGCTGTAGACCATATTTGTTGTATGATGCCTTCTAATACCTAATCTGGAATAGGGGACAGATTTTCAGGAGCATTTTCTTTTTCAGATGTGAGACCTGGGTTTGGGAAATGATACCATAGATAAAAGAAAAGATTCATTTTTAAATTGGAAACTGATGCATGATAAAAATTATATAAAATATATCATGAGTGTCTGTACATGTGCAATACTTCAGAATATTTGACATGAGGTACTGGTTATCGACGGATGTTCTATTGCACTCTTCGACCTATAGAACCAGTACCTCATGTCAAATGTTCTGGACTATTGCACAAACACCCATGATATATTTGTTTTATTTCATACTAACTAAAGCACACTTTGAATCACTGAAATCTTGACTTTCCTGTAGGCCTATTTCGACACTGAAATCACAACTTTCCTGTAGGCCTATTTAGACACTGAAATGTCACGAGCTATTTAATAGGTCACACAGACTGTGCAATATTCATTTTAGTTATGCAGTAGTTCAAAATATAGCTTATATAAAAATATATCAAGCAGAGCCATTCTGAATATGATGTTTATATTTTAATGTTTTCCTATATTTGTTGGGCTAGTGGATTTTTGGTGTCTGTCTACTAGCCCCGGGCCACTGATTAGAAATTACCCTGAGGTATATTTACATTGTTTTCCAGGTATCAGGTATATTTACATTGTTTTCCAGGTATCAGTGCAACTATACAGGGTGTCCACGCACATACAGCACAGCAGGAAACCTTAGGACACACCAGAAAACTCATAAGGGTAAACAGAGATATCCTATAGTATTTTCACTGTTTTTGTTTGTGAAAAAAATAGTGATTTATAAATTCTCTAATAAATTAGCTACAATCTAAAGGGTTTATGATATTTACATAGATATGCTGTATTACTTGTACTTTTTTGTAAAATTAGGCTCCATGTAGTGGAAAAAGTCCATCTCAGATTTAAACTGTGATATGCTGTACATTGTTCCATGGCAGTGTTATATGTGTAACATTGTAGCTGACCTTTTTAGCTTTACACACTATTTTATATAGAGGTAACACAACTAGTGGTTGTTGGACATGGTATTTCACTCTTGTTAGTAATGTTTTAAAAGTTACAAAAAACATGAGCTGAATGAGTGTCTTTTGTTATTTTTAAAAACAGATTGTGACCTGGTTTGATGGACTTTTGGTTGTGAATCCCACTTTATTATAGTTCAACATAAAGAGGAATGTTGAGTTTCTTCACATCAACAACAGGTGTTGTGTTTACGCCTGATGCTATAAAGCCATCAATATAAAAATCAATAAAGGAATCATTGTTGGACATTAAGTTGTTGCATGAATCCTGAATATTTTGCAACAGATGGTAATAATGTAATAGTTTCCAATAATGTAACAGATCTAAATTCAGTAGCATTTGGTACTTCATGTTACAACCTGGACACAACAGTATGTCGTCAAAACGATGACATGTGACACAAAGCACACAAGAAAAAATGTAGTTGGGTCAAAGTTCAAAATTGCAACCAATCAGAAGATGAGAAGGTCATATACCACTAGATGTATATCAACATATTTTTACAAAATAGTCAGCACGTTCACACAAGTGTCTGAGAGAGGAATAACACAGCATATTGTGTTAGATTTGTATAGTAAAATACAAGGTAGGAATGACCAAGTCTTTATGATAAGTGTCTGAGAGAGGAATAACACAACATATTGTGTTAGATTTGTATATACTAAAACACAAGGTAGGAATGACCAAGTCTTTATGATAAGTGTCTGAGAGAGGAATAACACAACATATTGTGTTAGATTTGTATATACTAAAACACAAGGTAGGAATGACCAAGTCTTTATGATAAGTGTCTGAGAGAGGAATAACACAACATATTGTGTTAGATTTGTATATACTAAAACACAAGGTAGAAATGACCAAGTCTTTATGATAAGTGTGTAAACTACTCCTCCTTAACACCAAAGCGGATTTCAACCAAATTTGGTCTGAAACATTGAGGGAGGGCAATCATAATTTATTTAGATAAGGCTTGTTGGACTGAGGACAGAGAGACAGGACCCCAAATGGGGAATTTGCTCAAATATTGCTTTAAAACACTATTCCTCCTTAATGTTTTAACAAAAAAATAAATCACCAAATTTGGTCTGAAACATACATCAATGGAGGAGGGCAGTCATATGTATAAAAACAAGGCTGGTTTGACCCCTGGGGATAGAGGGGGGTAATCAGAAACGGGGAACTTCCTCAAATTTTGTTTTAAAACGCTATTCCTCTCTAATTAATGCCTTAACAAATTACAACCAAACTTAGTGTGAAACATCACTGGAGGAGGGCAATTATAATTTGGGGGGACAAAGGGTCGGGGCTCTAAAAGGGGAACTTGGCTGAAATTTTCCTTTAAAACGAAACTTCTCCTTATATAACGGATTGTAATAAAATTTGATCTGAAACACCATAGGGGTGGGCAATAATAGTTTGTATAAATAAGCTGGTTTTTCCTCTTGAGATGGAGGGATACGTCCCTGCTGTAAATCTTTGTCTGATGGCGTTTAGGCCCTGGCATGGGCCTCTTGTTGAATTGTTTTAGATCCCCTGAGACGAAGTCTCAAGTGACCTATTCTAACCGCCTTTTGTCCATTGTCATGCGTCCGTAAACAATTTACATTTTTGACTTCTTCTCCAAAACCACTGAACCAAATTCAATGAAATTTGGCAGGAAGATTCCAAAGGACAACCAAAATTGTGAATTATATGGTCCCGACCACCCTGGGGCCTGAGGGGCAGGGCCAAAAAGGGTCAACTTGACTAAAAATTTTAAAATCTTCTTCTCAACTCCCAGATATGGTAGAATCAAATAATCTTCACAGATAGAAAGGTCTTAAGGTCCTTTACCAAAATGTAAATTTCATGACCCTGGGGTCTCGCCTTTTCCCTTTTAAAGGGGGTAGAATTTACTATGTTAGTTTATATAGGGAAATCACAATTTTGACTATCATTTGTTTGTTCTATTGGAATTCATTCCAACTTTGTTAAAATTGTCAGCATTGGATGACAGCTTGATAGTATGCACATCTTGGCCCTGACTGACCCTCTGGGCTGATGGATGGGCCAAAAAGGGTCAATTAGATTAATTATTTCAAAACTCAGCTGACCATTAAGGCCCATGTGTCTCTTGTTTTTTTTTGTACACAGGTAATTAACTTCCCTGTTCACAGGTGAATATACCTTTGTCTGTAATGAATCCGGGTGTGGCAAGTCCTTCCTCACCTCCTACAGTCTCAAGATCCATGTACGAGTCCACACGAAAGAGAAGCCGTACGAATGTGAGCTGAGGGAGTGTCATAAGTCTTTCAACACTCTCTACAGGTATTACAGATACCTTATTAAAATCTTACACATTTTAAAAGCAGGAAAGTACATAATTCAGACATAGAATACATTGAAATGTCCAGCCTAACCAGGCTTAACAGATAATATAGACTTTCTTTAATGTTAAAAATTAACGTGAAATATTTTTATAGACTGAGGGCACATCAAAGGATCCACTCCGGTAACACATTTAACTGTGAGGAGGATGGCTGTACCAAATACTTCACCACACTTAGCGACCTGAGGAAACACATACGCACTCATACTGGTGAAAAACCATTTGTGTAAGTAATCAGCATTCTCATACTGGTGAAAACCATTTGTGTAAGTAATCAACATTCTCATACTGGTGAAAAACCATTTGTGTAAGTAATCAACATTCTCATACTGGTAAAAAAACCATTTGTGTAAGTAATCAACATTCTCATACTTGTGAAAAACCATTTGTGTAAGTAATCAACATTCTCATACTTGTGAAAAACCATTTGTGTAAGTAATCAACATTCTCATACTGGTGAAAAACCATTTGTGTAAGTAATCAACATTCTCATACTGGTGAAAAACCATTTGTGTAAGTAATCAACATTCTCATACTGGTGAAAAACCATTTGTGTAAGTAATCAACATTCTCATACTGGTGAAAAACCATTTGTGTAAGTAATCAACATTCTCATACTGGTGAAAAACCATTTGTGTAAGTAATCAACAATATACTATTCATCATGACACAAACATAGTTTGACTCTGTGGTGGGTAATATTGTTAATTCCATACCTAGTTTGACTCTGTGTTGGGTAATATTGTTAATTCCATACCTAGTTTGACTCTGTAGTCAGTAATATTGTTAATTCCATACCTAGTTTGACTCTGTGGTCAGTAATATTGTTAATTCCATACCTAGTTTGACTCTGTGGTCGGTAATATTGTTAATTCCATACCTAGTTTGACTCTGTAGTCAGTAATATTGTTAATTCCATACCTAGTTTGACTCTGTAGTCAGTAATATTGTTAATTCCATACCTATTTTGACTCTGTGGTCAGTAATATTGTTAATTCCATACCTAGTTTGACTCTGTGGTGGGTAATATTGTTAATTCCATACCTAGTTTGACTCTGTGGTCGGTAATATTGTTAATTCCATACCTAGTTTGACTCTGTGGTGGGTAATATTGTTAATTCCATACCTAGTTTGACTCTGTGGTCGGTAATATTGTTAATTCCATACCTAGTTTGACTCTGTGGTGGGTAATATTGTTAATTCCATACCTAGTTTGACTCTGTGGTGGGTAATATTGTTAATTCCATACCTAGTTTGACTCTGTGGTGGGTAATATTGTTAATTCCATACCTAGTTTGACTCTGTGGTGGGTAATATTGTTAATTCCATACCTAGTTTGACTCTGTGGTCAGTAATATTGTTAATTCCATACCTAGTTTGACTCTGTGGTGGGTAATATTGTTAATTCCATACCTAGTTTGACTCTGTGGTGGGTAATATTGTTAATTCCATACCTAGTTTGACTCTGTGGTGGGTAATATTGTTAATTCCATACCTAGTTTGACTCTGTGGTGGGTAATATTGTTAATTCCATACCTAGTTTGACTCTGTGGTCTGTAATATTGTTAATTCCATACCTAGTTTGACTCTGTGGTGGGTAATATTGTTAATTCCATACCTAGTTTGACTCTGTGGTCAGTAATATTGTTAATTCCATACCTAGTTTGACTCTGTGGTCAGTAATATTGTTAATTCCATACCTAGTTTGACTCTGTGGTGGGTAATATTGTTAATTCCATACCTAGTTTGACTCTGTGGTCAGTAATATTGTTAATTCCATACCTAGTTTGACTCTGTGGTGGGTAATATTGTTAATTCCATACCTAGTTTGACTCTGTGGTCGGTAATATTGTTAATTCCATACCTAGTTTGACTCTGTGGTCAGTAATATTGTTAATTCCATACCTAGTTTGACTCTGTGGTGGGTAATATTGTTAATTCCATACCTAGTTTGACTCTGTGGTGGGTAATATTGTTAATTCCATACCTAGTTTGACTCTGTGGTCGGTAATATTGTTAATTCCATACCTAGTTTGACTCTGTGGTCAGTAATATTGTTAATTCCATACCTAGTTTGACTCTGTGGTCAGTAATATTGTTAATTCCATACCTAGTTTGACTTTGTGGTCGGTAATATTGTTAATTCCATACCTAGTTTGACTCTGTGGTCAGTAATATTGTTAATTCCATACCTAGTTTGACTCTGTGGTCAGTAATATTGTTAATTCCATACCTAGTTTGACTCTGTGGTCAGTAATATTGTTAATTCCATACCTAGTTTGACTCTGTGGTCAGTAATATTGTTAATTCCATACCTAGTTTGACTCTGTGGTGGGTAATATTGTTAATTCCATACCTAGTTTGACTCTGTGGTGGGTAATATTGTTAATTCCATACCTAGTTTGACTCTGTAGTCAGTAATATTGTTAATTCCATACCTAGTTTGACTCTGTAGTCAGTAATATTGTTAATTCCATACCTAGTTTGACTCTGTGGTCAGTAATATTGTTAATTCCATACCTAGTTTGACTCTGTGGTCAGTAATATTGTTAATTCCATACCTAGTTTGACTCTGTGGTCAGTAATATTGTTAATTCCATACCTAGTTTGACTCTGTGGTGGGTAATATTGTTAATTCCATACCTAGTTTGACTCTGTAGTCAGTAATATTGTTAATTCCATACCTAGTTTGACTCTGTAGTCGGTAATATTGTTAATTCCATACCTAGTTTGACTCTGTGGTCAGTAATATTGTTAATTCCATACCTAGTTTGACTCTGTGGTGGGTAATATTGTTAATTCCATACCTAGTTTGACTCTGTGGTCAGTAATATTGTTAATTCCATACCTAGTTTGACTCTGTGGTCAGTAATATTGTTAATTCCATACCTAGTTTGACTCTGTGGTCAGTAATATTGTTAATTCCATACCTAGTTTGACACTGTGGTCAGTAATATTGTTAATTCCATACCTAGTTTGACTCTGTGGTCAGTAATATTGTTAATTCCATACCTAGTTTGACTCTGTGGTCGGTAATATTGTTAATTCCATACCTAGTTTGACTCTGTGGTGGGTAATATTGTTAATTCCATACCTAGTTTGACTCTGTGGTCGGTAATATTGTTAATTCCATACCTAGTTTGACTCTGTGGTGGGTAATATTGTTAATTCCATACCTAGTTTGACTCTGTGGTGGGTAATATTGTTAATTCCATACCTAGTTTGACTCTGTGGTGGGTAATATTGTTAATTCCATACCTAGTTTGACTCTGTGGTCAGTAATATTGTTAATTCCATACCTAGTTTGACTCTGTGGTGGGTAATATTGTTAATTCCATACCTAGTTTGACTCTGTGGTGGGTAATATTGTTAATTCCATACCTAGTTTGACTCTGTAGTCAGTAATATTGTTAATTCCATACCTAGTTTGACTCTGTGGTGGGTAATATTGTTAATTCCATACCTAGTTTGACTCTGTGGTGGGTAATATTGTTAATTCCATACCTAGTTTGACTCTGTGGTGGGTAATATTGTTAATTCCATACCTAGTTTGACTCTGTGGTCAGTAATATTGTTAATTCCATACCTAGTTTGTCTCTGTGGTGGGTAATATTGTTAATTCCATACCTAGTTTGACTCTGTGGTGGGTAATATTGTTAATTCCATACCTAGTTTGACTCTGTGGTGGGTAATATTGTTAATTCCATACCTAGTTTGACTCTGTGGTGGGTAATATTGTTAATTCCATACCTAGTTTGACTCTGTGGTCTGTAATATTGTTAATTCCATACCTAGTTTGACTCTGTGGTGGGTAATATTGTTAATTCCATACCTAGTTTGACTCTGTGGTCAGTAATATTGTTAATTCCATACCTAGTTTGACTCTGTGGTCAGTAATATTGTTAATTCCATACCTAGTTTGACTCTGTGGTGGGTAATATTGTTAATTCCATACCTAGTTTGACTCTGTGGTCAGTAATATTGTTAATTCCATACCTAGTTTGACTCTGTGGTGGGTAATATTGTTAATTCCATACCTAGTTTGACTCTGTGGTCGGTAATATTGTTAATTCCATACCTAGTTTGACTCTGTGGTCAGTAATATTGTTAATTCCATACCTAGTTTGACTCTGTGGTGGGTAATATTGTTAATTCCATACCTAGTTTGACTCTGTGGTGGGTAATATTGTTAATTCCATACCTAGTTTGACTCTGTGGTGGGTAATATTGTTAATTCCATACCTAGTTTGACTCTGTGGTCGGTAATATTGTTAATTCCATACCTAGTTTGACTCTGTGGTCAGTAATATTGTTAATTCCATACCTAGTTTGACTCTGTGGTCAGTAATATTGTTAATTCCATACCTAGTTTGACTTTGTGGTCGGTAATATTGTTAATTCCATACCTAGTTTGACTCTGTGGTCAGTAATATTGTTAATTCCATACCTAGTTTGACTCTGTGGTCAGTAATATTGTTAATTCCATACCTAGTTTGACTCTGTGGTCAGTAATATTGTTAATTCCATACCTAGTTTGACTCTGTGGTCAGTAATATTGTTAATTCCATACCTAGTTTGACTCTGTGGTGGGTAATATTGTTAATTCCATACCTAGTTTGACTCTGTGGTGGGTAATATTGTTAATTCCATACCTAGTTTGACTCTGTAGTCAGTAATATTGTTAATTCCATACCTAGTTTGACTCTGTAGTCAGTAATATTGTTAATTCCATACCTAGTTTGACTCTGTGGTCAGTAATATTGTTAATTCCATACCTAGTTTGACTCTGTGGTCAGTAATATTGTTAATTCCATACCTAGTTTGACTCTGTGGTGGGTAATATTGTTAATTCCATACCTAGTTTGACTCTGTGGTCAGTAATATTGTTAATTCCATACCTAGTTTGACTCTGTGGTCGGTAATATTGTTAATTCCATACCTAGTTTGACTCTGTGGTCAGTAATATTGTTAATTCCATACCTAGTTTGACTCTGTGGTGGGTAATATTGTTAATTCCATACCTAGTTTGACTCTGTAGTCAGTAATATTGTTAATTCCATACCTAATTTGACTCTGTAGTCGGTAATATTGTTAATTCCATACCTAGTTTGACTCTGTGGTCAGTAATATTGTTAATTCCATACCTAGTTTGACTCTGTGGTGGGTAATATTGTTAATTCCATACCTAGTTTGACTCTGTGGTCAGTAATATTGTTAATTCCATACCTAGTTTGACTCTGTGGTCAGTAATATTGTTAATTCCATACCTAGTTTGACTCTGTGGTCAGTAATATTGTTAATTCCATACCTAGTTTGACTCTGTGGTCGGTAATATTGTTAATTCCATACCTAGTTTGACTCTGTGGTGGGTAATATTGTTAATTCCATACCTAGTTTGACTCTGTGGTCGGTAATATTGTTAATTCCATACCTAGTTTGACTCTGTGGTGGGTAATATTGTTAATTCCATACCTAGTTTGACTCTGTGGTGGGTAATATTGTTAATTCCATTCCTAGTTTGACTCTGTGGTCGGTAATATTGTTAATTCCATACCTAGTTTGACTCTGTGGTGGGTAATATTGTTAATTCCATACCTAGTTTGACTCTGTGGTGGGTAATATTGTTAATTCCATACCTAGTTTGACTCTGTGGTGGGTAATATTGTTAATTCCATACCTAGTTTGACTCTGTGGTGGGTAATATTGTTAATTCCATACCTAGTTTGACTTTGTGGTCGGTAATATTGTTAATTCCATACCTAGTTTGACTCTGTGGTCAGTAATATTGTTAATTCCATACCTAGTTTGACTCTGTGGTCAGTAATATTGTTAATTCCATACCTAGTTTGACTCTGTGGTCAGTAATATTGTTAATTCCATACCTAGTTTGACTCTGTGGTGGGTAATATTGTTAATTCCATACCTAGTTTGACTCTGTGGTCGGTAATATTGTTAATTCCATACCTAGTTTGACTCTGTGGTGGGTAATATTGTTAATTCCATACCTAGTTTGACTCTGTAGTCAGTAATATTGTTAATTCCATACCTAGTTTGACTCTGTAGTCAGTAATATTGTTAATTCCATACCTAGTTTGACTCTGTGGTCAGTAATATTGTTAATTCCATACCTAGTTTGACTCTGTGGTCAGTAATATTGTTAATTCCATACCTAGTTTGACTCTGTGGTGGGTAATATTGTTAATTCCATACCTAGTTTGACTCTGTGGTCAGTAATATTGTTAATTCCATACCTAGTTTGACTCTGTGGTGGGTAATATTGTTAATTCCATACCTAGTTTGACTCTGTAGTCAGTAATATTGTTAATTCCATACCTAGTTTGACTCTGTAGTCGGTAATATTGTTAATTCCATACCTAGTTTGACTCTGTGGTCAGTAATATTGTTAATTCCATACCTAGTTTGACTCTGTGGTGGGTAATATTGTTAATTCCATACCTAGTTTGACTCTGTGGTCAGTAATATTGTTAATTCCATACCTAGTTTGACTCTGTGGTCAGTAATATTGTTAATTCCATACCTAGTTTGACTCTGTGGTCAGTAATATTGTTAATTCCATACCTAGTTTGACACTGTGGTCAGTAATATTGTTAATTCCATACCTAGTTTGACTCTGTGGTCAGTAATATTGTTAATTCCATACCTAGTTTGACTCTGTGGTCGGTAATATTGTTAATTCCATACCTAGTTTGACTCTGTGGTGGGTAATATTGTTAATTCCATACCTAGTTTGACTCTGTGGTCAGTAATATTGTTAATTCCATACCTAGTTTGACTCTGTGGTGGGTAATATTGTTAATTCCATACCTAGTTTGACTCTGTGGTGGGTAATATTGTTAATTCCATACCTAGTTTGACTCTGTGGTCGGTAATATTGTTAATTCCATACCTAGTTTGACTCTGTGGTGGGTAATATTGTTAATTCCATACCTAGTTTGACTCTGTGGTGGGTAATATTGTTAATTCCATACCTAGTTTGACTCTGTGGTGGGTAATATTGTTAATTCCATACCTAGTTTGACTCTGTGGTCAGTAATATTGTTAATTCCATACCTAGTTTGACTCTGTGGTCAGTAATATTGTTAATTCCATACCTAGTTTGACTCTGTGGTGGGTAATATTGTTAATTCCATACCTAGTTTGACTCTGTGGTGGGTAATATTGTTAATTCCATACCTAGTTTGACTCTGTAGTCAGTAATATTGTTAATTCCATACCTAGTTTGACTCTGTAGTCGGTAATATTGTTAATTCCATACCTAGTTTGACTCTGTGGTCAGTAATATTGTTAATTCCATACCTAGTTTGACTCTGTGGTGGGTAATATTGTTAATTCCATACCTAGTTTGACTCTGTGGTGGGTAATATTGTTAATTCCATACCTAGTTTGACTCTGTGGTCAGTAATATTGTTAATTCCATACCTAGTTTGACTCTGTGGTCAGTAATATTGTTAATTCCATACCTAGTTTGACTCTGTGGTCGGTAATATTGTTAATTCCATACCTAGTTTGACTCTGTGGTGGGTAATATTGTTAATTCCATACCTAGTTTGACTCTGTGGTCGGTAATATTGTTAATTCCATACCTAGTTTGACTCTGTGGTGGGTAATATTGTTAATTCCATACCTAGTTTGACTCTGTGGTGGGTAATATTGTTAATTCCATTCCTAGTTTGACTCTGGTCGGTAATATTGTTAATTCCATACCTAGTTTGACTCTGTGGTGGGTAATATTGTTAATTCCATACCTAGTTTGACTCTGTGGTGGGTAATATTGTTAATTCCATACCTAGTTTGACTCTGTGGTCAGTAATATTGTTAATTCCATACCTAGTTTGACTCTGTGGTGGGTAATATTGTTAATTCCATACCTAGTTTGACTTTGTGGTCGGTAATATTGTTAATTCCATACCTAGTTTGACTCTGTGGTCGGTAATATTGTTAATTCCATACCTAGTTTGACTCTGTGGTCAGTAATATTGTTAATTCCATACCTAGTTTGACTCTGTGGTCAGTAATATTGTTAATTCCATACCTAGTTTGACTCTGTGGTGGGTAATATTGTTAATTCCATACCTAGTTTGACTCTGTGGTGGGTAATATTGTTAATTCCATACCTAGTTTGACTCTGTGGTGGGTAATATTGTTAATTCCATACCTAGTTTGACTCTGTAGTCAGTAATATTGTTAATTCCATACCTAGTTTGACTCTGTAGTCAGTAATATTGTTAATTCCATACCTAGTTTGACTCTGTGGTCAGTAATATTGTTAATTCCATACCTAGTTTGACTCTGTGGTCAGTAATATTGTTAATTCCATACCTAGTTTGACTCTGTGGTGGGTAATATTGTTAATTCCATACCTAGTTTGACTCTGTGGTCAGTAATATTGTTAATTCCATACCTAGTTTGACTCTGTGGTGGGTAATATTGTTAATTCCATACCTAGTTTGACTCTGTAGTCAGTAATATTGTTAATTCCATACCTAGTTTGACTCTGTAGTCGGTAATATTGTTAATTCCATACCTAGTTTGACTCTGTGGTCAGTAATATTGTTAATTCCATACCTAGTTTGACTCTGTGGTGGGTAATATTGTTAATTCCATACCTAGTTTGACTCTGTGGTCAGTAATATTGTTAATTCCATACCTAGTTTGACTCTGTGGTCAGTAATATTGTTAATTCCATACCTAGTTTGACTCTGTGGTCAGTAATATTGTTAATTCCATACCTAGTTTGACACTGTGGTCAGTAATATTGTTAATTCCATACCTAGTTTGACTCTGTGGTCAGTAATATTGTTAATTCCATACCTAGTTTGACTCTGTGGTCGGTAATATTGTTAATTCCATACCTAGTTTGACTCTGTGGTGGGTAATATTGTTAATTCCATACCTAGTTTGACTCTGTGGTCAGTAATATTGTTAATTCCATACCTAGTTTGACTCTGTGGTGGGTAATATTGTTAATTCCATACCTAGTTTGACTCTGTGGTGGGTAATATTGTTAATTCCATACCTAGTTTGACTCTGTGGTGGGTAATATTGTTAATTCCATACCTAGTTTGACTCTGTGGTGGGTAATATTGTTAATTCCATACCTAGTTTGACTCTGTGGTGGGTAATATTGTTAATTCCATACCTAGTTTGACTCTGTGGTGGGTAATATTGTTAATTCCATACCTAGTTTGACTCTGTGGTCAGTAATATTGTTAATTCCATACCTAGTTTGACTCTGTGGTCAGTAATATTGTTAATTCCATACCTAGTTTGACTCTGTGGTCAGTAATATTGTTAATTCCATACCTAGTTTGACTCTGTGGTGGGTAATATTGTTAATTCCATACCTAGTTTGACTCTGTGGTCGGTAATATTGTTAATTCCATACCTAGTTTGACTCTGTAGTCAGTAATATTGTTAATTCCATACCTAGTTTGACTCTGTAGTCGGTAATATTGTTAATTCCATACCTAGTTTGACTCTGTGGTCAGTAATATTGTTAATTCCATACCTAGTTTGACTCTGTGGTGGGTAATATTGTTAATTCCATACCTAGTTTGACTCTGTGGTCAGTAATATTGTTAATTCCATACCTAGTTTGACTCTGTGGTCAGTAATATTGTTAATTCCATACCTAGTTTGACTCTGTGGTCAGTAATATTGTTAATTCCATACCTAGTTTGACTCTGTGGTCGGTAATATTGTTAATTCCATACCTAGTTTGACTCTGTGGTGGGTAATATTGTTAATTCCATACCTAGTTTGACTCTGTGGTCGGTAATATTGTTAATTCCATACCTAGTTTGACTCTGTGGTGGGTAATATTGTTAATTCCATACCTAGTTTGACTCTGTGGTGGGTAATATTGTTAATTCCATTCCTAGTTTGACTCTGTGGTCGGTAATATTGTTAATTCCATACCTAGTTTGACTCTGTGGTGGGTAATATTGTTAATTCCATACCTAGTTTGACTCTGTGGTGGGTAATATTGTTAATTCCATACCTAGTTTGACTCTGTGGTGGGTAATATTGTTAATTCCATACCTAGTTTGACTCTGTGGTGGGTAATATTGTTAATTCCATACCTAGTTTGACTTTGTGGTCGGTAATATTGTTAATTCCATACCTAGTTTGACTCTGTGGTCAGTAATATTGTTAATTCCATACCTAGTTTGACTCTGTGGTCAGTAATATTGTTAATTCCATACCTAGTTTGACTCTGTGGTCAGTAATATTGTTAATTCCATACCTAGTTTGACTCTGTGGTGGGTAATATTGTTAATTCCATACCTAGTTTGACTCTGTGGTGGGTAATATTGTTAATTCCATACCTAGTTTGACTCTGTGGTGGGTAATATTGTTAATTCCATACCTAGTTTGACTCTGTAGTCAGTAATATTGTTAATTCCATACCTAGTTTGACTCTGTAGTCAGTAATATTGTTAATTCCATACCTAGTTTGACTCTGTGGTCAGTAATATTGTTAATTCCATACCTAGTTTGACTCTGTGGTCAGTAATATTGTTAATTCCATACCTAGTTTGACTCTGTGGTGGGTAATATTGTTAATTCCATACCTAGTTTGACTCTGTGGTCAGTAATATTGTTAATTCCATACCTAGTTTGACTCTGTGGTGGGTAATATTGTTAATTCCATACCTAGTTTGACTCTGTGGTCAGTAATATTGTTAATTCCATACCTAGTTTGACTCTGTGGTCAGTAATATTGTTAATTCCATACCTAGTTTGACTCTGTGGTCGGTAATATTGTTAATTCCATACCTAGTTTGACTCTGTGGTCGGTAATATTGTTAATTCCATACCTAGTTTGACTCTGTGGTCAGTAATATTGTTAATTCCATACCTAGTTTGACTCTGTGGTGGGTAATATTGTTAATTCCATACCTAGTTTGACTCTGTGGTGGGTAATATCGTTAATTCCATACCTAGTTTGACTCTGTGGTGGGTAATATTGTTAATTCCATACCTAGTTTGACTTTGTGGTCGGTAATATTGTTAATTCCATACCTAGTTTGACTCTGTGGTGGGTAATATTGTTAATTCCATACCTAGTTTGACTCTGTGGTCAGTAATATTGTTAATTCCATACCTAGTTTGACTCTGTGGTGGGTAATATTGTTAATTCCATACCTAGTTTGACTCTGTGGTGGGTAATATTGTTAATTCCATACCTAGTTTGACTCTGTGGTCAGTAATATTGTTAATTCCATACCTAGTTTGACTCTGTGGTGGGTAATATTGTTAATTCCATACCTAGTTTGACTTTGTGGTCGGTAATATTGTTAATTCCATACCTAGTTTGACTCTGTGGTCGGTAATATTGTTAATTCCATACCTAGTTTGACTCTGTGGTCAGTAATATTGTTAATTCCATACCTAGTTTGACTCTGTGGTCAGTAATATTGTTAATTCCATACCTAGTTTGACTCTGTGGTGGGTAATATTGTTAATTCCATACCTAGTTTGACTCTGTGGTGGGTAATATTGTTAATTCCATACCTAGTTTGACTCTGTGGTGGGTAATATTGTTAATTCCATACCTAGTTTGACTCTGTAGTCAGTAATATTGTTAATTCCATACCTAGTTTGACTCTGTAGTCAGTAATATTGTTAATTCCATACCTAGTTTGACTCTGTGGTCAGTAATATTGTTAATTCCATACCTAGTTTGACTCTGTGGTCAGTAATATTGTTAATTCCATACCTAGTTTGACTCTGTGGTGGGTAATATTGTTAATTCCATACCTAGTTTGACTCTGTGGTCAGTAATATTGTTAATTCCATACCTAGTTTGACTCTGTGGTGGGTAATATTGTTAATTCCATACCTAGTTTGACTCTGTAGTCAGTAATATTGTTAATTCCATACCTAGTTTGACTCTGTAGTCGGTAATATTGTTAATTCCATACCTAGTTTGACTCTGTGGTCAGTAATATTGTTAATTCCATACCTAGTTTGACTCTGTGGTGGGTAATATTGTTAATTCCATACCTAGTTTGACTCTGTGGTCAGTAATATTGTTAATTCCATACCTAGTTTGACTCTGTGGTCAGTAATATTGTTAATTCCATACCTAGTTTGACTCTGTGGTCAGTAATATTGTTAATTCCATACCTAGTTTGACACTGTGGTCAGTAATATTGTTAATTCCATACCTAGTTTGACTCTGTGGTCAGTAATATTGTTAATTCCATACCTAGTTTGACTCTGTGGTCGGTAATATTGTTAATTCCATACCTAGTTTGACTCTGTGGTGGGTAATATTGTTAATTCCATACCTAGTTTGACTCTGTGGTCAGTAATATTGTTAATTCCATACCTAGTTTGACTCTGTGGTGGGTAATATTGTTAATTCCATACCTAGTTTGACTCTGTGGTGGGTAATATTGTTAATTCCATACCTAGTTTGACTCTGTGGTGGGTAATATTGTTAATTCCATACCTAGTTTGACTCTGTGGTGGGTAATATTGTTAATTCCATACCTAGTTTGACTCTGTGGTGGGTAATATTGTTAATTCCATACCTAGTTTGACTCTGTGGTGGGTAATATTGTTAATTCCATACCTAGTTTGACTCTGTGGTCAGTAATATTGTTAATTCCATACCTAGTTTGACTCTGTGGTCAGTAATATTGTTAATTCCATACCTAGTTTGACTCTGTGGTCAGTAATATTGTTAATTCCATACCTAGTTTGACTCTGTGGTGGGTAATATTGTTAATTCCATACCTAGTTTGACTCTGTGGTGGGTAATATTGTTAATTCCATACCTAGTTTGACTCTGTAGTCAGTAATATTGTTAATTCCATACCTAGTTTGACTCTGTAGTCGGTAATATTGTTAATTCCATACCTAGTTTGACTCTGTGGTCAGTAATATTGTTAATTCCATACCTAGTTTGACTCTGTGGTGGGTAATATTGTTAATTCCATACCTAGTTTGACTCTGTGGTCAGTAATATTGTTAATTCCATACCTAGTTTGACTCTGTGGTCAGTAATATTGTTAATTCCATACCTAGTTTGACTCTGTGGTCAGTAATATTGTTAATTCCATACCTAGTTTGACTCTGTGGTCGGTAATATTGTTAATTCCATACCTAGTTTGACTCTGTGGTGGGTAATATTGTTAATTCCATACCTAGTTTGACTCTGTGGTCGGTAATATTGTTAATTCCATACCTAGTTTGACTCTGTGGTGGGTAATATTGTTAATTCCATACCTAGTTTGACTCTGTGGTGGGTAATATTGTTAATTCCATTCCTAGTTTGACTCTGTGGTCGGTAATATTGTTAATTCCATACCTAGTTTGACTCTGTGGTGGGTAATATTGTTAATTCCATACCTAGTTTGACTCTGTGGTGGGTAATATTGTTAATTCCATACCTAGTTTGACTCTGTGGTGGGTAATATTGTTAATTCCATACCTAGTTTGACTCTGTGGTGGGTAATATTGTTAATTCCATACCTAGTTTGACTTTGTGGTCGGTAATATTGTTAATTCCATACCTAGTTTGACTCTGTGGTCAGTAATATTGTTAATTCCATACCTAGTTTGACTCTGTGGTCAGTAATATTGTTAATTCCATACCTAGTTTGACTCTGTGGTCAGTAATATTGTTAATTCCATACCTAGTTTGACTCTGTGGTGGGTAATATTGTTAATTCCATACCTAGTTTGACTCTGTGGTGGGTAATATTGTTAATTCCATACCTAGTTTGACTCTGTGGTGGGTAATATTGTTAATTCCATACCTAGTTTGACTCTGTAGTCAGTAATATTGTTAATTCCATACCTAGTTTGACTCTGTAGTCAGTAATATATTGTTAATTCCATACCTAGTTTGACTCTGTGGTCAGTAATATTGTTAATTCCATACCTAGTTTGACTCTGTGGTCAGTAATATTGTTAATTCCATACCTAGTTTGACTCTGTGGTGGGTAATATTGTTAATTCCATACCTAGTTTGACTCTGTGGTCAGTAATATTGTTAATTCCATACCTAGTTTGACTCTGTGGTGGGTAATATTGTTAATTCCATACCTAGTTTGACTCTGTAGTCAGTAATATTGTTAATTCCATACCTAGTTTGACTCTGTAGTCGGTAATATTGTTAATTCCATACCTAGTTTGACTCTGTGGTCAGTAATATTGTTAATTCCATACCTAGTTTGACTCTGTGGTGGGTAATATTGTTAATTCCATACCTAGTTTGACTCTGTGGTCGGTAATATTGTTAATTCCATACCTAGTTTGACTCTGTGGTCAGTAATATTGTTAATTCCATACCTAGTTTGACTCTGTGGTCAGTAATATTGTTAATTCCATACCTAGTTTGACACTGTGGTCAGTAATATTGTTAATTCCATACCTAGTTTGACTCTGTGGTCAGTAATATTGTTAATTCCATACCTAGTTTGACTCTGTGGTCGGTAATATTGTTAATTCCATACCTAGTTTGACTCTGTGGTGGGTAATATTGTTAATTCCATACCTAGTTTGACTCTGTGGTCGGTAATATTGTTAATTCCATACCTAGTTTGACTCTGTGGTGGGTAATATTGTTAATTCCATACCTAGTTTGACTCTGTGGTGGGTAATATTGTTAATTCCATACCTAGTTTGACTCTGTGGTCGGTAATATTGTTAATTCCATACCTAGTTTGACTCTGTGGTGGGTAATATTGTTAATTCCATACCTAGTTTGACTCTGTGATGGGTAATATTGTTAATTCCATACCTAGTTTGACTCTGTGGTGGGTAATATTGTTAATTCCATACCTAGTTTGACTCTGTGGTCAGTAATATTGTTAATTCCATACCTAGTTTGACTCTGTGGTCAGTAATATTGTTAATTCCATACCTAGTTTGACTCTGTGGTCAGTAATATTGTTAATTCCATACCTAGTTTGACTCTGTGGTGGGTAATATTGTTAATTCCATACCTAGTTTGACTCTGTGGTGGGTAATATTGTTAATTCCATACCTAGTTTGACTCTGTGGTCAGTAATATTGTTAATTCCATACCTAGTTTGACTCTGTGGTGGGTAATATTGTTAATTCCATACCTAGTTTGACTCTGTAGTCAGTAATATTGTTAATTCCATACCTAGTTTGACTCTGTGGTGGGTAATATTGTTAATTCCATACCTAGTTTGACTCTGTGGTGGGTAATATTGTTAATTCCATACCTAGTTTGACTCTGTGGTGGGTAATATTGTTAATTCCATACCTAGTTTGACTCTGTGGTGGGTAATATTGTTAATTCCATACCTAGTTTGACTCTGTGGTCAGTAATATTGTTAATTCCATACCTAGTTTGACTCTGTGGTGGGTAATATTGTTAATTCCATACCTAGTTTGACTCTGTGGTCGGTAATATTGTTAATTCCATACCTAGTTTGACTCTGTGGTGGGTAATATTGTTAATTCCATACCTAGTTTGACTCTGTGGTGGTAATATTGTTAATTCCATACCTAGTTTGACTCTGTGGTGGGTAATATTGTTAATTCCATACCTAGTTTGACTCTGTGGTCAGTAATATTGTTAATTCCATACCTAGTTTGACTCTGTGGTCAGGTAATATTGTTAATTCCATACCTAGTTTGACTCTGTGGTCAGTAATATTGTTAATTCCATACCTAGTTTGACTCTGTGGTGGGTAATATTGTTAATTCCATACCTAGTTTGACTCTGTGGTGGGTAATATTGTTAATTCCATACCTAGTTTGACTCTGTGGTCAGTAATATTGTTAATTCCATACCTAGTTTGACTCTGTGGTGGGTAATATTGTTAATTCCATACCTAGTTTGACTCTGTAGTCAGTAATATTGTTAATTCCATACCTAGTTTGACTCTGTGGTGGGTAATATTGTTAATTCCATACCTAGTTTGACTCTGTGGTGGGTAATATTGTTAATTCCATACCTAGTTTGACTCTGTGGTGGGTAATATTGTTAATTCCATACCTAGTTTGACTCTGTGGTCAGTAATATTGTTAATTCCATACCTAGTTTGACTCTGTGGTGGGTAATATTGTTAATTCCATACCTAGTTTGACTCTGTGGTGGGTAATATTGTTAATTCCATACCTAGTTTGACTCTGTGGTCAGTAATATTGTTAATTCCATACCTAGTTTGACTCTGTGGTCGGTAATATTGTTAATTCCATACCTAGTTTGACTCTGGTCGGTAATATTGTTAATTCCATACCTAGTTTGACTCTGTGGTGGGTAATATTGTTAATTCCATACCTAGTTTGACTCTGTGGTCAGTAATATTGTTAATTCCATACCTAGTTTGACTCTGTGGTGGGTAATATTGTTAATTCCATACCTAGTTTGACTCTGTGGTCAGTAATATTGTTAATTCCATACCTAGTTTGACTCTGTGGTGGGTAATATTGTTAATTCCATACCTAGTTTGACTCTGTGGTCGGTAATATTGTTAATTCCATACCTAGTTTGACTCTGTGGTCAGTAATATTGTTAATTCCATACCTAGTTTGACTCTGTGGTGGGTAATATCGTTAATTCCATACCTAGTTTGACTCTGTGGTGGGTAATATCGTTAATTCCATACCTAGTTTGACTCTGTGGTGGGTAATATTGTTAATTCCATACCTAGTTTGACTTTGTGGTCGGTAATATTGTTAATTCCATACCTAGTTTGACTCTGTGGTGGGTAATATTGTTAATTCCATACCTAGTTTGACTCTGTGGTCAGTAATATTGTTAATTCCATACCTAGTTTGACTCTGTGGTCGGTAATATTGTTAATTCCATACCTAGTTTGACTCTGTGGTCAGTAATATTGTTAATTCCATACCTAGTTTGACTCTGTGGTCAGTAATATTGTTAATTCCATACCTAGTTTGACTCTGTGGTCGGTAATATTGTTAATTCCATACCTAGTTTGACTCTGTGGTGGGTAATATTGTTAATTCCATACCTAGTTTGACTCTGTGGTGGGTAATATTGTTAATTCCATACCTAGTTTGACTCTGTGGTGGGTAATATTGTTAATTCCATACCTAGTTTGACTCTGTGGTGGGTAATATTGTTAATTCCATACCTAGTTTGACTCTGTGGTCGGTAATATTGTTAATTCCATACCTAGTTTGACTCTGTGGTCGGTAATATTGTTAATTCCATACCTAGTTTGACTCTGTAGTCAGTAATATTGTTAATTCCATACCTAGTTTGACTCTGTGGTGGGTAATATTGTTAATTCCATACCTAGTTTGACTCTGTGGTCAGTAATATTGTTAATTCCATACCTAGTTTGACTCTGTGGTCAGTAATATTGTTAATTCCATACCTAGTTTGACTCTGTGGTCAGTAATATTGTTAATTCCATACCTAGTTTGACTCTGTGGTCAGTAATATTGTTAATTCCATACCTAGTTTGACTCTGTGGTCAGTAATATTGTTAATTCCATACCTAGTTTGACTCTGTGGTCAGTAATATCGTTAATTCCATACCTAGTTTGACTCTGTGGTCAGTAATATCGTTAATTCCATACCTAGTTTGACTCTGTAGTCGGTAATATTGTTAATTCCATACCTAGTTTGACTCTGTGGTCAGTAATATTGTTAATTCCATACCTAGTTTGACTCTGTAGTCGGTAATATTGTTAATTCCATACCTAGTTTGACTCTGTGGTGGGTAATATTGTTAATTCCATACCTAGTTTGACTCTGGTCAGTAATATTGTTAATTCCATACCTAGTTTGACTCTGTGGTGGGTAATATTGTTAATTCCATACCTAGTTTGACTCTGTAGTCGGTAATATTGTTAATTCCATACCTAGTTTGACTCTGTAGTCGGTAATATTGTTAATTCCATACCTAGTTTGACTCTGTAGTCAGTAATATTGTTAATTCCATACCTAGTTTGACTCTGTGGTGGGTAATATTGTTAATTCCATACCTAGTTTGACTCTGCGGTCAGTAATATTGTTAATTCCATACCTAGTTTGACTCTGTGGTCAGTAATATTGTTAATTCCATACCTAGTTTGACTCTGTGGTCAGTAATATTGTTAATTCCATACCTAGTTTGACTCTGTGGTGGGTAATATTGTTAATTCCATACCTAGTTTGACTCTGTGGTCGGTAATAGCTTTAATTCCATACCTAGGTGGGGCCCCAAAAGGGGAACTGGGCTGAAATTTTCTTTTAAAATGCTAAACATCCTAATTCCTTAACACATTACAACCAAATTTGGTCTGAAACATCAGTGGGGAAGGACAATCATGATTTATATAAATGAGGCTGGTTTGACAACATACAACAGAGGCTCAGGGGCTTTAATTATCAAATGGTTTACTGTCATAAAGAGGCCATATACATTATCACTACGAGGAAAGACAATATTATATACTTTTTCATAGATCATAGATTAAAATTGGTGTATTTTTATTTTATAGATGTAAAGAAGATGGGTGTTCAAAAGCATTTGCTGCTAGTCATCATTTAAAAACTCATCATCGAACTCACACAGGTAATGTAAGATAGGTGTACATTAAGATTTTAATCTCACATCTAAAAGAGTTATCCCCCTTAGAACTCAGAGGCAGGGTCCATTGTACACAAGTATCCAAGGGCCTGTTCGTTTATGCGGACAAAACGGTTCCTCAGTTTTTAAATGTAATATTTCAAACATAAATCTTGACGGACCTGCAAATGTTAATTCAGGCCTTGGAAGTCTTTGTCAAGTCTCGTCTGAAAACAATATAAAATTACCAGGTCTGTCTTTTTTCATAACGAACAACGCCGGTCCAAGTGGTCTAACCGTTTGGACCACAAAAACGAACAACTCCGGTCCAAATGGTCTAACCGTTTGGACCACAGAAACGAACAACGCCGGTCCAAGTGGTCTAACCGTTTGGACCACAAAAACGAACAACGCCAGTCCAAGTGGTCTAACCGTTTGGACCACAAAAACGAACAACGCCGGTCCAAGTGGTCTAACTGTTTGGACCACAAAAACGAACAACGCCGGTCCAAGTGGTCTAACCGTTTGGACCACAAAAATGGCCCTAGTGCATGATGCAGGCATTAAACATGAGAGTTAAAACAAGTATTTTCTCTGAGTCATAGAACAGATTAACTGAACTGCTATGTTTACAGGTGAGAAACCTTTCTCATGTCACCAGGATGGATGTGCCAAGACGTTCACAACAAACCACAGTCTCAAGTCACATATGACTCGCCACACCAAGTCTGACAGTGGGGAGGTATATAAAGTCTTTATTCCAGTTGATATTTCCAGACAGCTAGCCATATACAGATCCATGTATCTGTCATAGATAGTATTGGTAAAACCTGGCTGTTAACATTCATCAGTTACTTCAGCACCCATTTCTTATAAGATTTCCCATGAAATTGAACAGTGATGTTGAATCCTAGTCCTGAATATGGTCAAGACAAGAAACAAATTCTTAATTAATGGATTAGACTTGGAACAGGATATCTGGTGTTTTATTTCCAGGTTATGATATCAAAGTTCAGATATACAATATTTAGAATCATAACTACAACTTCCACTTAGCTATAATTTCATAAAATGGTTGAATGTCCCCTGTCATTTCATAAAATGGTTGAATGTCCCCTGTCATTTGTGCCGTTTTCTTTCAGTCCAACATGATTGACCTTGATCCAGGAACTTCAGACCAAGCTACAAACTACGAAGATGACACTTACCAGGTATGTACTGGTGATGAGATATCAAATATCAGTACAAGGAAATCCACTTGTTCAACAGTTCATCCACTAATTTGGTTGTATCATTAGACAGCTGAAAGAAGGCAGGCATCAGATCATGTCATTGATGTTTACCTTTCTGTAAACGTGATATTCAATTATATATTGTAAGGCAGCAAATAATATGCTGTATGTGTACAGGTATCACTGACACATTGATGGACACGCTGTATAATTGTACAGGTATATCTGACACATTGATGGACATACTGTATAATTGTACAGGTATCTCTGACACATTGATGGACATGCTGTATAATTGTACAGGTATCACTGACACATTGATGGATATAATTGTACAGGTATCTATGACACATTGATTGACACACTGTATAATTGTACAGGTATCACTGACACATTGATGGACATGCTGTATAATTGTACAGGTATCACTGACACATTGATGGACACACTGTATAATTGTACAGGTATCACTGACACATTGATGGACACACTGTATAATTGTACAGGTATCACTGACACATTGATGGACATGCTGTATAATTGTACAGGTATCACTGTCACATTGATGGATATAATTGTACAGGTATCACTGTCACATTGATGGATATAATTGTACAGGTATCTCAGATGCATTGATGGACATGCTGTATAATTGTACAGGTATCTCTGACACATTGATGGACACACTGTATAATTGTACAGGTATCACTGACACATTGATTGACACACTATAATTGTACAGGTATCACTGACACATTGATGGACACACTGTATAATTGTACAGGTATCACTGACACATTGATTGACACACTATAATTGTACAGGTATCACTGACACATTGATGGACACACTGTATAATTGTACAGGTATCACTGACACATTGATGGACACACTGTATAATTGTACAGGTATCACTGACACATTGATTGACACACTATAATTGTACAGGTATCACTGACACATTGATGGACATGCTGTATAATTGTACAGGTGTCACTGACACATTGATGGACACACTGTATAATTGTACAGGTAACACTGACACATTGTTGGACACTCTGTATAATTGTACAGGTATCACTGTCACATTGATGGATATAATTGTACAGGTATCACTGACACATTGATTGACACACTATATAACTGTACAGGTATCACTGACACATTGTTGGACACTCTGTATAATTGTACAGGTATCACTGACACATTGATGGACACACTGTATAATTGTACAGGTATCACAGACACATTGATGGACACTCTGTATATAGTACAGGTATCTCTGACACATTGATGGACATGCTGTATAATTGTACAGGTATCACTGACACATTGATGGACACACTGTATAATTGTACAGGTATCACTGACACATTGTTGGACACTGTATATAGTACAGGTATCTCTGACACATTGATGGACATGTTGTATAATTGTACAGGTATCACTGACACATTGATGGACACACTGTATAATTGTACAGGTATCACTGACACATTGATGGGCATGCTGTATAATTGTACAGGTATCACTGACACATTGATGGACACACTGTATAATTGTACAGGTATCTCTGACACATTGATTGACACGCTGTATAATTGTACAGGTATCACTGACACATTGATGGACATGCTGTATAATTGTACAGGTATCACTGACACATTGATGGACATGCTGTATAATTGTACAGGTATCTCTGACACATTGATGGATACGCTGTATAATTGTACAGGTATCTCTGACACATTGATGGACACACTGTATAATTGTACAGGTATCTCTGATACATTGATGGACACACTGTATAATTGTACAGGTATCTCTGACACATTGATGACCACACTGTATAATTGTACAGGTATCACTGACACATTGATGGACACACTGTATAATTGTACAGGTATCACTGACACATTGATGGACACACTGTATAATTGTACAGGTGTCACTGACAAATTTTTTCCATATAAGTAAACAAATGTAAGCCTAGTAGAATTCTTAATTATCCTAATAGGAACAGTTCTCCTGAACAAGCCCAGATGGATAGATTGATGGATTGACCCTGTTTTAATAATATGCCAGTGATATATAACAATGTTTATAATGATGGTTAAAATGAAATATTATCACTGCTTCATGTTTTAGCAGCAATTAATAGATATGATTTGTTCAATTGTAACAGAACCCAGACAGTAACATCAGCACCAGTATAGAGGACTTCCTAAACTCCATCGCCAACGATTACACTCCTGATGCTGCTCGAATCACAGGGACACCAGACACATCTGGTATGACAGTTTTAACTGAATCTTTTATAATTTTTATTTACTTTTCTCTAGACTTTGCAGTGTGTATTATATATGCATGGTTTACTGTACAGATGTATCTATTGTTTTTGTCAAAATCCTTGATTTTTAGTTCACCCAACCTAGGGGCAAGTGAGCTTATGCCATGGTGCACTGTCTGTCCATCTGGCTGGCTGGCATCAACTTTTCTCCTTTAATCAAGTTCTCAATAACCAAGGGGCCCAGATACCTGATATTGGGCCTGTAGTATGCTAGGGTAAAGTGCTACCAAGTTGGTTCAAATGAATGACCTTGACCTACATTGAATGGCTACAAAATTAAATGAATAAACCTAATCTACTTGTGAAAATGAGGGTTAACACATCATCTTCAGTTCCAGTTGTTTATTATGATACTAGCAAACGTGAACAAAGTTAACGACCCTACAACATAAAACAATAACACCTATCATTACCTTATTTCATACAGTCATTAATTACTGCACTCTTTCTATTACATATATATGAACGTGTACTATAATTATATGAATACACATACATTGATATAAATATAGCTGTATGATAATCCACATAGTTTATATAATGGATGTACACTACAGCGATATGCTGTTCATAGTCTATTAAATTCATACATGTACATGATTATCATAAACCATTTACTTTTACATCATATTGGAAATATTTACTTATACATATAATACCTACCCTAACAATGGGTCAAGGGTCAAATAACTATCATCTGGAATATCCAGGACAATGATGAATCTAAATACTGGAAATAAAATAAACCGCTAATAAGACAATGTTACACTTGGACCCGTAGGATAACAAAACTATTATCTTGTAAAAAGATTAACGGAACGTATTCATGAACTTAATTAACATCTATAGCTGTTACCGAATATAAGGACTATAATCTTTTACTTATATAAAAGATTATTATATGCTATTTAATATTGTAAAATACATAAATAGTAACTGCAATGATTTACAATTATTCATAAGTCTTAACTGTACATAATTTATCATTGTAACATACCTAAAATCTGTCTTGACGGCGACTACATATTTGATCCGTCCGTAGACAATGGCTACCTTTTTAATTCCCGCCAAGTACAAACAAAGGTGACCACAAAAGACAACACAAGGACACATATAATGATGACGTCACATAGGTATTAGTGGACATTACATACATGTATATATACGTATACGGGCGATAATGAGTAGCTCACTGTAACCGACGCGACGGCCATTTCCGCGCAACACGGTATAACAATGCGGTTTAAAATGACAGTGAAAATGACCCTATTACATACTCATATTTGAATCAAGTAGATAGGAGCAGGCGAGTGATACAGGCCCATTGGGCCTCTTGTTTGTTACAACTATTTGCTTAATATTTTTGTTTCTTGTCAGGGTTGGCAAACATGACTGTGGATGGGAACACTGTTCTGGGACCAGTCGGACAGTCAACAATGATAGTGGCTGGGGACACTGGGGATCTGTCTAATCAAGTTTACAGTGTCCAGCCTGTCATCAGTCTGCCCCAACCCCTCGTGGCTCCTCTACAGACTACAGATGAGGCTCCAGTACCTGTCATAGCTATCCCCGACACAAATCCAATGAACAATACAGTACAGACCGTCGGCACCATTCCAGGCACTAGTAACATGGTGCAGACCAGCAAGGACTCACCAGTAGTACAAGTGTTTATTCCCGCGACAGATACCAGTACTACCCCTTCCACTACAGAGTCTGTGTCCAATCAGAAAGTGGACAACTCCCAACAGTCTGTAACAGTGCAGCATTACCTTATAACAAAGGTAATAGCCAACACCCCAGATGGGCCACGAGTTCAGTCTGAAAGTGCACTTCAGTTGGTGGCTCCCTCTGTGGCCAACCTGGGCCAATCTGTGGTCGGAGGTCCAGTGATTGGAGTTCCTTCAAGCAATGTAGTGCCTTCTGTCCGAGTGATCACTAGTAACGGGGAGGAGTCTGACCAGCAAGCCAGAGTGGTGCTGCCGCAAACCTCGGAGAACATCTCGGCAACTACTACTCTCCCACCCATTACAATTGTGTGTGACTGTAAAAAGGAACGTTCAGAAGAAGAGGACTCATGTGATAATCGTACATCCTTCACCCCAGATCAGGGGACTGGAAGCTCCTATACAGCGATACCAATAACTATGACACCTGTGAACCCAGTAACTGTGGCTCTGTCACCTGGCTCTAAAGATAACTCCCAGTCTCTGAGTAAGGAATTCACTCCTATCGTGATGCCATCAGATTTAATTGACTCGAATCAACTTACAGTAACTTTACCTGTGGCAGTGTCTTCATCAAGTTAACGCCACTGACTAGCCTCACTCCTATAAGTAGTCTAAGTCTTGTGTTTGAAGATACAGGGGTCCCTTTCTTAGTTATATGACTCCCTACATTTATCTGACATTGTAACAAACCTTATTTATTTTACAACAACTAAAAAACAGGTTATAACTTAATGGTGTATTAAGAATCTATTTAAGTCAGACGCCCAAAAGTTCTGAAATTAAACTTTGGATTTGGCGATGACATTTTTGAAAAGTTACTTTTTAGAAAGTAATTTGGAAAAATAATAAGCTGCTTCATATCCCTTTTTACTATTGGCATGAGATCTGTATATACTATATTCTACCATGTTTGCTATGTAACGCCGGTTTTGATTGGTTTAAAACCATGTATTATTTTCCAATAACCCACGCTCGTGCCAATAATACACGTCGTGAGTCACGGCTATCACATTTTTAAATATCTAATATTCACCCATTTCATAAAAGGTTACTATAGCCGAGTGGGCTAATGGGTTAGTCTTTCAATAAATTTTTATCACGACGCGAGTTCGAATCCTACGGAGGCCCCCCTTTTTTCTGTTTCTTTTCTTTTTTTTTATCCTTTTTTTTTAAATTTTCAAAATCAATGCCATATGATAGATGCTCTTGATCGTAGTACTGTATTGCCTGTATATTTCATCAACAAATAATACAATACTCAAGAAATAAGGTTTTCCCGGGGTTTCTTTGCTGTTTTTCTATTAGAAAGAGGTCGATCTCAGAACTGAACAGTACATGGTAGAATAGAAATAATTAACTTTGACTCGTGTATTGTTGCAGGATATACAACTCGGACTCGGATATTTTGCAATTATAATTAATAACTCAGGCCTGCGGCCTTCGTTATTAATTTAATTGCAAATATCCTTGTCCTCGTTGTATATCCTGCAATAATACACGAATCATCGTTAATTATTTCTTAAACAGAGGTGGCGGAGTGGTTAAGGTGTCCCGACACTTTATCACTAGCCCTCAACCTGTGGGTTGTAAGTTCGAAGCCCAAGTGGTACTGACTGTAGGCCGGTGGTTTTTCTCCGGGTACTCTGGCTTTCCTCCACCTCTTAAACCTGGCACGACCTCAAATAACCTTGGCCGTTAATAGGACGTTTAACCAAATAAGTCAAACCAAGCTAAACCAAGTATACTATAAAACCACTCTAGTGGCCAAGATCATATATAGCGTGTAGAGGGTACGGAAGGGAAGGAAACCAGAGTGCTCAGAGAAAACCCAGACGGTCATGTAGGTGACCTTTTGATGTCTGATTAAGGAATTGAAGCCGGATCGTCTTGTTGAAAGGTATCCACTATACCACCAGACTACCCGTCAGACTTGCTATGGTACAAGAGGCTAGTTTGACAAGCAGGTGTCCCTAGAAGTACACCTCAAATGACTGAGCTGCAAATTTTTATCATTTAACCTGATGTTATGGCAGTTTTTTTCTTTGCTAGCCTTTCTGACCCCTTCCCAGCTTAGGTATATGAGATTTATAAGTTCAATGATATAATCTTTGTTATTTCTAAAGATGTTTAACTGATCATTGGATATTGAAGTTATTTATATCATTTTTTGTTCTTCATATAATTGCAAAAACTGTCCCAAAAGCTTTAATTGAAATTATAGAAATATAAAATGTATACTTCAATCATGAAACCGACATAATATTTTCATCACTAAACACTGTTGAGTACATTATACACACCTCATGCCTCAACTGTCAACCAGTCGGGTGTTCGTGTGGCGTTCGTCTGGCGTTCGTCCGGCATCAATTTTTCCCTTTTGAACAATCCCTTCTCACTATCAAAGACTCCCAGAGTCATGATATGTGACTGGTAGGTTCCTATGGATGGATCAATCAGGGATTTGCATAATGAGATGACCTTGACCCATAATCTTTTACAGTAACCATCTGATTTGAACAAACTCACCAGATCAGTGATGGTTGCCATATGTGGTCGATATTTTTAATGAAATGGCAATTTTCTATCTTGTCAATCACTGGTTGGCAATATATACTGGTAATGTTGGTATTTACTGGCAGTATTACTAACCATTTCCCAACTTATTGTATGGAACATATTACCTACTTATTCAAAGGAAGTGCCAGTTTAGTGGATGAAACCTTCTCTTTTTTTTTTATATTTGTTTGATATACAGTTTGTTATCAATAAAATGGGTTATTCTATAATTAGCCCACCATCATCAGAACTAGAGGGATATTACTCAAATGTTATGAGTAGGTTACCCTTGGTCCCTAGTTATGCCATTTCAATATAGAATTTTGGTCAGAAAAAAAACCTGAATAGCTGACAGATAGCAATCTTGTTTTTTGAGATTTGAAGTTTGTTCTCCCTATTTCTTAAAAAGTACTGGAGGAATATTCCTCAAACTTCATTCCTCAAAATTCAAACCAAACTGAAGGGATTTATCTCAAACTTCACATGAAGGTCCTACTTTTTAGCCCACCATCATCAGATGGTGGGCTATTCAAATCGCCCTGCGTCCGTGGTCCGTGGTCCGTCCCTCCGTCCGTAAACAATTCTTGTTATCGCTATTTCTGAGAAAGTACTGATGGGATCTTTCTCAAATTTCATATGTAGGTTCCCCTTGGTGCCTAGTTGTGCATATTGCGTTTTGGGACCGATCGGAAAACAACATGGCCGACAGGCAGCCATCTTGATCTTGGATTTTGACAATTGAAGTTTGTTATCTCTATTTCTGAGAAAGTATTAAAGGGATCTTTCTCAAATTTCATATGTAGGTTCCCCTTGGTGCCTAGTTATGCATATTGCATTTTGGGACCGATCAGAAAACAACATGGCCGACAGGCAGCCATCTTGGATTTTGACAATTGGAGTTTGTTATCGCTATTTCTGAGGAAGTACTGAAGGGATCTTTCTCAAATTTCATATGTAGGTTTCCTTTGGTGCCTAGTTATGCATATTGCATTTTGGGACCAATCGGAAAACAACATGGCCGACAGGCAGCCATCTTGGATTTTGACAATTGGAGTTTGTTATCGCTATTTCTGAGGAAGTACTGAAGGGATCTTTCTCAAATTTCATATGTAGGTTCCCTTTGGTGCCTAGTTATGCATATTGCATTTTGGGACCAATCGGAAAACAAAATGGCCGACAGGCAGCCATCTTGGATTTTGACAATTGAAGTTTGTTATCGCTATTTCTGTGAAAGTACTGAAGGGATCTTTCTCAAATTTCATATGCAGGTTCCTCTTTGTGCCTAGTTATGCATATTGCATTTTGGGACCGATCAGAAAACAACATGGCCGACAGGCAGCCATCTTGGATTTTGACAATTGGAGTTTGTTATCGCTATTTCTGAGGAAGTACTGAAGGGATCTTTCTCAAATTTCATATGTAGGTTCCCTTTGGTGCCTAGTTATGCATATTGCATTTTGAGACTAATCAGAAAACAACATGGCCGACAGGCAGCCATCTTGGATTCTGACAATTAAAGTTTGTTATCGCTATTTCTGTGAAAGTACTGAAGGGATCTTTTTCAAATTTCACATGTAGGTTCCCCTCAGTGCCTAGTTTTGCATATTGGGACCAATACAAAACAACATGGCCGACAGACAGCCATTATAGCTAAATCTTAAATTCTATATATAGGTTCCGCTTGTTTGAAAAGTACTAGAGGGCTGTTTCTGAATTTACACAGATAAGTAAGACTTAGAGGAAGGGAAAAGTAGAGAAAAGATCAATCTGACATGGAACCTATAAAGATCATTCAATGGTGGGCGCCAAGATCCCTCTGGGATCTCTTGTTCTTGCATGTTATTACCATTGTAGATTATCAAGAAAGGGGAAAATAGAGAGAAGATCAGTCGGACATATAACCAATGAAGATCATTCAATAGTGGGTGCCAAGATCTTTCTGGGATCCTTGTAAGGCTTTAAAAAATTTTAGACAAATGACCTCTCAACTTGCACAAAGTTCAAGTTTCTTTTTAAGATATTTCTCACCACTTTCCTCTCATCAATTGTGATTTTTAGGTCTTGGCTATATAAAGTTTCCCTTCTCTGTGTTCTATGTCAGGTCTTTATATATTTACTTACAGCTTTCTGGTACAGGATTACATTTTTCTGTACACCAGAGTCAAACAAGATAATGTTTTCTTATTAACAGTTCATATATCTACTTATAAAATTATAAAATAGGTCAACATTTTCCCAGTATTTATCGTGTTCATCTTTGAATAGTAGTTTCCACTTGTTCATGTTTTTAAGAGGAAAAAAGACAGAAGGGAAAATTAGAAAGACAATCAGTCTGACATAGAAACCATGCAGAAAAGATCATTCAATGGTAGATGCCAAGATTCCACTGGAATCTCTTGTTTTTTCAAAAATGTGCTTTTCAAATTCAAGATTCTTATTAATTATAACTCCTATATCTTACAGTCTTCGTGGTTCATTGTTCTTCTTCAGGTTCATGTCACTGTCATACTAGTGCTTACTTTACCTTGACCAATGTTTGGTCGTTATATCAGTCTGAAGTCTTGGATCAAAGATTTAGGATGTTGTATCACCACATTGAAGAGGCTACTCATGATCACTGTTATAAGGTTAAAGCAATCGTACCGAGTGTAAACAATGTGCCAAATGATAGTTTAAATGATAGCTTTGTTTTTTGTTTGTCCTGCTAAAGGGTTAATTGCATTTGGTTTGGAGCTTTTGAGCATTGTGAAATGTGTATTGTATGTACCAACATGACCAAAAAAGTCATAAAGTGTAACATTGTTAACTTCAGTCGCCATAAAGAGTTATACTCATTCAGGTAAGTATGGTGACTTTGTAAACAGAGGTTTTACCACAAACATCTCCATTATTAGCTATGTGTGAAGTCTACTGGAATATCCAGATTTACTCTGTACATTATTGTAATTACAAATTGTATCTAAAGTCTACTGGAATATCTAGATTTACTCTGTACATTATCGTAATTACTAATTGTATCTAAAGTCTACTGGAATATCCTGATTTACTCTGTACATTATCGTAATTACAAATTGTATCTAAAGTCTACTGGAATATCCTGATTTACTCTGTACATTATCGTAATTACAAATTGTATCTAAAGTCTACTAGAATATCCAGATTTACTCTGTACATTATCGTAATTACAAATTGTATCTAAAGTCTACTGGAATATCCAGATTTACTCTGTACATTATTGTAATTACAAATTGTATCTAAAGTCTACAGGAATATCTAGATTTACTCTGTACATTATTGTAATTACAAATTGTATCTAAAGTCTACTGGAATATCCTGATTTGCTCTGTACATTATCGTAATTACAAATTGTATCTAAAGTCTACTGGAATATCTAGATTTACTCTGTACGTTATTGTAATTACAAATTGTATCTAAAGTCTACTGGAATATCTAGATTTACTCTGTACATTATTGTAATTACAAATTGTATCTAAAGTCTACTGGAATATCCTGATTTGCTCTGTACATTATCAAAATTACAAATTGTATCTAAAATCTACTGGAATATCTAGATTTACTCTGTACGTTATTGTAATTACAAATTGTATCTAAAGTCTACTGGAATATCTAGATTTACTCTGTACATTATTGTAATTACAAATTGTATCTAAAGTCTACTGGAATATCCTGATTTGCTCTGTACATTATCGTAATTACAAATTGTATCTAAAGTCTACTGGAATATCCAGATTTACTCTGTACATTATCGTAATTACAAATTGTATCTAAAGTCTACTGGAATATCTAGATTTACTCTGTACGTTATTGTAATTACAAATTGTATCTAAAGTCTACAGGAATATCCAGATTTACTCTGTACATTATTGTAATTACAAATTGTAATGTCTACTGGAATATCCAGATTTACTCTGTACTTGTTTGTTTTTACAGTTTGCTCCGCTACATTTATTATGACTGACACTCCAAAAGCTCTTATAGAAGAAAGAGAGTGTTAATATTCACCTCATGTTTTGTAAACCTTGTTGAGATTATTACATATATTACTAGTTTAAATTCAGATGTTGACTACATTAATTGGCACTTTGACTCAGTAGTAGTTTTTAGCTCACCTGGACCGAGGGTCCGGTGAGCTTATGTCATGGTGCGGCGTCCGTCGTCTGTCGTCCGTCGTCCGTCGTCCGTCAACATTTGCTTCAAATCGCTACTAGTCAAAAAGTTCTTATTGGATTTTGACCAAATTTAGTCAGAAACATCCTTGGCAGAAGGGGATCAGATTTTGCATAAATGGTGACTCTGACCCCCAAGGGGCCAAAGGGGCGGGGCCTAATGGGGAAATAGAGGTAATTCCTTTAAATCGCTACTTGTCATAAAGTTATGAATGGATTTGAATCCAATTTGGTCAGAAACATCCTTTGGGGAAGGGGAACAGATTTTGCATAAATGGTTACTCTGACCCCCAAGGGGCCAAAGGGGCGGGGCCTAATGGGGAAATAGAGGTAATTTCTTCAAATCGCTACTAGTCATAAAGTTATGAATGGATTTGAACCCAATTTGGTCAGAAACATTCTTGGGGGAAGGGGAACAGATTTTGCATAAATGGTGACTTTGACCCCCAAGGGGCCAAAGGGGCGGGGCCTAATGGGGAAATAGAGGTAATTCCTTTAAATCGCTACTTGTCATAAAGTTATGAATGGATTTGAATCCAATTTGGTCAGAAACATCCTTTGGGGAAGGGGAACAGATTTTGCATAAATGGTTACTCTGACCCCCAAGGGGCCAAAGGGGCGGGGCCTAATGGGGAAATAGAGGTAATTCCTTCAAATCGCTACTAGTCATAAAGTTATGAATGGATTTCAACCCAATTTAATCAGAAACATTCTTGGGGAAAGGGGAACAGATTTTGCATAAATGGTTACTCTGACCCCCCAAGGGGCCTGAGGGGCGGGGCCCAATAGGGGAAATTGAGGCAATTCCTTAAAATCGCTACTTGTCATAAAGTTATGAATGGATTTCAACCCAATTTGGTCAGAAACATCCTTTGGGGAAGGGGAACAGATTTTGCATAAATGGTTACTATGACCCCCAAGGGGCCAAAGGGGTGGGGCCTAATGGGGAAATAGAGGTAATTTCTTCAAATTGCTACTAGTCATAAAGTTATGAATGGATTTGAACCCAATTTGGTCAGAAACATTCTTGGGGGAAGGGGAACAGATTTTGCATAAATGGTGACTCTGACCCCCAAGGGGCCAAAGGGGCGGGGCCTAATGGGGAAATAGAGGTAATTCCTTCAAATCGCTACTAGTCATAAAGTTATGAATGGATTTCAACCCAATTTAATCAGAAACATTCTTGGGGGAAGGGGAACAGATTTGCATAAATGGCTACTCTGACCCCCAAGGGGCCTGAGGGGCGGGGCCCAATAGGGGAAATTGAGGCAATTCCTTAAAATCGCTACTTGTCATAAAGTTATGAATGGATTTCAACCCAAATTGGTCAGAAACATTCTTATGTGAAGGGGAACAGATTTTTCATAAATGGTGACTCTGACCCCCGAGGAGCCAAAGGGGCGGGTCCCAATAGGGGAAATAGAAGTAATTCCTTTAAATCGCTACTAGTCATAAAGTTATGAATGGATTTGAACCCAATTTGGTCAGAAACATTCTTGGGGTAAGGGGAACAGATTTAGCATAAATGGTAACTCTGACCCCCAAGGGGCCTGAGGGGCGGGGCCCAATAGGGGAAATTGAGGCAATTCCTTAAAATCGCTACTTGTCATAAAGTTATGAATGGATTTGAACCCAATTTAGTCAGAAACATCCTCAAGGGAAGGGGAACAGATTTTGGATAAATGGTTACTCTGACCCCCAAGGGGCCAAAGGGGCGGGGCCTAATGGGGAAATAGTGGTAATTCCTTCAAATCGCTACTAGTCATAAAGTTATGAATGGATTTCAACCCAAGTTGGTCAGAAACATTCTTGGGGGAAGGGGAACAGATTTTGCATAAATGATGACTCTGACTCCCAAGGGGCAAAAGGAGTGGGGCCCCATATGGGAAATAGAGATAATTCCTTTAAATCACTACTAGTCATAAATTTATGAATGGATTTGAACCCAATTTAATAAGAAACATCCTTTGGGGAAGGGGAACAGATTTTGCATAAATGATGACTCTGACCCCCGAGGGGCCAAAGGGGCGGGTCCCCACATAGAAAATAGAGGTAATTCCTTTAAATCGCTACTAGTCATAAAGTTATAAATGCATGTTGTAAACTCAGAGAGTCTGGACTTCATTATTTCTTTAAAGCAGTTGGGATACCCACGCTATAACCAAATATAGCATTGTTTGAGGTTAACAAACAAAAGGAATTGAACATGAACATTATTTTGACATTTGGTCAAATCCAACCAGGTGAGCGATACAGGCCCCATGAGCCTCTTGTTTGTTTAAATCTTCTTTCTGTGCTTAATTGATAAAAGAAAACATTTAATTTTAGAACACTCCTCAAATGGCCAAGGACAAGAATTATACCATGGGACTGTGTATGCTGCCTGTCGTATAATGTAAATTTTCCTTTACAAAGCTACTAGTCTAGAACAGTAGAAGTGACTTTGGTCCAAAGCATTGTTATCTTACATTAACTCAGTTTTGAGAAAATGGAGGGCATGTTTCCTTTCAGCCTTGTATCATAGAGATGAAACTTAGTTTGAATGAATGTAAAAGTATAATAGGTAAACTTTGTAACCCTTCCAGTGTGTACTGGTTAGGTAAACTGGACTCAATGATAGGTACATGGAGGGTAGCCCTCTGGGGTTAATAGGACAAGGTAGATCTTACAGTCTGGATCAGGGATCTGTAGAAACACATTATAATGTTTCAGATCCAATCTTAAGTGGAAGATATGTGAGAAGAGCAAATTGTGTGGCTTCTACTTAAAAATATGAGTGTCACTCAGCTGATTGAACATGGTTACACGGCTCAGTTGGAAGAGGTCTGGATTATCACACCAGAGGCCTGTGTTGATGTTTGATATATCTTTTTATTTATGCACTTGTCAAATTTGTTGAGATTATTGTGGTATGGTGCCCACCCACCCGACTATCTGTCTCTCAGGAGTTAAACTGTTGTTTGTCTGGAGATCTCCAAAATGTTTTGAACAATCTCTTTAAAACTTAGTATGCATCATAATCGTGATATGTACTTGAAAGGTATGCATCATAATCGTGATATGTACTTGAAAGGTATGCATCATAATCGTGATATGTACTTGAAAGGTATGCATCATAATCGTGATATGTACTTGAAAGGTATGCATCATAATCGTGATATGTACTTGAAAGGAATTTTGATTGCAAAAGTTGTTGCCCTTTGTTTATTTCTAGTGCTTGAATCTTGTCCTCAGATCTCCTACAGTTTTCTACCGAGTTCTTTGAAACTAAGCAGGCTTAAAAATCAATTTAGCTTGAAGGATTCCTGAACAAGGGGATCAGTGTTTTTGTAACAGAGGTCATTATAAATCATATTTGTTTCAATGCCTCTGTTAGGGATCAAACCAGGGACCTCTGGCTTATTAGTGATCAGTTCAACAAATTGTCCTAAAGAGAATAGTGCTCTAGTCGAGTGTATATTATTGAGCTAGTATTTATCAGGGTTATATACCCTGGTAGGAAAGAACTCATCTGTGAGTTTCCAGGGATTACAGCAATGCCAATGAGGTTTCACTTAGTCCCGAGTCGTGATAACAAATGGCAAGGCTATTGATAAGTTATATATGTTTCAATACCTCAGCTAGGGATTGACCCTGGACATCTGGCGTAACTGTACTAGTCATGTGTAAACCAGTTATACTAAAGAGAAGTTCTGAGCAATACATTGAGTCTGTAAACGGGCTACATTAAATTATACATACTGTAGAATACAACGTATTGTGGGACAGAGCTGTGTAGTAAGGATGTAAAGACTGTCTTACATATTTACATAGCTGTGATAACGTAGCTCTGGACGATGGACGGATAATTTCTGATAGATGGTCATGCCGGAGAGCAGTGTAGGCAGGGTATGAATATCCATTCTAATATTTTACTACTCTGCATGTCCAAGGTGGGCGATGTAATACCTAATGTTAGTGAGGTACTTATTGTAATCAATTATAATCATGTACTAAAAGTTGTACCCATATCCCATTATGGAAACAAAATGGATTTATCGTATGCGCTGAGATGAGTCCTATATATAGTCTCTAGCTAACAAGTCTTTAAAGTATAGATTTTATTGAGTGTAATTATAATAGGATTTCACATAAATATGGTCTGCATAATTTTCTGTGGTTGAGTAACCCTGTAACTATAGGTTAAGGTATAAACTATAATACAATCATTTGTGATACTGGTATATAGTGATTGTGTGGTAATCAGACGTGTATACATTTAAAATTTTGTACTTGTTAGACTCTCTGGAGTGGAACTTTTATTTCTTGTTGATTTATCTAATGGTTGGTGTGATCCGTCTTACACAGAAATGTCGGGTGTTTTTTATCACCGAGTCGGTGTTAGTATAGGTTGTCTGTTGTATGAAATAATGGCTCAGTTACAAATTGTCTGTTGTATGAAATAATGGCTCAGTTACAGGGAAACTCTGATTGATAAAAGTATTTTATGTTACAAATTGTGATGTAATCAATGCTTTACTTAATTTTGAATGTTTACTAATTTTCATGCCAAAAATATAAAGATATTTAATATTTCTGTATACTTTAGGCCAGTGATTTAAACTTACCATTACATATTTAGCAATGTCACTAAATATCTCTGCTGAATTTAATTTTGATTTATGAGTGCCAATTTGGCTTACTATTGTTTAGATGTAGGATGTTCCGGGAATGCTTTACAAATGTACTTGTTCAGTGACATATTTGAGAATTTTGTGATAAAAATTCAATAGAAATAAATTGGAAAATGATAGATTTAGGTATTGTACTGCCTTCAGTTGTCATTCATTACCACAATGATTGCTAACTGGACAAAGGTAAATTCACTAACTTGCTGAGTCAAACCTGAAAAGTGTTTTTGATTGCTCTAGAATAGCTTGTTAAAAATCAAAACCAAAATAGTGTTTATAGACTTTATTTAATTTAGTTTGCTAATTGGCTGTGAATGAAAATAGAAGAATGCAGTTTAGTGTTTAGATATGACTATCAAATTGCGGTTAGCAAGTACATACAGTTCTATATGGAATTACTTAACAAAAATTAAAAAAAAAATATCTGTAGAAAATTTTGATCATCCTTTTGTTTGTATGAATATTGTTGGAATCAACAGACTTATCTATCTTGTTATAGTTGATTGTATTGTGCCGTAACAGACTTCCTTATCTATCTTGTTATATTTGATTGTATTGTGCCGTTTTATTTATACCATGATTATAACTGTATGAGAATGAGGTCTATATTTCATACATTAAAAGCACTTCACAATTGGTGTGTTCAGTGTGTTTTGTACATGATAATCACATATTAAGACCAGTTCTTAATCAACTAAGGACAATACAAGGTCAGTCATTTTCTATCGATCCAGATCATTAAGGCCAGCCATTACAGGTAGGTCTTGTGCACTACTTGCACAGTAGTTAATTTTTGCTACGGTCATACCAACTTGTGTTTATATGCCCTCACACCTTGCTAGCAACTCCCACTAAGGTATCAGCTGGCTTGGAACTAATGCAGACCTGTCTGGTAGCTCTGGTGACTCGTCCATGTGCCTGGCATGCAGCCCTCGTGGAGTATGTCACGCAAATACATAATGCAAGTTAAAGGCAACACTACCATGCAGGTACCACGCAGAACTTGGCATGCCCACAGAAATTGGACATTTATACACCTAACGACATATGTTGCCTGGTATATTGTTTTAACTTAGCAATTCCATTCTTAACTGATATTAGTAAAATACAAAATTTCAATGGTAAATATAATGTATTAAAGCACAATTTAAAACAGTAATTAATTCATTTTATTCATTAATGGTAGACTTTTCAATCAACTAAATATTATTATTAGTTATTTTTTCTTTATTGACATTTTTAGCCCACCATCATCAGATGGTGGGCTATTCAAATCGCCCTGCGTCCGTGGTCCGTGGTCCGTCCGTCCGTCCGTCCGTCCGTCCCTCCGTCCCCCCGTCCCTCCGTCCGTCCGTAAACAATTCTTGTTATCGCTATTTCTCGGAAAGTACTGAAGGGATCTTTCTCAAATTTCATATGTAGGTTCCCCTTGGTACCTAGTTATGCATATTGCATTTTGAGACCAATCGGAAAACAACATGGCCGACAGGCAGCCATCTTGGATTTTGACAATTGAAGTTTGTTATCGCTAATTCTCAGAAATAACTGAAGGGATCTTTCCCAAATTTCATATGTAGGTTCCTCTTGGTGCCTAGTTATGCATATTGCATTTTGGGACCAATCGGAAAACAACATGGCTGACAGGCAGCCATCTTGGATTTTGACAATTGAAGTTTGTTATCACTATTCCTCAGAAAGTACTGAAGGGATCTTTCTCAAATTTCATATTTAGGTTCCCCTTGATGCTTAGTTATGCATATTGCATTTTGAGACTAATCGGAAAACAACATGGCCGACAGGCAGCCATCTTGGATTTCGACAATTGAAATTTGTTATTGCTATTTCTAAGAAACTAATGAAGGGATCTTACTGAAATTTCATATGTAGGTTTCCCGTGGTGATTAGTTATGCATATTGCATTTTGAGACCAATCAGAAAACAACATGGCCGACAGGCAGCCATCTTGGATTTTGACAATTGAAGTTTGTTATCGCTATTTCTGAGAAAGTACCGAAGGGATCTTTCCCAAATTTCATATGTAGGTTCCCCTCAGTGCTTAGTTATGCATATTGCATTTTGAGACTGATCGGAAAACAACATGGCTGACAGGCAGCCATCTTGGATTTCGACAATTGAAATTTGTTTTCGCTATTTCTAAGAAACTAATGAAGGGATATTCCTGAAATTTCATATGTAGGTTCCCCCTGGTGCCTAGTTATGCATATTGCATTTTGAGACCAATCGGAAAACAACATGGCCGACAGGCAGCCATCTTGGATTTTGACAATTGAAGTTTGTTATCGCTATTCCTCAGAAAGTACTGAAGGGATCTCTCTCAAATTTCATATTTAGGTTCCCCTTGATGCTTAGTTATGCATATTGCATTTTGAGACTAATCGGAAAACAACATGGCCGACAGGCAGCCATCTTGGATTTCGACAATTGAAGTTTGTTATCGCTATTTCTCAGAAAGCACTGAAGGGATCTTTCTCAAATTTCATAAGTAGGGTTCCTCTTGGTGCCTATTTATGCATATTGCATTTTGAGACCAATCGGAAAACAACATGGCCGACAGGCAGCCATCTTGGATTTTGACAATTGAAGTTTGTTATCGCTATTTCTCAGAAAGAAATGAAGGGATCTTTCTCAAATTTCATACACAGGTTCCCCTCGGTGCCTAGTTATGCATATTGCATTTTGAGACTAATCAGAAAACAACATGGCTGACAGGCAGCCATCTTGGATTTTGACAATTGAAGTTTGTTATCGCTATTTCTCAGAAAGTACTGAAGAGATCTTTCTCAAATTTCATATGTAGGTTCCCCTCAGTGCCTAGTTTTGCATATTGGGACCAATCCAAAAACAACATGGTCAACAGACAGCCATTATCGCTAAATCTTGAATTTTATATATAGGTTCCCCTTGTTTGAAAAGTACTAGCTATAGAGGGCTGTTTCTGAATTTACACGGATTAGTAAGACTTAGAGGAAGGGAAAAGTAGAGAAAAGATCAATCTGACATGGAACCTATGAAGATCATTCAATGGTGGGCGCCAAGATCCCTCTGGGATCTCTTGTTATTCAGTTTTTAGCCCCCCATCTGATGATGATGAGCTTTTCAAATCGCCCTGCTTCCATGGTGAGTGGTCATTCATCCGTCCATCTATCCCTCCATAAACCATTCTTGTTATCGCTATTTCTCAGAAAATACTGAAGGGATCTTTCTCACATTTCATAGGTAAGCTTCCCTTGGTCCCTGGTTATGCAAATTGCATTTTTGTGCCGATCGGAAAACAACATGGCCGACAGGTGGCCATCTTGGATTTTGACAATTGAAGATTGTTATCACTATTTCTCAGAAAATACTGAAGGGATCTTTCTCAAATTTCATATTTAGGTTCCCCTTGATGCTTAGTTATGCATATTGCATTTTGAGACTAATCGGAAAACAACATGGCCGACAGGCAGCCATCTTGGATTTCGACAATTGAAGTTTGTTATCGCTATTTCTCAGAAAGCACTGAAGGGATCTTTCTCAAATTTCATAAGTAGGGTTCCTCTTGGTGCCTATTTATGCATATTGCATTTTGAGACCAATCGGAAAACAACATGGCCGACAGGCAGCCATCTTGGATTTTGACAATTGAAGTTTGTTATCGCTATTTCTCAGAAAGAAATGAAGGGATCTTTCTCAAATTTCATACAACAGGTTCCCCTCGGTGCCTAGTTACGCATATTGCATTTTGAGACTAATCAGAAAACAACATGGCTGACAGGCAGCCATCTTGGATTTTGACAATTGAAGTTTGTTATCGCTATTTCTCAGAAAGTACTGAAGAGATCTTTCTCAAATTTCATATGTAGGTTCCCCTCAGTGCCTAGTTTTGCATATTGGGACCAATCCAAAAACAACATGGTCGACAGACAGCCATTATCGCTAAATCTTAAATTTTATATATAGGTTCCCCTTGTTTGAAAAGTACTAGCTATAGAGGGCTGTTTCTGAATTTACACGGATTAGTAAGACTTAGAGGAAGGGAAAAGTAGAGAAAAGATCAATCTGACATGGAACCTATGAAGATCATTCAATGGTGGGCGCCAAGATCCCTCTGGGATCTCTTGTTATTCAGTTTTTAGCCCCCCATCTGATGATGATGAGCTTTTCAAATCGCCCTGCTTCCATGGTGAGTGGTCATTCATCCGTCCATCTATCCCTCCATAAACCATTCTTGTTATCGCTATTTCTCAGAAAATACTGAAGGGATCTTTCTCACATTTCATAGGTAAGCTTCCCTTGGTCCCTGGTTATGCAAATTGCATTTTTGTGCCGATCGGAAAACAACATGGCCGACAGGTGGCCATCTTGGATTTTGACAATTGAAGATTGTTATCACTATTTCTCAGAAAATACGGAAGGGATCTTTCTCAAATTTCATATTTAGGTTCCCCTTGATGCTTAGTTATGCATATTGCATTTTGAGACTAATCGGAAAACAACATGGCCGACAGGCAGCCATCTTGGATTTCGACAATTGAAGTTTGTTATCGCTATTTCTCAGAAAGCACTGAAGGGATCTTTCTCAAATTTCATAAGTAGGGTTCCTCTTGGTGCCTATTTATGCATATTGCATTTTGAGACCAATCGGAAAACAACATGGCCGACAGGCAGCCATCTTGGATTTTGACAATTGAAGTTTGTTATCGCTATTTCTCAGAAAGAAATGAAGGGATCTTTCTCAAATTTCATACACAGGTTCCCCTCGGTGCCTAGTTATGCATATTGCATTTTGAGACTAATCAGAAAACAACATGGCTGACAGGCAGCCATCTTGGATTTTGACAATTGAAGTTTGTTATCGCTATTTCTCAGAAAGTACTGAAGAGATCTTTCTCAAATTTCATATGTAGGTTCCCCTCAGTGCCTAGTTTTGCATATTGGGACCAATCCAAAAACAACATGGTCGACAGACAGCCATTATCGCTAAATCTTAAATTTTATATATAGGTTCCCCTTGTTTGAAAAGTACTAGCTATAGAGGGCTGTTTCTGAATTTACACGGATTAGTAAGACTTAGAGGAAGGGAAAAGTAGAGAAAAGATCAATCTGACATGGAACCTATGAAGATCATTCAATGGTGGGCGCCAAGATCCCTCTGGGATCTCTTGTTATTCAGTTTTTAGCCCCCCATCTGATGATGATGAGCTTTTCAAATCGCCCTGCTTCCATGGTGAGTGGTCATTCATCCGTCCATCTATCCCTCCATAAACCATTCTTGTTATCGCTATTTCTCAGAAAATACTGAAGGGATCTTTCTCACATTTCATAGGTAAGCTTCCCTTGGTCCCTGGTTATGCAAATTGCATTTTTGTGCCGATCGGAAAACAACATGGCCGACAGGTGGCCATCTTGGATTTTGACAATTGAAGATTGTTATCACTATTTCTCAGAAAATACTGAAGGGATCTTTCTCAAATTACATATGTAAGTTTCCCTTGGACCCTTGTTGTGCATATTGCATTTTGGAACCGATCGTAATTCAACATGGCTGAGAGGTGGCCAACTTGGATTGTGACATTGAAGTTTGTTATCACATTTAATCAGCAAGCGCTAAAGGGATCTTTCTCAAATTTCCTTTGTTAGTTACACTTAGTCCTTAGTGGTGCATTGCATTTTGAGAACAATCGAGAAATAACATGGCCGACCGGCGGCCATCATGAATTTTGAAAATTGAAGTTTGTTATCACTAGTAAAGGGATCTTTCTCATATTTCATATGTAATCTCCCCTTGGTCCCTTATTGTGCATATTGCATTTTCGGACTGATAGGAAGACAACTTGGCCAACAGGAGGCCATCTTGGATTTTACCAATTGCAGGTTGCTCCTGTTGTATCATTTTATATAAAGTTATTAAATGCATGGAAGGAAGGGTGCAAGAAGAGAAAAGATCAGTCTTTTATTTGACTGATATGGAGCATTCAATGGTGGAGCCAAGATCCCTCTGGGATCTTTTGCTCTCATATAATATTTACATGGTACAAAAGTAAAGACAACATTCACACACACTTGCATACTCATACTGTAGATCTACCTAAGTACTTGAATATCTGTAAATCAGTAATGGTACTATTGTACATGGTAAAAATCATATATCTGTCAAGATACTAAGTAGTGAAAACTTTGGTTCTATTGATCAACTAGGTTTTGAAAAAGTCTCCGTATAGGGAGGGATAAAGTTTGTTTGCATTTATAATTGAAGTATACTTATCAATATTGTAATGATTTTTATGTTCCTTTTTATACTTTCTATCAAAAGTTGGTCACCTTTAAAAAATGGTGCATAATAAGATTAAAATTTATTTATGTCATATTGTTTACCTAGTTTTCTAAACAGTATATGGTTTTTGGATAGATTTAAATTTAAATATACACTGTATTATGGTTTTGTAAAAGATCCACTTTTCAAGTAACATCCATAACTTCCAAACCAAAAAGCTGAATTGTTTATGCTTATTGGTTGTCTACATACTATAATGCTGAATGGTTGTCTCCATGTTACTGTGATGCTGATTGGTTTTCTACAGGTTACTGCGATGCTGATTGGTTGTTGAATGTTACATTGATGCTGATTGGTTGGTTGGTTTTCTACATATTACTGTGATGCTGTTTGGTTGTCGAATGTTACTGTGATGCTGATTGGTTAGTTGGTTTTCTACATATTTCTGTGATGCTGTTTAATTGACTACATGTTGCTGTGATGCCGATTCATCTGGTTGCCCATATACATATCACTATGATGCTGATTGGTTTTCTACATGTGATGCTGATTGGTTGATTACATGTTACTGTGATGCTGATTGGTTGTCTGCATGTAACTGTGATGCTGATTGATTGATTACATGTTACTGTGATGCTGATTGGCTGTCTACATGTTACTGTGATGCTGATTGGTTGTCGAGTGTTACTGTGATGCTGATTGGTTTTCTACATGTTACTGTGATGCTGATTGGTTGTCTACATGTTACTGTGATGCTGATTGATTTTCTACATGTTACTGTGATGCTGATTGGTTGATTACATGTTACTGTGATGCTGATTGGTTGTCTGCATGTTACTGTGATGCTGATTGGTTGATTACATGTTACTGTGATGCTGATTGGCTGTCTACATGTTACTGTGATGCTAATTGGTTGATTACATGTTACTGTGATGCTAATTGGCTTTCTACATGTATGTTACTGTGGTGCTGATTGGTTGTCTACAATTTGTTACCGACTGGTGCTGATTGGCTGTTAACGTTTTAATTATTATTTTTAATTAGCTGAAAACTTCAGTAAGACATACTTGTTAAGTTCCGCTTGTTGTACCAAGGCAAAGCTGACAGAAAACAGCAGTTTTTTTATGAAAAATATTGACTGTAAATTAAATTAAATTTAGATCTAGATCTAGATTGTTCTACCTGTTGTCATATCTTTAACGGTCATATCTTATTCTTACTTTTTTCTCTTATCCAAGATACAAGAATATATATTAACCGTCGCATAAAATGAACAAAGAACATTAGCTCTGGTGATATTATTGCGACAAGAAAGAAAGAGAAAGGGAAAGAATGAGGCAAGTTTTAGTGAAGACTCGCTTTCCAGAACACATTACAATTTACGCTGTATCTAGTAGATCTAATTCTAAACGTATACCCTGTTTTTATTTTCAAAATCAACGTGAGTTTTTGCTGTATGCATAAGTGCCAGTTGATTACGGCACACCTGGGTAGGTGACAAATTGCATTATCATGAGTCATCGGACAGGTAAACCATCTGGTTGTCTCCCCTGGTAATTCAGATGGCGCCACAATCGTTAAATCCACCTTCGCACCTGTCACAGAAGAGCTTCACATAACCGGCAATCATGGAGTCCAAGTACGACCGCGTCGCCTATCCAGAAAACGTCTACCTCCACTCAGATGGAGAAATGGAAGATTTCGGAACTGGAGTGTATCCAGTATCCGTCATTTCAAGAAAACCATTTCATGACGACTCGATCAACTTCGGTTGTTTTAAAGTGCGACGCAAATTCTCAACACTGTTGATAATCATGGCCGTAATTCTACTTTTACTGGTGATTACTATAAGTATTGGTATACATGCCGCCGTGACACATCAGGCGCTGGAAGAAAATACGTCCCCCGTGTGTAGCAGCGGCACAAATCCCAATGGAAAGGACTACGGTAAGATATATAATTTAGTCTATCGTGGGGAAGGGAGGTAATCCCTACCAGGAAGCTATGACTCAATGTTATAGATTATAAGAAGTCAGTGACCCTCCTCCCACGTTGTTTTTGTTGACGATCTAGAATATTTCCAATTATGTATTGATAAGTCTATCATAGCTTTACTTGTTCAGTTAAAGCGTCTTAATATGAATATGTGATTTATATTTAGCATTACAACTACTCGTGGTAGTTTGCTACTTGCAACAGGTAAGCAGATTTAGGTAAAACACAACAGGGGTAGACTATATCACTAGGATTTGTGTCTGGAGAACAGATCACTATAATCCGCTATTATGTAATTAAACAACTTGGAAATGGACATGTGTAACAGGAATGGATTAATTATATAGGTCTAATGAAAAATATCCTGCCTGATCTGGGCCTCGAACTAGCAACCACTCACTCTCATTAGGCAAACATTGTACCACTAGGCTGTATATAAAGATACCCAAGTTAGATGACCATATACTATCCACTTTCACACACAGAGTAGAGATTTATAGAATATTACATGGGTTTGTTCCATGGACTAGGGTATATATCAAGTGATCAGCACAAGACTGGCTGAGGTAACATTGACTCATTGAGGTAATCATTTTCACAGAACATACAGGTGGTAGTCCCTGTTTGATTTTTCTCAAACCTAACAAATTCTATGCTGTGAAACCTATTCATCAGCAATGTCCCGATGGTCAAAATTGATATTAATTTGTGACATGGTTACACTAAATACAGTTGTAATTTGTGACATGGTTACTCTAAATACAGTTGTAATTTGTGACATGGTTACTCTAAATACGGTTGTGGGATTGAAAACGTTACGTGATGTGCACACCAAATCTGCAATTAGAATAAATGTGTGATTGTATTGTGCAGGTAAATGTGTGAATGATAATTGATCAAAAGAAAGTGTGTACGCTAGCTGTAGTGGTTGATATAAATTTAGGAATTTATTGAAAATAATGTTATAACATTTGGAACGGTTTAGAAAAAAGATAAATGCTTTTTCTGTGATATCCTTATATATATATGTCGGTATTTCTATCATGGAGTCAATTATAGAAAATAAAATTCAATGCTGTTATTTCATCAATTTAATACCAATGGGTTGATCAACCAGGACTCCGGTCCATGGCCTTACATATATGAATTAATTATTTGATCATGACTCGCCATTGAGGCATGAAGTGTTGGGGTTCGCACACATATTAGAAGTAAAACCAAATGTCCTCTTCAATATACACGCTTCAAATCCTAACATAATGAATGTAAGAACACAAGAAAAAATTATATAATCCACGCCATGTTGTTGTGTTGGTCAGTAGATACTGATAAACATTTAATTTGTTAACTCCAGGATCATTCCCTAGACCATGGTAGACTGTAGAGAATAGATACCATAACACTGGTCAGCTCAGTCTCAGATCTGATGGAATCCCTACGGTGACAAAACCTTCCAAACAGTAGAACATATTTCAGACTATTACTTTTCTACAAAATTCATAATCACATTGTAGTTTTAAATTTCCTGTCAGATATTCTTGCACACTTCTCTACAGCTACTGACTATGGTAAAATCCCTACATTTACAGACAGATATATACAGACAAAAACAGCTACTGACTATAGTAAAATCCCTATATTTACAGACGGATACAGACAAAAACAGCTACTGACTATGGTAAAATCCCTATATTTACAGACAGATACAGACAAAAACAGATACTTACAAAAGACAAATACTCATTTCCCCATGTACAGTAACTCAATGGAATTCCATGTACAAATCCTACATTGCTTCTGCCATCCGAAAACACATTTCAAACTTTGTAATTACATCAATTTCTATATATAGCTAGTCTTATATAATTAGAAGAAAGGCAACCACCTGACATTTAACTTAAATTTTGAAAGCATATGATTAAACTAAAGAAGAAGAAACTTTCTGTTTTTATATTATGAGATTTGATATCTCTGTACTTACTTACAGGTCTGTTGGTACAGCCTATGATTGAAGATGCAGGATCAGCGATCTGTTTTGAGCCAAGCAACTCGGACACATATCTGAAATATCTAAACAAGTTAGATTTCTACACACATGGTAAGTAACTGTTAGATGTACAGGAAGATGGAAATAACAGCAAACATGTCCAAATGTAACAGTATAAGAAAATAAGAATGATGGCAGCTGTAAACAGGGATGTTCCCTGCCACTGTGGATTGGCCATAGAGTTCAGAGACTTGGCCCTGCCAGTGATGATCGACCATATAAAGTTGATTAACTTGCCATTGCCAGGTGTGAATGGTCAGGAGTTTCAATACCAGTCCTACCACTGGTACTGATAGACTTTGAGATGAGTAGGACCAAGGGATTCAGTCCTATTGCTGGTACTGATAGACTTTGAGGTGAGTAGGGCCAAGGGATTCAGTACTAGTCCTACCACTGGTACTGATAGACTTTGAGATGAGTAGGACCAAGGGATTCAGTCCTATTGCTGGTACTGATAGACTTTGAGATGAGTAGGACCAAGGGATTCAGTACTAGTCCTACCACTGGTACTGATAGACTCTGAGATGAGTAGGACCAAGGGATTCAGTACTAGTCCTACCACTGGTACTGATAGACTTTGAGATGAGTAGGACCAAGGGATTCAGTCCTACCACTGGTACTGATAGACTTTGAGATGAGTAGGACCAAGGGATTCAGTCCTACCACTGGTACTGACAGACTTTGAGATGAGTAGGGCCAAGGGATTCAATACTAGTCCTACCACTGGTACTGATAGACTTTGAGGTGAGTAGGACCAAGACATTGAGCTGTACCACTGGTACTGATAGACTTTGAGATGAGTAGGACCAAGACATTGAGCTGTACCACTGGTACTGATAGACTCTGAGGTGAGTAGGACCAAGACATTGAGCTGTACCACTTACATTATAGACTGTGGGAGAAATAGTCTCTGCTCACTTTGCTTTTGTTATAAAAGTGATTCTGTCCTTACAGATTACAGTGCAATTCCCCAAACCGGAGACGACCATGTGGACTGTACTAATGCTACTGCACCAGAAGGCAAGAAATGTCTGTTTGATATCCACAAGTTTGGGAGCCTATGTACACACGGAAAGGATTATGGGTACAAACAAGGCCGACCATGTGTACTGTTGACACTGAAAATGGTAAGACATGCTATGTGGTTCATGGATACCACTATAAACGGTTTACATGTTACAGATCCAGACTAACAGTTCAGCCTCATAGTCTTACTAAAGTTAACTTGTCCAAAGGTCTCATCATGGCTGTGGAAAAATGTGATGTATGCTGGATTAATAATGACTTTTTTTTTCTGACTGTTGATACATTGTTTACTCTTTAATTGGTGTCATAGGAATCATTTCAGAGGTTCCACTGTCAATCTGTTAATTGGTTCTGGTACCTAAGGGACAGAGGTTCCACTGTCAATCTGTTAATTGGTTCGGGTGTGTAAGAGAGGTTCCACTGTCAATCTGTTAATTGGTCCTGGTACCTAAGGGACAGAGGTTCCACTGTCAATCTATTAATTGGTTCTGGTGTGTAAGAGAGGTTCCACTGTCAATCTGTTAATTGGTCCTGGTACCTAAGGGACAGAGGTTCCACTGTCAATCTATTAATTGGTTCTGGTGCGTTAGAGAGGTTCCACTGTCAATCTGTTAATTGGTTCTGGTACCTAAGGGACAGAGGTTCCACTGTCAATCCATTAATTGGTTCTGGTGCGTTGGAGAGGTTCCACTGTCAATCTGTTAATTGGTTCTGGTGCGTTAGAGAGGTTCAACTGTCAATCCATTAATTGGTCCTGGTGCGTTAGAGAGGTTCCACTGTCAATCTATTGATTGGTCCTGGTGTGTAAGATAATACAATCAGCATTTGAAAGATCTATCTAAGCATCTTTTATGTAGAGTTTATTTAGGATCTATACTACCCAGGTTTCCTTAGGAAATTCCCAAGTCTGGTCATACTAAGTAGAAAAATCAATTAATATATGACAAAATCTCTTCTTCTGTGTAGAAACTAGTCACTTGTTGGTGTTTGTATTAAAGCTCTGAATTAGGAGATCGACTTAGTCATCTTATATCATACATTTTTTATAAGAAATAAAGTTTATCTCGTAATAAATAAAAGTATGACTGTAGAAATAATGATCAGTAATATAATCAGTTTTTTGTGAGGATATTTCGTTCAATATTTCATGTTGATGTCTCTTTAGCCAAAGGACATAGTTCCAGAAGTGTTTGGGAAAGATGATGTTGTGACGAAGACTCACCTCCAGAATGGTGTATGGAGTCCAGACCATGTTGCTATCACTTGTGATGGAGCGGTATGTATAGTTATTGGAAGGAGTAATTAGCACGTTATCTCTCCACTGTGGATAAACTCAACAAAATCTATCATCGAAGTTTCCCTATTAAGGAAGACAATTTTGACACCATATATCTGTAAAGTCTCCTAGTGTATAGTGATTTCTGCTTTGAATTGATTTGAAATATTTGAGATTTTTTTGTTTAGTACTATAAAGTTAAAATATTTGAAATTTTCTTTGTACAGTACTATAAAGAAATATTTAAATTGGGCCAGTAATGCCGATCTTTAGTCATATGTCTGACAATTACAGTCGATGCCAGTCTCATCTAATTACAATGTGTGTGTTCAGAGTGGTTCAAGAAAGAGTATCTTGTAAGGTAGATTGTATGGCATGGTGTATTCTTGTTACAGACACCAGAGGATAAAAAGCACATTGGCAACACACCCTATACAGGCCCAAACAACTTAACAGAGGGTTCATTTTACATCAGTCCCAAGGAGGGTTTCCCTCTCAACTTCTACAAGGGAGGTAACACTGTATTACCAGGAGTCATGGTCGGATTCAACAACCTGATGATCACCAAAAATACTTACATCACCATCAAGTGTGTGGCCTGGGCTAAAAACTTCAACAGTGGTGATCCTGCCAACTCCATTGCATACACAACAACATTCAAGTTCCAACTGAGCTGAGACCGTGTCTCTATCAACAGTCTATACCAACAGCCTTGTGCGAGTTCCTGTCCTGACAGGTCTCTCTATAGGTTACTCAGTTCTTCACCAGTTTGGGATCCTTGTTTGTTCGATTGTTTATAATTATCAGGAGAAACATGGCCCCAGATTTTTCTTCATGATTATAATTGAACTTTTACCTGTTTACAGTGAGCCAGAATAAGTCGTCAGATCACTGTTAAATTCCAGAGGTTCAGAAGTCTGGTCACTGTTTACAGAGGTCCATAAGTCTGGTCACTGTTTACAGGGGTCCACAAGTCTGGTCACTGTTAAATTCCAGAGGTTCAGAATAGGTTAGATCACTTGTCAGAAACTCAAAATAAGTCTGATCACTGTTTACGGAGGTCCAGAATGGGTCTTGTTATTGTTTACTGAGCCCCAGACCAGATTTGATCTTTGTGACAGATTTTGAATCTCTTTTGCCTCTCTATGTTTTAATAACTTACTTCTAGGGATTTGAATGCTTTGCAAGTATCAGATAATATCAAACATTTCAAAGTTTTAATCTTGATACAAGAACGTTGATGAGTACAGAATAATATCCATTCTAACAAGTTATTCAAATCCCAATCGACTAGTACATCTAAATGGTCAAGATACCAGATCAGGCAGATGTTCTGTCCTAGTAGAACTGGGCGTTAGAGAGACCAGATATTCTGTCCTAATAGGATTGTGTTAGAGACACCAGATATTCTGTCCTAGCAGAACTGAGTGTTAAGAGACACCCGCTATTCTGTCCTATTAGGACTTAGTGTTAGAGGCACCAGATATTCTGTCCTAGCAGAACTGGGCATTAGAGACACCAGATGTTCTGTCCTAGTAGAACTGAGGCACCATATATTCTGTCCTAGCAGAACTGAGTGTTAAGAGACACCAGATATTCTGTCCTAGTATAACTGGGTGTTAGAGACACCAGATATTCTGTCCTAGTATAACTGGGTGTTAAGAGACACCAGATGTTCTGTCCTAGTAGAACTGGGCGTTAGAGACACCAGATATTCTGTCCTAGCAGAACTGGGCATTAGAGACATCAGATGTTCTGTCCTAGTATAACTTGGTGTTAAGAGACACCAGATATTCTGTCCTAGTAGAACTGGGTGTTAAGAGACACCATATGTTCTGTCCTAGTAGGACTGGGCGTTAGAGACATCAGATGTTCTGTCCTAGTATAACTTGGTGTTAAGAGACACCAGATATTCTGTCCTAGTAGAACTGGGCGTTAGAGACATCAGATGTTCTGTCCTAGTAGGACTGGATGTAGAGACATCAGATATTCTGTCCTAGTATAACTGGATGTTAGAGACACCAGATATTCTGTCCTAGTAGGACTGAGTAAAGAGACACCAGATATTCTGTCCTAGTATAACTGGGTGTTAAGAGACACCAGATGTTCTGTCCTAGTAGAACTGGGCGTTAGAGACACCAGATATTCTGTCCTAGCAGAACTGGGCATTAGAGACATCAGATGTTCTGTCCTAGTATAACTTGGTGTTAAGAGACACCAGATATTCTGTCCTAGTAGAACTGGGTGTTAAGAGACACCATATGTTCTGTCCTAGTAGGACTGGGCGTTAGAGACATCAGATGTTCTGTCCTAGTAGGACTGGATGTAGAGACATCAGATATTCTGTCCTAGTATAACTGGATGTTAGAGACACCAGATATTCTGTCCTAGTAGGACTGAGTAAAGAGACACCAGATGTTCTGTCCTAGTATAACTGGGTGTTAAGAGACACCAGATATTCTGTCCTAGTATAACTGGATGTTAGAGACACCAGATATTCTGTCCTAGTATAACTGGGTGTTAGAGACACCAGATGTTCTGTCCTAGTATAACTGGATGTTAGAGACACCAGATGTTCTGTCCTAGTAGGACTGGGCGTTAGAGACATCAGATGTTCTGTCCTAGTAGGACTGGATGTAGAGACATCAGATATTCTGTCCTAGTAGGACTGAGTAAAGAGACACCAGATATTCTTTCCTAGTATAACTGGATGTTAGAGACACCAGATGTTCTGTCCTAGTATAACTGGGTGTTAAGAGACACCAGATATTCTGTCCTAGTATAACTGGGTGTTAAGAGACACCAGATGTTCTGTCCTAGTATAACTGGATGTTAGAGACACCACATGTTCTGTCCTAGTAGAACAGGGTGTTAGAGACACCAGATGTTCTGTCCTAGTATAACTGGATGTTAGAGACACCACATGTTCTGTCCTAGTAGAACAGGGTGTTAGAGACACCAGATGTTCTGTCCTAGTAGAACAGGGTGTTAGAGACACCAGATGTTCTGTCCTAGTAGAACAGGGTGTTAAGAGACACTAGATGTTCTGTCCTAGTAGAACTGGATGTTAGAGACACCACATGTTCTGTCCTAGTATAACTGGGTGTTAAGAGACACCAGATGTTCTGTCCTAGTATAACTGGGTGTTAAGAGACACCAGATGTTCTGTCCTAGTATAACTGGGTGTTAAGAGACACCAGATATTCTGTCCTAGTAGAACTGGATGTTAGAGACACCAGATGTTCTGTCCTAGTAGGACTGGATGTTAGAGACACCACATGTTCTGTCCTAGTATAACTGGGTGTTAGAGACACCAGATGTTCTGTCCTAGTATAACTGGATGTTAGAGACACTAGATGTTCTGTCCTAGTATAACTGGGTGTTAGAGACACCAGATGTTCTGTCCTAGTAGAACTGGGTGTTAGAGACACCACATGTTCTGTCCTAGTATAACTGGATGTTAGAGACACCAGATGTTCTGTCCTAGTATAACTGGATGTTAGAGACACCACATGTTCTGTCCTAGTAGAACTGGGTGTTAGAGACACCACATGTTCTGTCCTAGTATAACTGGATGTTAGAGACACCACATGTTCTGTCCTAGTATAACTGGGCGTTAAGAGACACCACATGTTCTGTCCTAGTATAACAGGGTGTTAAGAGACACCAGATGTTCTGTCCTAGTAGAACTGGGTGTTAGAGACACCACATGTTCTGTCCTAGTATAACTGGATGTTAGAGACACCAGATGTTCTGTCCTAGTATAACTGGATGTTAGAGACACCAGATGTTCTGTCCTAGTATAACTGGGTGTTAAGAGACACCAGATGTTCTGTCCTAGTATAACTGGGTGTTAAGAGACACCACATGTTCTATCAAAGTGTGTATAAGTCATGCCAAAGTGTACAGTTTAAAACTGATTTGTGTTGTTAACTGATTCACTGCAGCAAGATTTTTAAAGATTCCTGTCGGGTCTTATGTTCTGGTCTATAATTCTATTTTGATTATTTCAATTAAATGCAGAGATGTGTGGGCAGTTTAATCTGACTTTTGTACTTACTAACCTTATCAGGAATGGATTGACATTTTGATCATTACACAGCTAAAAACCCTTTAAATATATTTTCTGAGTTTAAAAAAGTTTTTTTGTCTAAGATTGTTTGTGTCAAAAACAAACACTGTATTTATAATGCTGTACTGGTGAATCTCATTCTGTAACGTGGGGATTAGCAGAATTCCACACTATCTTCAGAAAAAATGTTTCTAATCTTGAAATTTGAAATGTCGTTTATGAGTGTTAACAAGAGTGTGCTCAGTGAGAGTAATATAGTCCAGATATTACCTTGTTTTCCCCTGTATTTTACATCACCATGCTGTGTTAACTGGTCCAACAGCCATCTCACCTCTCCTAGTGTTTTGTGTATTATTTGTAGCTTGCTAATTCATCTCACATTTTGTAGCAGTTTTACGCTCATTGCTTGATATTGGAATGGTTACATGCAGGACATATTTGTATTGTGCTGACACTGTTAAAGTTGAACAAGTTATAGAATTTACAGCTCAGTCTGCCACATTACTTTGTACTTTTAATAATTTCATTGTGTTTACTGTTCATTCTGATCAGAGCTTCATACATGAATCACAAGGTTAACCACTAGATATTAACTCTATGTAAACTATCACAGTTACCTTCACAGCCATAATGTAGAAGTAGCATAATTTTATTGTCCATTGTTATCATGGTGTAATCTTACTGGTAATTCATTTGACACTTACCAGTAGTGGTACTATATAGATAATCATCCACTATACTTATATATAATTACATTTCTATAGTAACAACCAGAAGTGGTAGCTATAGCTAGTTTTACCAGTGTTTCCGTGGTAACTACTGGTAGTGGTAGCTATAGCTAGTTTTACCAGTGTTTCCGTGGTAACTACTGGTAGTGGTAGCTATAGCTAGTTTTACCAGTGTTTCCGTGGTAACTACCGGTAGTGGTAGCTATAGCTAGTTTTACCAGTGTTTCCATGGTAACTACCGGTAGTGGTAGCTATAGCTAGTTTTACCAGTGTTTCCGTGGTAACTACCGGTAGTGGTAGCTATAGCTAGTTTTACCAGTGTTTTCGTGGTAACTACTGGTAGTGGAAGCTATACCTGTACCTGGTTTTACCAGTGTTTCCGTGGTAACTACAGGTAGTGGTAGCTATAGCTAGTTTTACCAATGTTTCCATGGTAACTACAAATAGTGGTAGCTATATTGCAAGTTTCACCTAGGTTACCATGGTAACTACCAATATTGGTAGATGTATAGCAAGTTTTTACAATGTTTCCATGATGACTACTGGTAGTGGTTGCTATATAGCATTTTTTACCTAGTTTCCATGGTAACTACAGGTATTAGTTGCTGTAGGTTATTTGAACTATCAGTAGGGGTACATTTTTATGAGATACAGATAGTTTTTATCATTATCACCATGTTTTAACTTGTTTTGAATGTTGTTTTAACTCTCTTTGTTATAAATCTTTCATTCATTGTGTATCAGCTGTGTTATGTAGGTAATGTCCATTAGTCTGTATTTTAATGTTATAAAGTTGTCATGTGTTAGAGTTAGTAAGTCCCTGATCTGTGTGAATGGTATTTCATAGTCATTAAAATGTCTTTATTCTAACCGATGTGTACTGTACTGTTCAGATAAAGCTATCATTTGGAGTCATTTGAATGTCTTTATTCTGACCGATGTGTACTGTCCTGTTCAGATAACGCTATCATTTTAATTCTAGATGTTTTTTCCGCTGTTTCCTGTGGTTTAACATACGTTTGTTTAACTGGTCAGCTGGAGATAGTGACCAATCTTACACGTGTAACAGTTGATGTAATCTTGGTATTTATTTATACATTCCACTAGGAATATATTTTGTTTGAAGACTTATTATATACATGTATATCATTGTTATCTTACCCAGTTGACCTCATTATGGTGAGAGTATGCATGTTATTGTGTTCCGTCTATATACATTCCTAACAAAACTCATGACTAAAATATTTCGCGATAAAAATAACATATCACCGAGTTATACAGGTTATTTTGATATTACTATAACCTAGATTATAAAATATTATCTACCATGTATATTGCTTCAAGCCACTATCTCTAATAATATCGGCAAACAGATGAAGTATTTCTTTAGTAAGGAAAACTGCCTTTTGATATTACAGAATATATAGCCTAAAATTTAGGGTTTGTTTGAAATCTGTTATACAAATTAAAGTATTTTTACAGAATTTCGTATTTATGAAGGTCACCGACAGCTTCACTCACGTGCCTTAATCACAAAGCAGGATTATTACTTAGGTCCATTTAAATGTCAAATTGAAAGAAGCTATTTACCTTATATTTGGTTTCTTGAGAACTGAGCTGGAACGATTTGAAATTGAAAGAAAAAAATTGTAATATTCTTTCTACAGGCCCATTAAAACTTCCGACTCTGAACTCAGGGTCTTTTTGTTTGTGGCGGAATGAAGGGTTGAATGAATGGGCAAAGAATCTTCGATTTGAGAGATTGATACAAAAATCTTTATTGCCTCTCCAATAATTGATATACAAATTAATTTACATTCAAATTGGAATAAATTCTGTGATATATCACGTCAGTTTTTTTCTCCCTCTTCAGAAAGGGTATTTATGACGTAAATATGACATATTCAAATGAATTTTGAGAATTAGTGATTTTGCAAAATTTGTTTTGTAATGCATTAATATTTAAACGTCTATAATGTATGCAGGGTGCTTCCATACTATCAAGTGGAGGTCTTGTTCTTTTTTTTTTTTATACTGAAATCTTAGTGCATTTAGAGTTTGCCTTAAAACGTACTATACCAAGAAATTGGTTAAAACGAGACATTTAATTATGGGTAACTCTTGTGTTGTGGGAGGTAGATGTGGTCCGTATGTGTAAGCCTGTCCTTTGATGACTGTGACAAGAAACTTGTCGAGATCTGTAGTTGTTAGTCCCCATTTGATATTCAGTAAGTGCCATGAAAACATTATCTGCAGCAATCTGTCCTGTAATTAAGAGTGAAATACTGCAGCAATCTGTCCTGTAATTAAGAGTGAAATACTGCAGTAATCATGTCCTGCTACTCGATAGGGCACTTTATCATTGTGGTTACTTGTCAGTACAGGCACTGCAATAGGGTAATACCATCAAATTTAGAGTAAATGTTTTAAAGAATTTCATAATATAATGGTGTTTATCACCGTTAGGCATCATGTCCGTACTGATGGTTGGTGTTCAGTAAATCCTTATAGCAGTGCCTTTGTTTTGTTGTATGGAAATGTACTAAAACTGAAATAAAGTCGTACGCAATGTATCAGGTTTATAGGTTTGAATGTTGGCATATAGGTCACTGATCCTTTGTGATGTGCGTTTGTACCTTGGTGGAGCTGTGCATTTTAAGCTTTTACAATAGGTTATGTACAATGTGGCACTTTTATATATACGTGTGTGTTTGTTATTAATAGATTCTCCTCTCAGCGAGTCTGTTGTGATTCATGAATAGATTCTCCTCTCTGTGAGTCTGTATGTTGTAATTGATGAATAGATTCTCCTCTCAGCGAGTCTGTTATGATTCGTTAATAGATTCTCCTCTCAGCGAGTCTGTTGTAATTTGTGAATAGATTCTCCTCTCAGCGAGTCTGTTGTGATTCATGAATATATTCTCCTCTCTGCGAGTCTGTTGTAATTCGTAAAAAGATTCTCCTCTCAGCTAGTCTGTTGTGATTCATGAATATATTCTCCTCTCAGCGAGTCTGTATGTTGTAATTCGTAATTCTCCTCTCAGCGAGTGTGTCTGTTGATATTCCACTTTTCCTTGCCCAAGGTTGATATTGCTTACACCTTTCCTATTCCACAGCCAATTGTACAATTTTGTTGTCATGGATTTTTGCATTGTCTTACTTTTAATTATAGTAGCTTTTCAAAATTATTATTCAAATAAAGATTTGTAGAACAAATTAAAAAAGAAAAAATGTCACTGTAGGGTTGGTTGTGATTTTTATCAAACTTTTATCAATGGTGTAGCAGCTTTGTGTTTGGCTTTGTCTTATTGTGCCTGGCCTGAACAGGAAAGTGATCGGGGCACACCAACTGTTTTATATGTACCGTAATTATCCTATTGTTTGTGTCCCACTCTGGTTAAACTATTTTGTAGTGGTCTCCAATGTATTATGGAGTTTGGCAAAAAGTTTAATACATTAATCCAAACGTGTGGTTATATATCAGGATGAATTATTTGAATTCAATATTTGACTTTTTAGAAATATATTTAGAATTGTTAACAATAATGAATTTTATATATGGTATATTAAAATTTGATAATGATGAAGTAGTGTGTCCTAAACTCGGGTGGTGTGTAACTCGGCAAAGAATTAACAAATTATAACTCTCGTGAATGGAGGGCATTCCACATAAAACGTGTTACATCTCAATCTGAGGCTCCCCTTCGTATTACTTCTCAATCTGAGGCTCCCCTTCGTGTTACTTCTCAATCTGAGGCTCCCCTTCGTATTACTTCTCAATCTGAGGCTCTCCTTCGTATTACTTCTCAATCTGAGGCTCTCCTTCATATTACTTCTCAATCTGAGGCTCCCCTTCGTATTACTTCTCAATCTGAGGCTATCCTTCATATTACTTCTCAATCTGAGGCTCTCCTTCGTATTACTTCTCAATCTGAGGCTCCCCTTCGTGTTACATCTCAATCTGAGGCTCTCCTTTGTGTTACTTCTCAATCTGAGGCTCTCCTTCGTATTACTTCTCAATCTGAGGCTCTCCTTCGTGTTACTTCTCAATCTGAGGCTCTCCTTCGTATTACTTCTCAATCTGAGGCTCTCCTTCGTATTACTTCTCAATCTGAGGCTCTCCTTCGTATTACTTCTTAATCTGAGGTGTCCTTTGTGTTACCATTTGTAGTTTGACTATTTAGGTACAGGTGATGGGGTATGGTATGCTTCAGAACAATTGAGCATTGCTTTAAGCTTGAGTGCTTTTCAGGTCACACAGAACTTTGATAGCCATACAACATGGAATTGAATATAAAAGACGGTTACAGCTACATTCCAATAATGACAGAATCTTCTGATTATATATCTTTATACATGTGTATTTGTATATACAGTTAACTGCTCCCATTTGGCCTGAACAATACCGATCTTTAAAATAGTTTTGATAACATAAACTAGGGTCTTTTTGCAGGACATGACAGTTAACTGCTCCCATTTGGCCTGAACAATACCGATCTTTAAAATAGTTTTGATAACATAAACTAGGGTCTTTTTGCAGGACATGATTCGGTACACTGGAACATGTAGTAAGCCTGGTGGCCTATCAAAAGAGTGCTGTATCTTTGGTTTGTTGTATGTCAGGATCAGTGATCTGATTAACCTGTTAGCTTTCATTCCTTCCTGTACTACGGCAGTAAATCTGAGAGAAGCTTGGTTATTTGTAATATTTTGAGTATGGAAGTTAATTACTCTGATTTATTGAGAACAACACTGGACCATGATGGTCTGTGATTTTGTACACCATACTAACTCTTAGATTGTTTTAACTGTATGTACTATGATTTTATTGATTCTTTAATGTGCAAATCTTAAAGCTGCAATAAAAAGATTATCTATTGTTTTTCCTGGTTTTAGATTTATGTATACAAAATGTCCAGATAAATCTGTAAATATTAAGTCAGGAGTCTGGTATGTACAGTATCAGTAATATCTATCAACAAAACTGAGGTGGATGATGGCAGAACTAAGGTAACTGATGACAGAACTAAGGTAACTGATGACAGAACTAAGGTAACTGATGACAGAACTAAGGTAACTGATTACAGAACTAAGGTAGCTGTGGACAGAACTAAGGTAGCTGTGGACAGAACTAAGGTAGCTGATGACAGAACTAAGGTAGCTGGTGACAGAACTAAGGTAGCTGATGACAGAACTAAGGTAACTAATGACAGAACTAAGGTGGATGATGACAGAACTAAGGTGGATGATGACAGAACTAAGGTGGATGATGACAATTAAGGTAACTGATGACAACTAATGTAGCTGATGACAGAACTAAGGTAGCTGATAACAGAATTAAGGTAGCTGATGACAGAACTAAGGTAGCTGATGACAGAACTAAGGTAGCTAATGACAGAACTAAGAAGATTGATGACATAGCTAATGACACAATTAAGGTGGCTGATGACACAATTAAGGTGGCTGATGACACAATTAAGGTAGCTGATGACAGAACTAAGGTGGATGATGACAGAACTAAGAAGATTGATGACATAGCTAATGTAGCTGATGACACAATTAAGGTGGCTGATGACAGAACCAAGGTGGATGATGACACAATTAAGGTAGCTGATGACATAACCAAGGTGGATGATGACACAATTAAGGTAGCTGATGACAGAACTAAGGTAACTGATGACCGAACTAAGGTAGCTGTTGACAGAACTAAGAAGTTTGATGACAGAACTAAGGTAACTGATGACACAATTAAGGTAGCTGATGACAACCAAGGTGGATGATGACAGAACTAAGGTAACTGTTGACAGAACTAAGGTAGCTGATGACAGAACTAAGGTGACTGTTGACAGAACTAAGGTAGCTGATGACAGAACTAAGGTGGCTGTTGACAGAACTAAGGTAGCTGATGACAACTAAGGTGGCTGTTGACAGAACTAAGACAGCTGGTGACAGAACTAGGGTGGCTGATGACAGAACTAAGGTAGCTGTTGACAACTAAGGTGGCTGATGACAGCTAAGGTAGCTGATGACAGAACCAAGGTGGCTGTTGACAGAACTAAGACGATTGATGACAGAACTAAGGTTGCTGATGACAGAACTAAGGTAGCTATTGACAGAACTAAGGTAGCTGATGACAGAACTAGGGTGGCTGATGACAGAACTAAGGTAGCTGATGACAGAACTAAGGTAGTAGCTGTTGACAGAACTAAGACAGCTGGTGACAGAATTAAGGTAGCTGATGACAGAACTAAGGTAGCTGATGACAGACCTAAGGTGGCTGTTGACAGAACTAAGGTAGCTGATGACAGAACTAAGGTGGCTGTTGACAGAACTAAGAAGTTTGATGACAGAACTAAGGTAACTGATGACACAATTAAGGTAGCTGATGACAACCAAGGTGGATGATGACAGAACTAAGGTAACTGTTGACAGAACTAAGGTAGCTGATGACAGAACTAAGGTGACTGTTGACAGAACTAAGGTAGCTGATGACAGAACTAAGGTGGCTGTTGACAGAACTAAGGTAGCTGATGACAACTAAGGTGGCTGTTGACAGAACTAAGACAGCTGGTGACAGAACTAGGGTGGCTGATGACAGAACTAAGGTAGCTGTTGACAACTAAGGTGGCTGATGACAGCTAAGGTAGCTGATGACAGAACCAAGGTGGCTGTTGACAGAACTAAGACGATTGATGACAGAACTAATGTTGCTGATGACAGAACTAAGGTAGCTATTGACAGAACTAAGGTAGCTGATGACAGAACTAGGGTGGCTGATGACAGAACTAAGGTAGCTGATGACAGAACTAAGGTAGTAGCTGTTGACAGAACTAAGACAGCTGGTGACAGAATTAAGGTAGCTGATGACAGAACTAAGGTAGCTGATGACAGACCTAAGGTGGCTGTTGACAGAACTAAGGTAGCTGATGACAGAACTAAGGTGGCTGTTGACAGAACTAAGAAGTTTGATGACAGAACTAAGGTAACTGATGACACAATTAAGGTAGCTGATGACAACCAAGGTGGATGATGACAGAACTAAGGTAACTGTTGACAGAACTAAGGTAGCTGATGACAGAACTAAGGTGACTGTTGACAGAACTAAGACAGCTGGTGACAGAACTAGGGTGGCTGATGACAGAACTTAGGTAGCTGTTGACAACTAAGGTGGCTGATGACAGCTAAGGTAGCTGATGACAGAACCAAGGTGGCTGTTGACAGAACTAAGACGATTGATGACAGAACTAAGGTTGCTGATGACAGAACTAAGGTAGCTGATGACAGAACTAGGGTGGCTGATGACAGAACTAAGGTAGCTGATGACAGAACTAAGGTAGTAGCTGTTGACATAACTAAGACAGCTGGTGACAGAATTAAGGTAGCTGATGACAGAACTAAGGTAGCTGATGACAGAACTAAGGTGGCTGTTGACAGAACTAAGGTAGCTGATGACAGAACTAAGGTGGCTGTTGACAGAACTAAGGTAGCTGATGACAGAACTAAGGTGGCTGATGACACAATTAAGGTAGCTGATGACAGAACCAAGGTGGATGATGATAGAACTAAGGTAACTGTTGACAGAACTAAGGTAGCTGATGACAGAACTAAGGTAGTAGCTGTTGACAGAACTAAGACAGCTGGTGACAGAATTAAGGTAGCTGACGACAGAACTAAGGTAACTGTTGACAGAACTAAGGTAGCTGATGACAGAACTAAGGTGGCTGTTGACAGAACTAAGGTAGCTGATGACAGAACTAAGGTGGCTGTTGACAGAACTAAGGTAGCTGATGACAGAACTAAGATGGCTGTTGACAGAACTAAGACAGCTGGTGACAGAACTAGGGTGGCTGATGACAGAACTAAGGTAGCTGTTGACAACTAAGGTGGCTGATGACAGCTAAGGTAGCTGATGACAGAACCAAGGTGGCTGTTGACAGAACTAAGACGATTGATGACAGAACTAAGGTTGCTGATGACAGAACTAAGGTAGCTGTTGACAGAACTAAGGTAGCTGATGACAGAACTAGGGTGGCTGTTGACGGAACTAAGGTAGCTGATGACAGAACTAAGGTGGCTGTTGACAGAACTAAGACAGCTGGTGACAGAACTTGGGTGGCTGATGACAGAACTAAGGTAACTGTTGACAACTAAGGTGGCTGACGACACAATTAAGGTAGCTGATGACAGAACCAAGGTGGATGATGACAGAACTAAGGTAACTTGACAGAACTAAGGTAGCTGATGACAGAACTAAGGTAGTAGCTGTTGACAGAACTAAGACAGCTGGTGACAGAATTAAGGTAGCTGGTGACAGAATTAAGGTAGCTGATGACAGAACTAAGGTAACTGTTGACAGAACTAAGGTAGCTGATGACAGAACTAAGGTGGCTGTTGACAGAACTAAGGTAGCTGATGACAGAACTAAGGTGGCTGTTGACAGAACTAAGACAGCTGGTGACAGAACTAGGGTGGCTGATGACAGAACTAAGGTAGCTGTTGACAACTAAGGTGGCTGATGACAGCTTAGGTAGCTGATGACAGAACCAAGGTGGCTGTTGGCAGAACTAAGACGATTGATGACAGAACTAAGGTTGCTGATGACAGAACTAAGGTAGCTGTTGACAGAACTTAGGTAGCTGTTGACAGAACTAGGGTGGCTGATGACAGAGCTAAGGTAGCTGTTGACAACTAAGGTGGCTGATGACAGCTAAGGTAGCTGATGACAGAACCAAGGTGGCTGTTGACAGAACTAAGACGATTGATGACAGAACTAAGGTTGCTGATGACAGAACTAGGGTGGCTGATGACAGAACTAAGGTAGCTGTTGACAGAACTAAGGTAGCTGTTGACAGAACTAAGGTAACTGATGACAGAACTAAGGTAGCTGTTGACAGAATTAAGGTAGCTGATGACAGAATTAAGGTAGCTGATGACAGAACTAAGGTAACTGTTGACAGAACTAAGGTGGCTGTTGACAGAACTAAGGTAGCTGATGACAGAACTAAGGTGGCTGTTAACAGAACTAAGGTAGCTGTTGACAGAACTTAGTAGATTGATGACAGAACTAAGGTAGCTGGTGACAGAATTAAGGTAGCTGATGACAGAACTAAGGTTACTGTTGACAGAACTAAGGTAGCTGATGACAGAACTAAGGTAGTAGCTGTTGACAGAACTAAGACAGCTGGTGACAGAATTAAGGTAGCTGATGACAGAACTAAGGTAACTGTTGACAGAACTAAGGTGGCTGTTGACAGAACTAAGGTGGCTGATGACAACTAAGGTGGCTGTTGACAGAACTAAGACAATTGATGACAGAACTAAGGTAGCATTGATGACAGAACTAAGGTAGCTGATGACAGAACTAGGGTGGCTGATGACAGAACTAAGGTAGCTGTTGACAACTAAGGTGGCTGATGACAGCTAAGGTAGCTGATGACAGAACCAAGGTGGCTGTTGATAGAACTAAGACGATTGATGACAGAATTAAGGTTGCTGATGACAGAACTAAGGTAGCTGTTGACAGAACTAAAGTTGCTGATGACAGAACTAAGGTAGCTGTTGACAGAACTAAGGTAGCTGATGACAGAACTAGGCTGGCTGATGACAGAACTAAGGTAGCTGTTGACAGAACTAAGGTAGCTGCTGACAGAACTTAGTAGATTGATGACAGAACTAAGGTAGCTGTTGACAGAACTAAGGTAGCTGCTGACAGAACTAAGAAGTTTGATGACAGAACTAAGGTAACTGATGACAGAACTAGGGTAGCTGTTGACAGAACTAAGGTAGCTGATGACAGAATTAAGGTAGCTGTTGACAGAACTAAGAAGTTTGATGACAGAACTAAGGTAACTGATGACAGAACGCATGTGGGTTAATGTTGCATTTATAATTAAAAAGAACAAAAAACGTCATGTTTTAACATAAATTCAATATTTAATGATTTCCCGGTTAGTTCTGTTTGTTTTCTTGATCGGATTTTAATGTTAGGTGTCCAACGTCTTTATCGGGATGTTTTCGTCGTTCCTCGTGTTCTCGTGTGGTCACATGACCGGCACGAAGGACTACATTAACACTTGGGCGGTAAATATGGCCAGAGCACCCGACCAACGTATTTTGTCGTACAAACAGATATGATACACTTATTCATCGTGCTAAGAAACCGAGAAAAAGTGCTGTACATTCTTCTATTTATTCAAGTATGGTTACATAACGGCGTTATAAACTGGTGTTAATTGAAGAAGTGCCGATTAATTGACTACTTTTTAAGTAATTTTGACGATGTTTGTCATTTTCGTAAGAATGTACAGCACTTTTCGTTGTTCTCATACAATTACCTTCACGCTCTTAACTATTTCATAAGTATTGATTTAGGGTAGTCGGGTGCTCTAGGACGATTCATAGAGCAAGTGTTAATGTTCATTCTCCAATATTGGAACTCTTCAGTGTTTTAAGTATCGAAATCGGCATATAGAAACGAACAAACGTTAATAAACGAATGCAATGGATCGTAATTAATTGAATTAATTATTTACAGATGATTTCCAAAGACATAAGGTATAGTTAGAAGTTTTCGGCTGTACACATGCAAGTTTGTAAATTCGTCACTGTGATGAAACCACCGTCCTCGTCGTTGCCATGACTGCCGATCGAAGCTGCGATCACGAATGCACTGACAAAGTGAAAGTTGAAGTATTTTTCGCAACATGCGGTTTAAACTTAAAATTACATTCACACCTCATATTGATTGGGGTTGTTTAATCATACCTGATCAATTGAATTATCAGAAAACTAACAAAAACACTAAAAAACACAGAATGAAGCCTTCGTGTCAGGCAGAGCAGACACAACGCGCGATCTGTAAACAATGTGACGTCATTGGAATGTACAAGTTGCAACAATGTACAACAATGTATATTTTACATTAATACACTAATGAGCAACAAAACGGGACGCAACATTAACCCACATGCGAACTAAGGTAGCTGTTGACAGAACTAAGAAGTTTGATGATAGAACTAAGGTAGCTGTTGACAGAACTAAGAAGTTTGATGATAGAACTAAGGTAGCTGATGACAGAAGTAAGGTGGCTGATGACAGAACTAGGCTGGCTGATGACAGAACTAAGGTAGCTGGTGACAGAACTAAGAAGTTTGATGACAGAACTAAGATGACTGATGACACTTAACTTTTATAATTTACCTTAAATAGTGTCTTTTTTTTTCAATCAAATTGCTCCATGTCTGTTGTCTGTATGTCATTAAACAACTATTTTATCACTATTTATCATAAAGTTCTTAATGGATCTTGCTCAAATTTCATTTGTATGTTTCCCTTGGTCCCTAGTTGTGCATGCTCCATTTAAGTTCTTCATGGATATTTCTTGAATTTTGTTTGAATCTGTTATATTCTGAACTCTTTATGCCAAGACAACGTAAAGAATAACGTAACACTGAAACTTAAAATAAAATCAATTTAATTTGTAAAACAGGCACTTGTAAAACATACCTTACACATTACTCGTCCAGAACACCTACCGCACAGCAACCTAGTACCAACTTTTACCAGACAACTCATCACAATACTCCTGTCACAAAATACCCTTGTCACACCTGTCACAACATACGCTTGTCACACCTGTCACAACATACCCTTGTCACACCTGTCACAACATACAACTCTCACAAAATGATCTTGTCACACACCTGCCACAACCTGACGCAACATACACTCATCTTCACAACATACACTCATCTTCACAACATACACTCATCTTCACAACATACACTCATCTTCACAACATACACTCATCTTTAAAACATACACTCGTCACATCTGAATTGTTACTGTACATCATTCAATCCTGGTCACTAACATGTGACAATCTATACCATAATTTTTCATATCAAATTTGTTCAAACATTTTCTAATTCAGTGAATACATTTTGGAACTTGACTCTTAACAGACATGTATTTAGCCATCTCTGACACGAGTGATTAACATGGGCACTAATGTTATACTACAGCTTATACATTGACTACATTGTATATATATAGTATAATGTTATACTACAGCTTATACATTGACTATATATATAGTGTCTAATGTTATACTACAGCTTATACATTGACTATATATATAGTGTAATGTTATACTACAGCTTATACATTGACTATATATAGTGTCTAATGTTACACTACAGCTTATACATTGACTATATATATAGTGTAATGTTATACTACAGCTTATACATTGACTATATATATAGTGTAATGTTATACTACAGCTTATACATTGACTATATATATAGTGTCTAATGTTATACTACAGCTTATACATTGACTATATATATAGTGTCTGTTATACTACAGCTTATACATTGACTATATATAGTGTGTAATGTTATACTACAGCTTATACATTGACTATATATATAGTGTAATGTTATACTACAGCTTATACATTGACTATATATATAGTGTGTAATGTTATACTACAGCTTATACATTGACTATATATAGTGTGTAATGTTATACTACAGCTTATACATTGACTATATATATAGTGTCTAATGTTATACTACAGCTTATACATTGACTATATATAGTGTGTAATGTTATACTACAGCTTATACATTGACTATATATATAGTGTCTAATGTTATACTACAGCTTATACATTGACTATATATATAGTGTCTAATGTTATACTACAGCTTATACATTGACTATATATATAGTGTCTAATGTTATACTACAGCTTATACATTGACTATATATAGTCTAATGTTATACTACAGCTTATACATTGACTATATATATAGTGTAATGTTATACTACAGCTTATACATTGACTATATATAGTGTCTGTTATACTAAAACTTATACATTGACTATATATATAGTGTCTAATGTTATACTACAACTTATACATTGACTATATATAGTGTCTGTTATACTACAGCTTATACATTGACTATATATATATAGTGTGTAATGTTATACTACAGCTTATACATTGACTATATATATAGTGTAATGTTATACTACAGCTTATACATTGACTATATATAGTGTCTAATGTTATACTACAGCTTATACATTGACTATATATAGTGTCTAATGTTATACTACAGCTTATACATTGACTATATATATAGTGTAATGTTATACTTCAGCTTATACATTGACTATATATATAGTGTAATGTTATACTACAGCTTATACATTGACTACATATATAGTGTCTAATGTTATACTACAGCTTATACATTGACTATATATAGTGTAATGTTATACTACAGCTTATACATTGACTATATATAGTGTCTAATGTTACACTACAGCTTATACATTGACTATATATAGTCTAATGTTATACTACAGCTTATACATTGACTATATATATAGTGTCTAATGTTATACTACAGCTTATATATTGACTATATATATAGTGTAATGTTATACTACAGCTTATACATTGACTATATATAGTGTAATGTTATACTACAGCTTATACATTGACTATATATAGTGTCTAATGTTACACTACAGCTTATACATTGACTATATATAGTCTAATGTTATACTACAGCTTATACATTGACTATATATATAGTGTCTAATGTTATACTACAGCTTATATATTGACTATATATATAGTGTAATGTTATACTACAGCTTATACATTGACTATATATAGTGTCTAATGTTATACTACAGCTTATACATTGACTATATATAGTCTAATGTTATACTACAGCTTATACATTGACTATATATATAGTGTCTAATGTTATACTTCAGCTTATACATTGACACTATATATATTATCATAACAGTTCCTTAAACCAACGACCCACTCTATGTTCCATGTTTGAATACCTTACATACAGTGTAGTACACCTGGTAATAATTGACAATGTCCTTCATGTCGAGGTGTTATTAACAAGTACAAAACACTGTACACCTTTATGTACCTCACTTTAGTACTATTTGTCACTGTGTTCCCTATGGTCGGCTATGAATATCAATCTTCACGGCCTCTTGTTACTTGTCCTTGGTAAACTCTTTCATTGGCAAAGTGTGATCAAAGTTGTCCAGGATGTTAACTGTAAGTATACTATTGGTGCCACTGACCTCGGTCCTAGTACTTGATGACCCTGTCCCAGCCTGCTGTTGTGACATTTAATGTTGATTGACCTTGACCTCAGTCCTAGTACTTGATGACCCTGTCCCAGCCTGCTGTTGTGACCTTTAATGTTGATTGACCTTGAACTCAGTCCTAGTACTTGATTATCCCGTCCAAGCCAGCTTTAGTGACCTTAAATGTTTTTTAAGCTTCAATCCAGGTGCTTGACCCAAACCAGCTGTTGTGACATTTGATGTTTTATGACCTTAACCTCAGTCCCAATACTTTATGATTCCGTCCCAGCCTGCTGTTGCCACCTTGGACGTTTCGTGTGGATGCCACAGAACACTGATACACACATCATCGTGGGCCTTGAACTTGCTGTAAAGTTTGGTGGTCTTCCAGTCCCAGACATACAACTTTCCGTCTGCGTCTCCTGAGATGATGTAACTGTAAACAAGGGGACATAACAATAATGTCAAACAACTCTGGGACACCTGTCTATACCCCAACAATAATGTCATACAACTCTGGGACAAATGTCTATACCCCAACAATGATGTCATACAACTGGTACACCTGTCTATACCCAACAATAATGTCATACAACTCTGGTACATCTGTCTATACCCCAACAATGATGTCATACAACTCTGGGACATCTGTCTATACCCCAACAATAATGTCATACAACTCTGGGACACCTGTCTATACCCCAACAATAATGTCATACAACTCTGGGACATCTGTCTATACCCCAACAATGATGTCATACAACTCTGGGACACCTGTCTATACCCCAACAATGATGTCATACAACTCTGGTACATCTGTCTATACCCTAACAATAATGTCATACAACTCTGGGACATCTGTCTATACCCCAACAATGATGTCATACAACTCTGGTACATCTGTCTATACCCTAACAATAATGTCATACAACTCTGTGACATCTGTCTATACCCCAACAATAATGTCATACAACTCTGTGACACCTGTCTATACCCCAACAATAATGTCATACAACTCTGTGACACCTGTCTATACTCCTACAACAATGATGTCATACAACTCTGGTACATCTGTCTATACCCCCACAATAATGTCATACAACTCTGGGACACCTGTCTATACTCCAACAACAATGATGTCATACAACTCTGGTACATCTGTCTATACCCCCACAATAATGTCATACAACTCTGGGACACCTGTCTATACCCCAACAATGATGTCATACAACTCTGGAACATCTGTCTATACCCCAACAATGATGTCATACAACTCTGTGACATCTGTCTATACCCCAACAATAATGTCATACAACTCTGTGACACCTGTCTATACCACAACAATAATGTCATACAACTCTGGGACAACTGTCTATACCCCAACAATAATGTCATACAACACTGGGACACCTGTCTATACCCCAACAATGATGTCATACAACTCTGTGACATATGTCTTTACCCCAACAATGATGTCATACAACTCTGGGACATCTGTCTATACCACAACAATAATGTCATACAACTCTGTGACACCTGTCTATACACCAACAATAATGTCATACAACTCTGTGACACCTGTCTATACTCCAACAACAATGATGTCATACAACTCTGGGACATCTGTCTATACCCCAACAATGATGTCATACAACTCTGGGACACCTGTCTATACCCCAACAATGATGTCATACAACTCTGGGACACCTGTCTATACCCCAACAACAATGATGTCATACAACTCTGGGACACCTGTCTATACCCCAACAATGATGTCATACAACTCTGGGACACCTGTCTATACCCCAACAATGATGTCATACAACTCTGTGACACCTGTCTATACCCCAACAATAATGTCATACAACACTGGGACAACTGTCTATACACCAACAATAATGTCATACAACTCTGGGACATCTATCTTTACCCCAACAATGATGTCATACAACTCTGGTACATCTGTCTATACCCCAACAATAATGTCATACAACTCTGGGACACCTGTCTTTACCACAACAATAATGTCATACAACTCCGGGACATCTGTCTATACCCCAACAACAATGATGTCATACAACTCTGGGACACCTGTCTATACCACAACAATAATGTCATACAACTCCGGGACATCTGTCTATACCCCAACAATAATGATGTCATACAACTCTGTGACACCTGTCTATACCCCAACAATAGTGTCATACAACTGGTACATCTGTCTATACCCCAACAATAATGATGTCATACAACTCTGGGACACCTGTCTATACTCCAACAATAATGTCATACAACTCTGGGACATCTGTCTATACCCCAACAATAATGTCATACAACTCTGGTACAACTGTCTATACCCCAACAATGATGTCATACAACTCTGGTACAACTGTCTATACCCCAACAATGATGTCATACAACTCTGGTACAACTGTCTATACCCCAACAATGATGTCATACAACTCTGGGACACCTGTCTATACCCCAACAATGATGTCATACAACTCTGGGACATCTGTCTATACCCCAACAATGATGTCATACAACTCTGGTACAACTGTCTATACCCCAACAATGATGTCATACAACTCTGTGACACCTGTCTATACCACAACAATAATGTCATACAACTCTAGGACACCTGTCTATACCCCAACAATAATGTCATACAACTCTGGTACAACTGTCTATACCACAACAATAATGTCATACAACTCTGGTACACCTGTCTATACCACAACAATAATGTCATACAACTCTGTGACATCTGTCTATACCCCAACAATAATGTCATACAACTCTGTGACACCTGTCTATACCCCAACAATAATGTCATACAACTCTGGGACACCTGTCTATACACCAACAATAATGTCATACAACTCTAGGACACCTGTCTATACCCCAACAATGATGTCATACAACTCTGGGACATCTGTCTATACCCCAACAATAATAATGTCATACAACTCTGGGACATCTGTCTATACCCCAACAATAATGTCATACAACTCTGGGACATCTGTCTATACCCCAACAATGATGTCATACAACTCTGGTACAACTGTCTATACCCCAACAATAATGTCATACAACTCTGGGACATCTGTCTATACCCCAACAATGATGTCATACAACTCTGGTACATCTGTCAATACCACAACAACAATAATGTCATACAACTCTGGGACATCTGTCTATACCCCAACAATGATGTCATACAACTCTGGGACATCTGTCTATACCCCAACAATAATGTCATACAACTCTGGTACAACTGTCTATACCCCAACAATAATGTCATACAACTCTGGGACATCTGTCTATACCCCAACAATAATGTCATACAACTCTGGTACAACTGTCTATACCCCAACAATAATGTCATACAACTCTGGTACAACTGTCTATACCCCAACAATGATGTCATACAACTCTGGGACATCTATCTTTACCCCAACAATGATGTCATACAACTCTGTGACATCTGTCTATACCCCAACAATGATGTCATACAACTCTGTGACATCTGTCTATACCCCAACAATGATGTCATACAACTCTGGGACATCTGTCTATACCCCAACAATAATGTCATACAACTCTGGTACACCTGTCTATACCCCAACAATAATGTCATACAACACTGGGACACCTGTCTATACACCAACAATAATGTCATACAACACTGGGACACCTGTCTATACACCAACAATAATGTCATACAACTCTGGGACATCTGTCTATACCCCAACAATAATGTCATACAACTCTGGGACATCTGTCTATACCCCAACAATAATGTCATACAACTCTGGGACATCTGTCTATACCCCAACAATGATGTCATACAACTCTGTGACATCTGTCTATACCCCAACAATGATGTCATACAACTCTGGTACACCTGTCTATACCCCAACAATAATGTCATACAACTCTGTGACACCTGTCTATACCCCAACAATGATGTCATACAACTCTGTGACATCTGTCTTTACCCCAACAATGATGTCATACAACTCTGGGACATCTGTCTATACCACAACAATAATGTCATACAACACTGGTACATCTGTCTATACCCCAACAATAATGTCATACAACTCTGTGACACCTGTCTATACCCCAACAATGATGTCATACAACTCTGTGACATCTGTCTTTACCCCAACAATGATGTCATAGAACTCTGGGACATCTGTCTATACCCCAACAATAATGTCATACAACACTGGGACACCTGTCTATACACCAACAATAATGTCATACAACTCTGGGACATCTATCTTTACCCCAACAATGATGTCATACAACTCTGGTACATCTGTCTATACCCCAACAATAATGTCATACAACTCTGGGACACCTGTCTATACCCCAACAATAATGTCATACAACTCTGGTACAACTGTCTATACCCCAACAATAATGTCATACAACTCTGGGACATCTGTCTATACCCCAACAATAATGTCATACTACAACACTGGGACACCTGTCTATACCACAACAATGATGTCATACAACTCTGGTACACCTGTCTATACCCCAACAATAATGTCATACAACTCTGGGACACCTGTCTATACCCCAACAATAATGTCATACAACTCTGGGAAACCTGTCTATACCCCAACAATAATGTCATACAACTCTGGTACATCCGTCTATACCCCAACAATAATGTCATACAACACTGGGACACCTGTCTATACCCCAACAATAATGTCATACAACTCTGGGACATCTGTCTATACCCCAACAATGATGTCATACAACTCTGGGACAACTGTCTATACCACAACAATAATGTCATACAACTCTGGGAAACCTTCTATACCCCAACAATAATGTCATACAACTCTGGGACAACTGTCTATACCACAACAATAGTGTCATACAACTCTGGGACACCTGGGTATACCCCAACAATGATGTCATACAACTCTGTGACATCTGTCTATACCCCAACAATGATGTCATACAACTCTGTGACACCTGTCTATACCACAACAATAGTGTCAAACAACTCTGGTACATCTGTCTATACCCCAACAATGATGTCATACAACTCTGTGACATCTGTCTATACCCCAACAATGATGTCATACAACTCTGTGACACCTGTCTATACCACAACAATAGTGTCAAACAACTCTGTGACACCTGTCTATACACCAACAATAGTGTCAAACAACTCTGGGACATCTGTCTATACCCCAACAATAGTGTCAAACAACTCTGGTACATCTGTCTATACACAAATAGTATACCAAAGTATATAAAAGAACCAGTGTAACGTCCACTCAAGCTCTTACTAAACAAGACCACACACACACATATACTTCTGTCATTATTTTTATCTTTATTTCATAAGACAATTTTGAAGTTTTGTCAGATAAAAAAAAGACAAAAATGCATGAAATAAAGAAGAAAAATGACAAAAGTTGACATAGCACTTATCTAATATTTAGACATTCAATATTTATATTCAATGTATAAAAGGAAACTTGTATCTAGAAAAAAGTACACTTTACTATATTTAGAATATTATCTCATATTCAGGGAGAGAAGTATTATTTTTCTAAATTTAGAATCTTATCTCGTATTCAGGGAGAAGTACGTTTTTCTATATTAAGAATCTTAACCCGTATTCATGGAGAAGTACATTTTTCTAAATTTAGAATCTTATCTCGTATTCAGGGAGAAGTACACTTTACTATATTAAGAATCTTAACCCGTATTCAGGGAGAAGTACACTTTTCTCTATTTAGAATCTTATCTCGTATTCAGGGAGAAGTATACTTTTCTATATTTAGAATCTTATCCCATATTTAGGGAGAAGTACACTTTTCTATATTTAGAATCTTATCTCGTATTCAGGGAGATGCACTCTTCTCTATATTTAGAATCTTATCTCGTATTCAGGGAGAAGTACACTTTTCTATATTTAGAATCTTATCTCGTATTCAGGGAGAAGTACACTTTTCTATATTTAGAATCTTATCCCATATTTAGGGAGAAGTACACTTTTCTATATTTAGAATCTTATCTCGTATTCAGGGAGATGCACTCTTCTCTAAATTTAGAATCTTATCTCGTATTCAGGGAGAAGTACACTTTTCTATATTTAGAATCTTATCCCGTATTTAGGGAGAAGTACACTTTTCTATATAGGATCTTACCTCATATCCGGTGAGAAGTCTACATTACATGCATATCCAGCCACCTACAACACAAGATAACAGTAAACAGCATTTCATTTACAAAGCAAGGATCACAAAGCAAACATACACTACAATGATGTAGGGATCTCTACCCAAAGGGACGGGCTGCTGAAGTATAGTTATACACATACCTGTCAAGGGAGCCCTGCTGATATACAGTTATACAAATACCTGTCAAGGGAGCCCTGCTGATATACAGTTATACAGATACCTGTCAAGGGAGCCCTGCTGATATACAGTTATACAGATACCTGTCAAGGGAGCCCTGCTGATATAGTTATACACATACCTGTCAAGGGAGCCCTGCTGAGATACAGTTATACACATACCTGTCAAGGGAGCCCTGCTGATATACAGTTATAAAGATACCTGTCAAGGGAGCCCTGCTGATATAGTTATACACATACCTGTCAAGGGAGCCCTGCTGATATACAGTTATACAGATATACCTGTCAAGGGAGCCCTGCTGAGATACAGTTATACACATACCTGTCAAGGGAGCCCTGCTGATATACAGTTATACACATACCTGTCAAGGGAGCCCTGCTGATATACAGTTATACAAATACCTGTCAAGGGAGCCCTGCTGATATACAGTTATACAGATATACCTGTCAAGGGAGCCCTGCTGAGATACAGTTATACACATACCTGTCAAGGGAGCCCTGCTGATATACAGTTATACAGATATACCTGTCAAGGGAGCCCTGCTGAGATACAGTTATACACATACCTGTCAAGGGAGCCCTGCTGATATACAGTTATACAGATACCTGTCAAGGGAGCCCTGCTGAGATACAGTTATACACATACCTGTCAAGGGAGCCCTGCTGATATACAGTTATACAGATACCTGTCAAGGGAGCCCTGCTGATATACAGTTATACAGATACCTGTCAAGGGAGCCCTGCTGATATACAGTTATACAGATACCTGTCAAGGGAGCCCTGCTGATATACAGTTATACAGATACCTGTCAAGGGAGCCCTGCTGATATACAGTTATACAGATACCTGTCAAGGGAGCCCTGCTGATATACAGTTATACAGATACCTGTCAAGGGAGCCCTGCTGATATACAGTTATACAGATACCTGTCAAGGGAGCCCTGCTGATATACAGTTATACAGATACCTGTCAAGGGAGCCCTGCTGATATACAGTTATACAGATATACCTGTCAAGGGAGCCCTGCTGAGATACAGTTATACACATACCTGTCAAGGGAGCCCTGCTGATATACAGTTATACAGATACAGTCAAACCTGTCTATAGCGACCGCCCAAGGGGAGACAGAAAAACGGTCACTATAGACAGGTTGCCTTTATAGACAGGTCAAAATTATTGCACCAACCAATTTACTTAAAACAGCCATAAATAAATTGTCATTGAATAGGGCATTCAGAAGACCAGTCAGAAGTTAGATAAATGCATAGACACTATATAAATCTGAAGGGTTTTTGTGGACCCAAACACAAAATATAACTCAAAATGGTCTTATGGATAATTTTTTAAAATATTTTGTTCTGAAATAATGCTATATGTATCTATCAAATTATCTCCCTTTCTTTCATAAAGAAAGAAAAAGAATACACAATAATTAATTAATTAATTAATTATATTTGTGTTACTACTAATTATTTTGTGTTATAGTCTTACTTCTTAAAACGAATTTTTTTTTTCTGACCCAAATTGAAATCCGGATATTTGTGTCAGTTTACGACTTTTTATTAGTATTGACTAATTAAAGATGGCGGCAGTACAAACGCTGGTAGTGGTACCGACAGCTACGATTAAGAAAGGCATTATTGGCTTTCATGTGAGTAAATGTTGTAGACAGATATGACCAGTGTTTGTTATTGAAGTGATGTATCCTAGTTGTAATCACAAAATTAACTGACCGTGTCAAATGAAGCCACCTGTGCACAGTTGTAATGTAATGCCGACACGCATGGTGGCCTGACTCCTCTCTTACCGAGCCCCAGACAAGGGCAGCTACAGTAATTAGGGGCTAACAGGCGATAGGGGTCTTTTGTTTATATACTCAGGCCATGGTTGTGGTGGTCCTTTGTTTGTATAATCAAGCCAGGGTCGATGTGTCTGAATTTTCCGGGGATTTTATGAGGTATGACTGCCGAGAGCAGAAGATGGCTGACAGAAATCGGTCGTTAAAGAAAACAAATTAGCGACCGCCGTTCCGAAATCACCGGTCGTTAGTCACATTAGACAGGTAGTCGCTATACAGAGGGTCGTTATATAGTAAAATCTCACGGGGAATCTTAAAACCGGTCTTTATAGACAGGCAGTCGTTATATACAGGGGGTCGTTAGAGCAGGTTTGACTGTACCTGTCAAGGGAGCCCTGCTGATATATAGTTATACAGATATACCTGTCAAGGGAGCCCTGCTGATATACAGTTATACAGATACCTGTCAAGGGAGCCCTGCTGATATACAGTTATACAGATACCTGTCAAGGGAGCCCTGCTGATATACAGTTATACAGATACCTGTCAAGGGAGCCCTGCTGATATAGTTATACAGATATACCTGTCAAGGGAGCCCTGCTGAGATACAGTTATACACATACCTGTCAAGGGAGCCCTGCTGATATACAGTTATACAGATACCTGTTAAGGGAGCCCTGCTGATATACAGTTATACAGATACCTGTCAAGGGAGCCCTGCTGATATACAGTTATACAGATACCTGTCAAGGGAGCCCTGCTGATATATAGTTATACAGATATACCTGTCAAGGGAGCCCTGCTGATATAAAGTTATACATATACCTGCTAAGGGTTTTGGTGCCAAACAAGTCCACAAAATGGTAAAATGGCTGGAATCGGTGAATTTGACTGTACTCATCTATAGCAGATATAGAAGGCACCTACTCAATTGATGTAGAAAGCTTTGTGAACTAATCAAACAGATTCAGAGATATGCTCCGAAAATACCCCAGGATGGACAGAACTCATTGTATATCTCCAGCGTTTGGTGGGGAATAATGAGAGGAGGTAATCTCATCCCTGGCTCTCAGATGCTTAAATAAAATTGTTTGTTTGTTTGTTTGTTGTTTGTTTGAGCGGTTTATTGCCTTGGGAACAGCCAGGGTCATGTTTAGACGGGGTCTCCTTGTACTAGTTGGTGACTATCTCACTGAAAAACATACAGGAGACCCGTCACATGTCATCCAGAGCAATTAGGAGAAAAGTGTCTTGCCGATGGACACAAAGACAGCAACGACTGACCCTTTTCTCAGCTTCCTGAGAAATGCAAACTGACTCAAGCAGGGAGTGTCTAACCACACACCTCTCATCTCCATCTGAGATTTCATGGCCTGTGTCTAACCACACACCTCTCATCTCCATCTGAGATTTCATGGCCTGTGTCTAACCACACACCTCCCATCTCCATCTGAGATTTCATGGCCTGTGTCTAACCACACACCTCTCATCTCCATCAGAGATTTCATGGCCTGTGTCTAACCACACACCTCTCATCTCCATCTGAGATTTCATGGCCTGTGCTCCGACCCATTGAACTACCGTGGCCCCCTTCTTAAACAGAATCCCCACCACCTAGGGATGATTCTAATCAAATCCAGTTAAAATTCCAAACAGAAGTAAAGAAGAAGTTGCTTGAAGATCTGAAGAAATTGTTGAGAGATGTATGGACAAGGGATGCCATAGTATGGCATAAGCTCAGCTTGGTATTTTGGACCAGGGGAGGTAATACTGATTCAAACTGCCTGTAGATAGTAAGCAGAAAAAGTAGTAAGATATTAAAATATGTAGAACTCACCATATGTCCTGTAAATGTTTTCTTCCTCATGTATTTGAATCTGTTGAGCACATTAAATATGGAGACTTTGTTGTCCATGGACTGACAGGCCAGCCACTTCCCTGTAACACCCATCAACAACTAAAATCAAATCTTTCTACAAATCTTGTCATGAATAAGGATCAATCTTCAGTCGTTTTATGTACATTGTATCATGCATCAACACTAGATGTTCTAAAATGGTAATGTTATTGGTGTATACATGACCCAAAATAGCGTCAGTACCACAAAATCAGGTCAGCTCCACAAAATTAGGTCAGTTCCACAAAATTTGTTAAATAGCGCAAAATTAAGTCAGCTGACAAAATTAGGCAAGTGCCACAAAACTAGTTCAAAAGCACAAAATTGGGTCAGCACTAAAAAATTAGATCAGTGCCTCAAGTATGTAAATTGTGTTATTTTCAGGGGATTCCAGTTTTTGTCAATAATTAAATAAAATCGCAAAAAAAGACAGATACCTTTATAAATAAGATTTATAGAGAAAATTGTTGTTTTGCTGCCTTGGTAGTCTCAAAGGTGTTTACAATTATTCTATATATAGAAATTTTGATTCAATCTACAATACAATTTCTTAATTGCTTACCCAATAACAGTCCACCTTACATGAACCAATCACAGTCCACCTTACATGAACCAATCACAGTACATCTTATGTGAACCAATCACAGTACATCTTATGTGAACCAATCACAGTACATCTTAATTACTTGAAACAATGATAATACAGCTACTGTTTGGGGACAGAGTGACACACCATTCGGGGACAGAGTGACCTACCGTTCGGGGACAGAGTGACCCACCATTCGGGGACAGAGTGACCTACTGTTCGGGAATGGAGGGGACAGAGTGACCTACGGTTCGGGGACAGAGTGACCTACAGTTCGGGGACAGAGTGACCTACCGTTCGGGGACAGAGTGACCGCTGGCATGGAGTGCATAGATGGATCAGCTATATATTTGAAATCCACTGGAATATCCCTATAAAACAAAGTATCACACATTATGATTATAATATTCAATTCAAGTCAAATTTTAACATAATTGGATATTGAACATGAAATTCAGACAGACAGACATACCGTATTTGACCTAATAAGGGTGCAGGGCGCGGGTAATTGACAGTGGGGGTGCCCTTATTAAGATTAGTTATTCTGAAGTTTTATGAAACAGACTATACCTTATATCAGCATACCCAAGGCTATGGAAACGGTAAAATATTCCGTCATAAAAATATTCCAGATGAAGATATCTATTCATTATCATATATTAAGCTTAAACATCACTTGAATATTTCTGTAAACTTGTAAACCATGCCAGCTGATCTTCAGACCAGAGAACGTGTTCCACCATTTATGTTCAAATGGAACTCCTTTGTGTTCTATTTATAGACACATGTGATTTCCCAGATCATAACAGAAATCAGGCAACTACAGTCGATAAATGTAGGTTTGGAGTGGATTTGGAGTGGATATGTCTGTCGTGGCATCGTATCAGACATCATTTTCTTTGACCTAATAATTGATTTACAATGTCTTTTACTAGCTTTCTGTTTTGAACAAAAGTTATTTATCAACACGCATTAAGTATTTAACTTTATCTTCAAATAAAGATGGTAAGTTATTATTTGTATGTGTGTTTAGTTTCAGGTGCTCTTTGCAATGATATGTCATCTGTAGGAATAGACAAAATGTGGCGAAAATTTGTGTTCCAGTTACTCAATTTGCTGAAGAATATTGAATACATAAAGTAGCAAAACTTTTCACATGAATTATTACATTTGAACACCATTTTAACACTCTGTCAAATATTTATTTCCTTGAAAAAAGGTAGGGGCGCCCTTATTAGGGCAGGCGCCCTTATTAGGTCAAATACGGTATCCTGTTTTTTAGTCAACACCCACCATTCCCAGACTCTTAAACTCTTGTCATCGGACGAGCTGACAAAGCGTCGGTTCTGGTCAACAAATGTGATGGTGTTTACAGCACCAAGATGTCTGTCATACTCTTGGACAATTTCGCCTGAGCGGATATCCCACTAAAACCAAAAAAAGGAAAGTTGTAACCAATCATAAAAAAGGAAAGTTGTAACCAATAATACACCGGTGTCAATCACATAAATACTTAACATTGTGGAGATAAATACAACCTTTATTCTTTTAGAATAATTGTGCAGTTATATACCTTTAGATATATTTTATCAATCACTCTTGTTTGTGCACAGAATGTAGCATGTGAGGAGTATTTGCGTGTGTTGGGGGAAGGGGGGCGGGGGATATTAAACTGATTCTTACTGTGGTGGTCTTACAAAGGGAGGTCTTACTGTGGTTGGGGGACTACTGTGGAGGTCTTACTGTGGGGGGAAGGGGATCTTATTGGAGGGCATGTGTGACATGTGATTATAAAACTTTTCTTGTGCGAAATATGACCCAAATTTTTCTTGTGTGACATGTGACCCATACATTCATTGTGTCCCATGTGACCAATACATTTCTGTGTGACATTTGACTTATACATTACTTGTGCGACATGCGACTTATACATTACTTGTGTGACATGTGACCCAATCATTACTTGTGTCCCATGTGACCAATACATTTCTGTGTGACATGTGACCCATATATTCCTTGTATGACATGTGACCCAATCATTTCTTGTGTGACATGTGACCCATACATTTCTTGTGTGACATGTGACCCATACATTACATTACTTGTGTGACATGTGACCTATACATTACTTGTGTGACATGTGACCTATACATTTCTGTGTGACATGTGACTCATACATTTCTGTGTGATATGTGACCCATACATTCCTTGTGTGACATGTGACCTATACATTACTTGTGTGACATGTGACCCAATCATTTCTTGTGTGACATATGACCTATACATTACATTACTTGTGTGACATGTGACCCCAAACATTCCTTGTGACATGTGACCTATACATTTCTTGTGTGACATGTGACCCATACATTTCTGTGTGACATGTGACCCATACATTTCTGTGTGACATGTGATCCATACATTTCTGTGTGATATGTGACTCATACATTCCTTGTGTGACATGTTACCCCATAAATTTCTTATGTGACATGTGACCCATACATTTCTTGTGTGACATGAAATTAAGATAACATTACAATATATCTGAAATACTGGACCCTTACACAAACAATCTTTTTATCAGAGGTCCCTGCCACAAACAAGTGCTGCTTATCAGGCTCCGGGTGGAACTTCACACAGTACGGCACTTTTCTGCTGGTAAATCGGGACTTACATTCACCTAGAAATAAAACAAAAATTGGCTGATAAAAATTCTGCAACAAAATGTGTTTTTTGTCAAAATCTAATAAGCCAGGGACATGTTTTCATCTATCACGGTACAAACGGTTAGACCAGAATTGTTTTTGTGTATTTTGGATGAGCCTTGACAAAGCCTTTCAAGGTCTGTATTAATATATGCAGGTCCGTCAAGGTTTATGCCCGATATATTATCATTAAGAATGAACAAATTAGTTCTTTCCACATAAACTAACAGGCCACAGGTGTCTAGGTTCTGTAGTATTACGTAATTATGAGGTAACTAGGTTTCAATGAGTTGTGTTCCAGTCGACTCAGTGGTAAATGAGTATATGGTAGGGCACTGCTAGAAATGTTGTGTGTAAGCTGTTGGCGCCAAAATGGTAGCCTTGGGAGTATGCTCCCCAGGGAAATGAGTAAGACATTGTCTGGATGATAAAGGCCCAATAACCACAGATAATAATTTGTGAACAACTTTGAGAGGTTATGTTGCTGTGATATAGTGGTAGAATAAACTCTAAAGTATTAATTATCATTATTAAATCACACATTGGGAATTGGTTTCTACATGTGCTTGCCAAACTTACCTGTTTCTGTGTCCCAAAGTTTACTTGTGTTCGCCAGACTTACCTGTTTCTGTGTCCCAAAGTTTACAGTATCTATCATAGCCACAGCTTAGAAACTCTGTGCCCTCATTGTTGAATGTGATATCTCGGACCGCTTGTTTATGTCCGGCATATGTCCGAATACATCGTCGTTCGTTGTACACTTCCCAGATCTGGTGAGTTTGAACAATATGCAATGTTACATAACAATCTGGATCATTTAAACTACATGGTTTGATCAAAATAAAAGTTAAATTATAAAAATGATAATCAGGACAGGCCAGACATGTAAAACTATACATGTTTAATATATAACATAAAATACACTGCTTTAATATATAACATAAAATACCCTGTTAATGAGGGCTGATTGATAAGTTGTGAGCCTCATATTGAAGGATTTGAATTTTGCCGGACATATTGTATTATTTTTCAACATAATCCCCTTCAGTATCTATACACTTTTGCCAGAGGTGTTTAAGGGCCTCAATGCCACTTTTATAGAACTTTTCTTGGCTGTTCAGAAAGTTATCCACTGCATGTTAGGGTTTGGGTTAGGGTGCCTAAAATAGCTGTATCTCAATTTTGGAAATAGGTGAAAGTCAGATGGAGCGAGATCAAATGATTAAGGCGGTTGCTCAATCAATTTAAAGCCACAATCGTGAATGGCAGCCATGGCAATGACAGATTCTTTCACCCTAACCCTAAACCTAACCGATTTGGTCCATTTTGCAAAAGCGGCTGGTTAGTTTATATCAACGAGGTAGCACCCTAAAGTAAACAAGACAAGTCTTTGGGTACACGTATATGGTAGTCAGAGAATAGTAGGACGTAAAAAGAACATCCTTGAGTACCTCCATCACAACTTATCAATCAGCCCTCGTAATTATAACATAAAATACCATGTTTTGACTATAACATAAAATACCATATTTTACATATAACATATTATAATACCGTTTCATATATAACATAAAATACCCTGTTTTTTTACATAACATAAATTACCATGTTTTTTATATATTAAACATAAAATGCCCTGTTTTAATCATAACATAGAATTCAGTGTTTTAATAGTAAAATAATGATGTTATGATTTGAATATGTGGTAAATCTTTAATATACCTCCCTCCTTTAGTAAGTGGGGGACACAATCAGAATTTACCTTAATTTTACAATCCATACTACAAGAGAGAAGTAGGTGGGCAGACACAGGGAACCATCGAATGGCTGACAATCCTTTGGTGTGTCCCGTCCAGGTGTGGATGTGTTTTTTGGGAAGGAAACATTTCTCTGGTGGTTCATCTGACTTGAGGTTCACGCCCACATCCTGTGGGATGTGGAGGTAGGACCGACCCTGGTAGTCATACGCATCCTTAACTGTGTGACAGGGGAGAAAAAAATCCAATTTTAGATATTGATCAATAATTTTCAGAATTCATCAACAGACAAATGTTTATGTAATAAGTATATTTTGCTCTAAAAACCAACAAACTCTTGGTTATGTTATGAATATCTTTTGTTCTAAAAACCAACAAACTCTTGGTTATGTTATAAGTATATTTTGTTCTAAAAACCAACAAACTCTTGGTTATGTTATGAATATCTTTTGTTCTAAAAACCAACAAACTCTTGGTTATGTTATGAGTATCTTTTGCTCTAAAAACCAACAAACTCTTGGCTATGTTATGAGTATCTTTTGTTCTAAAAACCATTAAACTCTTGGTAATAACAATCACAATCTTACTGTGTAGTGTAGTTTTCTCCTCGGCCGTCTTCTCCTCTGTCTGCTTATTTGTTTTACTCCTCTTGGCTAGTATCTCATCCAGCTCCTTCTGCTCATCCTGTTTGGTACACATTAGTCATATCAAGTGTCTTAAACAGATCTATAGCAGGGAATGGTGCTGGACTTATATACTAAACAGCTCTAACTTCTTCACACATCTATGTGAGATCCCAGAAAATTATTGTTATAAATAATTAAAACATATCTGTGTGAATTCCCAGACAATTATTATAAATGATTAAAACACATCTGTGTGAGATCCCAGACAATTATTATAAATGATTAAAAAACATCTGTGTGAGACCCCAGACAATTATTATAAACAAGAGGCCCAGGGGCCTTAACGGTCATCTGACTCTAAATTAAAACCCTTATATAATTGTAGTATGCATTCTCTGTAGCAAGTATATAGTGGCACTGTTGGCCATGGTGGCCATCTTGCATTTCTGACTGACCCAATAAATAATAACACTTGGTCTGGACCATCAAAGGATAATTTCTGGTAAGTAAGAGCTGAATCCCACCGGTGGAATTTGAGAAGAAGTTTAAAATAGGTGTTGTTCAGGAAAACCATTATTGCGCAATCATGTTACAAAATGGCCACCATTGCTGCCATGTCAAAGTTTTTACAAGGCCAATTTCCAGCTCAATGGCACCAGTGGAACTGGAGTAGAAGTTTAAAATGTGTTTTTTAAGATAGCGGATATGGCGGCCATCTTGGATTTCAGACCAATCTGAAAAATAACAACACTTGGTCGGGATCATCTCAGGAACATTTCAGGCAAGTTTCAGCCCAATAGCACTGGTGGAACTTGAGAAGAAGTTTAAAATGTGTTTTTGAAGATGGTGGTTTTGGTGGCCATCTTGGATTTCGGACCGACCAGAAAAATAACAACACTTGGTTGGGATCAAATCAGGATCATTTCTGGCAAGTTTCAGCTCAATAGCACTGGTGGAACTTGAGAAGAAGTTTAAAATGTGTTTTTCAGGATGGCGGCTATGGCGGCCATCTTGGATTTCGGATCGGCCCGAAAAATAACAACACTTGGTCGGGATCATCTCAGGATCATTTCTGGCAAGTTTTAGCCCAACAGCACTGGTGGAACTTGAGAAGAAGTTTAAAATGTGTTTTTCAAGATGGCGGCTATGGCGGCCATCTTTGATTTCGGACCGACCCGAAAAATAACAACACTTGGTCGGGATCATCTCAGGATCATTTCTGGCAAGTTTCAGCCCAACAGCACTTGTGAAACTTGAGAAGAAGTTTAAAATGTGTTTTCAAAATGGCGGCTATGGCGGCCATCTTGGATTTCGGACCGACCCGAAAAATAACAACACTTGGTCGCAATCATATCAGGATCATTTCAGACAAGTTTCAGCTCAATAGCACTGGTAGAACTTGAGAAGAAGTTTAAAATGTGTTTTTCAAGATGGCGGCTATGGCGGCCATCTTGGATTTCGGACCGACCCGAAAAATAACAACACTTGGTCGGGATCATCTCAGGATCATTTCTGGCAAGTTTCAGCCCAACAGCACTGGTGGAACTTGAGAAGAAGTTTAAAATGTGTTTTCAAAATGGTGGCTATGGCGGCCATCTTGGATTTCGGACTGACCCGAAAAATAACAACACTTGGTCAGGATCATCTCAGGATCATCTCAGGCAAGTTTCAGCTTAATCCCACTGGTGGAACTTGAGAAGAAGATTGAAATGTGAAAAGTTTACGCACGGCGCACGGCGCACGGCGGACAGCGGACGGCGCACGACGACGGACGAAGCATGATGACTATAGGTCATCCTGACCCTTCGGGTCAGATGACCTAATGATTAAAACATATCTGTATGAATTCCCAGACAATTATTATAAATGATTAAGACATATCTGTGTGAGATCCCAGACAATTATTATAAATGATAAAAATTAACTCATTTTCACGACCTTTAAAAGCATCATAAATGTATGTGGTTTACCTCACTTGGCTTCATCACTGTTTTCTCGTCCACAAACTTGCCCCAAGGTCCCAGATATCCCTCTATATCTCCTGCATCTGAGTTTCTCAGACGCTTCCTCTTGTCTTCAGGGCGTTTGGGTGCAGCCTCAAATACAGTAAGACCTATAACACCATGATCAGTCCATAGAGATATCTCTTGTCTCATACAATCTGACTAACATTTCAGGGTGACAGCAGGACATGATTTTACAAATCTAAAACTGATACTGATATAACGTTAGCTAACTCTTGTCCATCTGAGTCATACCTACCTTTACTATCCTCAGCAGCGACCCTGTCCCCTACAACTGGCGGATCTGTTGACACTTGTACATCCACAGAGGGGTCTATAGCATAGCCTACAATAAATTCAATTCAGATCAATTCCTACAAAACACTGTCCTAAGAGCACAGCAAGACAAATATAACGTCGTGCTAATTTGCTTTTTTGTTTTGTCAAAGCAAGCCTGGTCAAAGAGTATAGTAAGTCCAAGACAGTCCCAATATGACAGTTTGGTTTGTTTTTGTTTAACGTCCTATTAACAGCCAGGGTCATTTAAGGACGTGCCAGGTTTTGGAGGTGGAGGAAAGCCGGAGTACCCGGAGAAAAACCACCGGCCTACGGTCAGTACCTGGCAACTGCCCCACGTAGGTTTCGAACTCGCAACCCAGAGGTGGAGGGCTAGTGTTAAAGTGTCCGGACACCTTAACCACTCGGCCACCGCGGCCCCCCCAATATGACAGCCAGATCACATAGTATAGTAGTAAGTCAAAGACAGTCCCAGTGTGACAGCCAGGTCACAAAGTATAGTAGTAAGTCCAAGACATTCCCAGTGTGACAGCCAGGTTAAGATGTCACACAATATTTATGTAGCAGATAGGAATAAAGTGAAAGTAAATATTGACATAAAATTGGATCACAAAATTAACCATGAATGTCCTGTGAATACTTACCATAACTTGTAAATGTTCTACGCTGATTTTCAAATTGAAATTGGTTGAAATGTGCTGACTCTGCATAACCGGAAATCATGTTTTTTGTAGCAAGCATCTGTTGTGTCTTAAATGGGTTAGAGGGCCCAACCTGTCACATACAATAACATACATGGTGTATAATGTACAGTATACATAGTGAGGGCCCAACCTGTCACATACAATAACAAACATGGAGTATAATGTACAGTATACATAGTGAGGGCCCAACCTGTCACATACAATAACATACATGGTGTATAATGTACAGTATACATAGTGAGGGCCCAACCTGTCACATACAATATCATTAATGGTGTATAATGTACAGTATACATAGTGAGGGCCAACCTGTCACATACAATTACATACATGGTAGTATACATACAGAATACATAGTGAGGGCCCAAGAAAGAGGAATGATTTTTGCAAAAATTGTTGAATCAAAATGCCACTCAGGGAAACAACACTACATATAATGGTTATAAATTCTACCGAGTTTCAATCCATACCATAATACTTCCACCAGATTTTGATTTTTACAACAATCAAAAAGTAATATATATATACACAACACATTTTAAATAGAGGTTACTTTTCACCATCTACACCTCAGTATTAATGTATAAGAATATTTTACACAATTTATTTCCTGCTAATTTTTACCTGAGGTGCAAACATTTCCTCAAACTTAGGGTTGTACTTCACCTCTTTGGTTGTGACATCCAAGTGACGTTGCACGCCAACATCTTCCTGCAACAAACACAAACATTATAACAATTGTACATTGCACAAATAATCGCTCATTATTTTCATAATTAATCAGTAGCAAAATTTCTACAAGAGGAGTTATCTAATGAGGAGATCTAGAGCTGCTATCAGACATTGTAATGAGGAGAGCTGTTATAATTATCAGACATTGTAATGAGAAGAGCTGCTATCAGACATTGTAATGAGGAGAGCTGCTATCAGACATTGTAATGAGGAGAGCTGCTATCACACATTGTAATGAGGAGAGCTGCTATCAGACATTGTAATGAGGAGAGCTGCTATCAGACATTGTAATGAGGAGAGCTGCTATCAGACATTGTAATGAGGAGAGCTGATATCAGACATTGTAATGAGGAGAGCTGCTATCACACATTGTAATGAGGAGAGCTGCTATCACACATTGTAATGAGGAGAGCTGCTATCAGACATTGTAATGAGGAGAGCTGCTATCACACATTGTAATGAGGAGAGCTGCTATCAGACATTGTAATGAGGAGAGCTGCTATCAGACATTGTAATGAGGAGAGCTGCTATCACACATTGTAATGAGGAGAGTTGCTATCACACATTGTAATGAGGAGAACTGCTATCAGACATTGTAATGAGGAGAGTTGCTATCACACATTGTAATGAGGAGAGCTGATATCAGACATTGTAATGAGGAGAGCTGATATCAGACATTGTAATGAGGAGAGCTGCTATCACACATTGTAATGAGGAGAGCTGCTATCAGACATTGTAATGAGGAGAGTTGCTATCAGACATTGTAATGAGGAGAGCTGCTATCAGACATTGTAATGAGGAGAGCTGCTATCACACATTGTAATGAGGAGAGCTGCTATCAGACATTGTAATGAGGAGAGCTGGTATCACACATTGTAATGAGGAGAGCTGATATCAGACATTGTAATGAGGAGAGCTGCTATCAGACATTGTAATGAGGACATTGTAATGAGGAGAGCTGCTATCACACATTGTAATGAGGAGAGCTGGTATCAGACATTGTAATGAGGAAAGCTGCTATCAGACATTGTAATGAGGAGAGCTGCTATCAGACTTTGTAATGATCAGGAGAGCTGTTATCGCACATTGTATTGAGGAGAACTGCTATCAATGTAATGACTTTTCTGTTTCTCTTTCACATCTTGTTAAATCATTTCTGATTTGTATTGAGGAAAATTTACAATGATTTTTAATTCCTCCTCTATTTTTAAATTTTCCTTTCTTTGGCGAACTAGAATAGGTCAGTTCCTATTAGCTGTGTCCCTGGACTCTGTTCTCCTTACCAATCGTATCACTAGTTTCTTTTCGTTGATGAATTTGTTCTGGTTTAAGGAGCAAAGAAAAATACCCTGCTCACTTTAGGCCTCAAACTTGAGCCCTCCTCCTGTCTGAGCAGCTATCTTACAAAATTCTTACTAGTAGGCTAGTCTGAGCTAGTAAAGTGATCATGACCCCAACAGCTTAACTATCCACTTCCACTTTCGAAACGAAATTATTAAAATCAATGCCATCAATTCCTACTGGGACCACTGGCTTTATAGACTTATGCTCAACCGATAGAGCTAATGAGAAGTTCTCTCTAGCCGAGCGGAAGTTACTGAAATCGAAAAGTTTTGACGACTTTCCTAAAAGGTAGTCATAGATTAAATTGTTAATGTTTTCCACTACAACAGGAGCATGCCTATTTATCGGAATTAAATATTTTACGATATGGTGCTACCTTTGGTACAATATGATAAATATATGGTACGAAATGGCAATGGTACGGACTGTAACGTTCGGCCTACTCTCTCTCTACGTAAAAAGAAAATGATCCCTACTGCAGTACAGTATGGGGCTTCAAAATAAACAACCTTTGTTATTACTAAAGGAGCCGCGTTCAACTTTTGAGTTGATACAAGTGATTTTCCACTCTGTATTGGTTTCAAATGTGCAGTCAAATCTTCAATCTTTTGCTTTGTTTCTTCATCAGAACCGGATGAATCACTCGCGTAGTCTTGCAAAGCAAGCATTGCGACGATCGGCGGACATCGACAAGTCCCGCAGTTATGAACACTGCGGGCAAAATGAAATTTTATATTTTATATACTTATTTGTAAAATCAGATTTATATTTCATATATGTCATTATGTTTTATAAAGGGAAATTCTATATTCAGTATAATTTTATAATTAAATTATTTTCTTATCATTAATAATTTGACTCTCGCCGGGAATGGAATTTCACGAGATCTCAATATCGCCATTTTATGCTAACTTCCCGAAATCGCACTATATTGCAATTGTAAATAAACCCGAGGATGTGACAGGGAAATACATGCATGGTGGTAAGTATGGCTGACTTTTACAAATACGTATCAGAAGTATTACTTGCACGCATAGTTAAGGGTGTCAGGAATATCTAAGCATCAACACCACTACCGGGGTGTGCCCAATACACAGACTCGGGAACTGTCAAACTTGGCCACTCTTCATGACATCACTTTGCAATGTAGGTCACGCACAATTTACACAATTTCTCATACACTTACATACGCGTGTTACTAAAGCATCTTTATATTGAGATTTGAGGTAAAACCGTGGAAGACTTTATTAGTTGCCGAGAAGTGTTTTTTAGGTCAAAAGCAGATAGGTGTATGATTCATTCCCGTGACCTATGGGGTATGGAGAACAACTTTGCTCTGCTTCAGTAAACAACTGAATGAACAACAACAGTCGGGTAATATTTAAAACATTCATTTACATACACTGATACAAAACACCCTGCATTGTCAGCATGGTACAAAAGTATTTTTGATGTATTCTAATTTTAAAGCTAACTAATAATAAGCATGACTTGAGATTTTTAGATTTTCTGTTATGATACTAACACAAGTTATGAATTAATATCAGCACCTTAATAGTTATATTTAGTAATAAACTGACACCACAGAATACAAAATGGCTAACTAAATGCGCAATAATAACTTTATAAGTAAAATGTTGATGTGGTTGTCTTGTTATTGTTAGTAGGTATATAACATGTTTGTCATTGTCATAACTAGGATGTTAGATACTTAATTTAGATGGCTACTGTAGCTATATAGCTACTGTTGTTGACTGTTGACAGTCAAAAGGGTCAAATCATAATGCTTTTCAACGAAAACAACGTAATTAATGTAATAAAACTTGTTGTAGAAATATTGAACATGGAAAACTATCTGGTTTATTTTTTTACCCCGCCATCATCAGATAGTGGCCATGGGCTATTCAAATTGCCTTCCGTTCGTCATCTGTCGTCCGTCCATCCGTAAACACCCTTGTTATCGCTATCTCTTGAAAAGTACTTCATGTGTAGCTATAGGTTCCCCTTGGTCCCTAGTTGTACCAATTAAATTTTGATATTTGATCAGAAAAACAATATGGCCGATAAGTGGCCATCTTGGTTTTGCCAATTGAAGTCTGTTATCCCTATTTCTTGAAAAGTAATAGCGGGATATTTGTCAAACTTCTTGTGTAGGTTCCCTTTTTGTGTCAATTCATTAAGGATTTTTTATCCGAAATTTGTGCGAAAAACAAAATGGCTGACAGACAGCCATCTTGGATTTTTAGAATTGAAGTTTGTTATCACTATTTCTTGAATAAACTGGAAGGATGTTTCTCAACTTTCAAATGTAAGTCTATATTGCATGCTCCTGCTGTCATATCATTTAAAAGGGGAAGAAGGGAAAAGTGGACAGAAGATCAGGATCTGGTTTTTTGTCTTTATTGTGCATGTGTGCTATTTTGTTTATACATATAAAGACTTTTTCATTTCTTTCTTTAAAAAAAAAAGGGATACAAAATTAAAGTTTGTCTGGAACCTAAATCATAGCTGAAGCTGTATGGTATGGATCCTGAAATGTTGAAGCCGTCTTTTTCCCTGTTCAAGTTTTATATTGAATTGATTTATTTTTCTTACCTTCTTTGAAAAAAAAGTAAACATAATATTCAGGGTGAGAAAAAAAGGTTTTACCAGGCAACTATGTTTCATCTTTGGGCAAGTACTTTTGAACTCAACTTGTTCTAAGGACCAGTGATGTTGAAATCTTTTTTCCTGCCCTGATTTTAGTATTCAGATATGATGTATGGTACGTAAGAGCTATCTGTGAGAATCAACTGTGGGTATTATATTTGTGGATCTCACTGGCAATTAAAGGTTGGAACTACCAATAGCTTGGAATATATCAAGTGATGTGATTCTTCCAAGAGAGTATCTAGAACTTTTATAACTGAATTATTATCGGGATATGTTAAGAGTAGTTGTGATGCCTACATAAAACAACTGATGTGTGACCAGGAATTGATTGATCAGCTATCAAGAACTGACCAGTAGGAGATTGACTGGTCCTCTTGTGAAGATTGAAGCACTTTCTACAGTAATGAAAACTTTGGTTACGAAGTCCATGCTTCTTGCCTCTCTGACATCTTTTTAGTCCATGTTTCTGGCCTCTCTAACATCTTTTTAGTCCATGTTTCTGGCCTCTCTGACATCTTTTTTAGTTAAATAGTGACTGGTTTATCACCTACATGACTCAGCCTGTAACAATAATATTGCTTTATCTTAGTAGGAAGCTTAAAGGTGGTTACAAAAACTTTCCTCCATTGAGGCAGGCTATGTAACTTTCTAGGCTTCGTCTTACTCTGATATCTCCAATGTGGAAGAAGTATGAGGCTAAATGGACACATTATATCATATAAAAATTCTGTTTCAGTAGAGGTATTTCATTTACTAGTCATTCAGGAAGTGAATTTTGAGCTAGTATACTTATTACTTTACAAACTGACTTTAAGAAGAATACAGAGATTATTAGCTCACCTGGTCCGAAGGACCAAGGTGAGCTTATGCCATACCGTGGCGTCCGTCGTCCGTCCGTCGTCTGTCGTCCGTCGTCCGTCGTCCGTCCGTCCGTCAACAATTGACTTCTTCTTCATAACCGCTGATCAGAATTTGATCAAATTTGGTCAGAAGCATCCCTATGGGTAGGGGACTCAAAATTGTACAAATGATGGGGCTGGCCCCCAGGGGCCTGAGGGGCGGGGCCAAAAGGGGTCAATTTTGCTATATTAATATAAACGACTTCTTCTCTGAAAGTGAGCAATGGATAGCGCTCATATTTGCCTGGTAGCATCACTATGGGGTGAGGATTCAAAATTGTACAAATGATGGGGTTGGCCCCCCAGGGGCCTGAGGGGCGGGGCCAAAAGGGGTCAATTGGGCTATATTGATATAAACGACTTCTTCTCTGAAAGTGAGCAATGGATAGCGCTCATATTTGCCTGGTAGCATCACTATGGGGTGAGGATTCAAAATTGTACAAATGATGGGGCTGGCCCCCAAGGGGCCTGAGGGGTGGGGCCAAATGCGGTCAATTTGGCTATATTGATATAAACAACTTCTTCTCTGAAACCAAGCAATGGATATCGCTCATATTTGCCTGGTATCATCACTACGGGGTGGGGATTCCAAATTGTACAAATGAGAGGGCTGTTCCCCCAAGGGGCCTGAGGGGCGGGGCCAAATATGGTCAATTTAGCTAAATTGATATAAACGACTTCTTCTCTGAAACCGAGCAATGGATATCACTCATATTTGCCTGGTAGCATCACTATTGGGTGAGGATTCAAAATTGTACAAATGATGGGGCTGGCCCCCAGGGGCCGGAGGGGCGGGGCCAAAAGGGGTCAATTTGGCTATATTGATATGAACGACTTCTTCTCTGAAACCGTGCATTGGATATCGCTCATATTTGCCTGGTAGCATCACTATGGGGTGAGGATTCAAAATTGTACAAATGATGGGGCTGGCCCCCCAGGGGCCTGAGGGGCGGGGCCAAATGCGGTCAATTTGGCTATATTGATATAAACGACTTCTTCTCTGAAACTAAGCAATGGATATCACTCATATTTGCCTGGTAGCATCCCTATGGGGTGGGGATTCAAAATTGTACAAATGGTGGGACTGACCCCCAAAGGGCCTGAGAGGCGGGGCCAAAATTGGTCAATTTGTTTAAACCACTTCTCTGAAACTAAGCAATGGATATTACTCACATTTGTATGGTAGCATGGTTACTGGGTGGGGATTCAAAATTTTACACTTTTTGGCATTTTTAGCATTAAAATAAAACCAATGTACATGTACCCATATAAAATGCTTATTGACATAGCAATACCAGCGACAATATACTGAAGCATCATTCTTGTTTCATATCTCATGAAACCAGGTGAGCGATACAGGCCCTCTGGGCCTCTTGTACTCAGTGTATTTGTAAGCTTATAATAGTGAAACATCATGGGAAAAAATATTTATAACCAGGAAAATGATAAAGTTTGTCTGCTTTAATACAAATCGTGGAATTCCTACTTCTGACAAAATCAATAATGAAGGTGTGGTCTCAAAAAAAAATCTTTAAATACCTGTGAATTGAAACTTTCTATATAAACAAACCAAAATAAATTTTTTAAAAGTGTTTCAACTTCAAGTATCATTGGTGATAATCCTGAAAAATGTAATTAACCTTTCATTTAGTTTTCCTATTACCTATTAACACAACATGTACAGGTCACCAAGACCTGCTTGATTTGTACTCATTGGTATGCAGATGCTGAAGATTATATAATTAGTAAGTTTAAACCCATGTTTTGCTTAGTCTGGTGGCCTATATATTAAAGCTGAAACGAATGTTCAAGCGTTAGCGATGAATACCAATTGTCTAATAATTCGAATTGTGGACTGGTACACAGTATTCGAATATTCGGTTGATATTTACCTCCCTTTAGTCCTTTTGTCTAAAACATGGATTTCATTTGTGTTTGGGAGCATTTCCAGCTAATTTTTGATAAATGTAAAGCAGAATATACCGTAAGCATTGCTCTGCAGTTTAATATCAAAATACATATGTATTTTGCAACTATTTTGATATGAGTAAGTTCCAAAACACATGAATGATAAGGTACAAATATTTTTCTAAATTAGGTACAATGCTGCTATCTTTCATCTCCGTACTGTGTACTGTCAACCATGTGGTGGCCATGCATCCTATAATGTACATCAGTGTCATTAAAAACTAAAAAGGTTTAATACCAATAGCCACATACCCGGTTACAGTGTGGACAATGCCAGTATGTAAATGCAGAGCATTAATGTTCAGACTAGATTAGTCTACGTTAAGTTTTGATTATTTCTTGGTCATGAAATGCAAATATTCGGTCTCTTGACATTGACAATACACAGGCACATCAATAAGGTAGGCCAGCCGTGTTGTCATCATAAGGTGAACTTGGCAAAGTCTATGAATGATGTTTTGACCACGCTTTTAGGATTATTAAAGTGAGCTTCCGACTAAGTTCTGATCCATTCTTAAGTTGTATTTATCACTGTTTATTATTTAAGCTTTTCAATTGTCTATCCAGTTTAGTAAATCAGAAATAATTATATAATCGTGTCAACATTAAATTATTATTGTCCGGTTTGAAATATAGAAAAAGAATAAAAGTCCTAATTATTACGGTACATACAATTGGGCATGTGTCTCCATCATACATTTTGAATTAACCTTTGTGACATTATTTTTTTTCCCGCTTCCAACAGTCAATTTTAGTCAACCCTCCAGGCAAATATGTGTGTCATCTGGGTTTGGAGAAAGGGGTTGGTCAAATCCAACTTCTAAACTCAAGTATCTCAGCAAAGTCCTGGATGACCGATCAGTCCTCGGGAGCTATTTTCTCATATAAGGAAGACGCCTGTTGGTCTCGTTTAAATTTCTGGTAGAATATTGGGAACAACAATTTTCAGAAGTAAACTACACAATTTGAGAATTTTAATTACTAAATATGAAATAATTTAGATTGGTAATGGGGCCCATTATTAACTCCATTAAAAGGCTCCTCTCCTGTTCATACCATACATGACAGTTCAAATTCAAACAGGTATGTTACAGTACCGGTTATCATTTCAGTACTGGTGTTCTAACACACAAAAAAGTTTCCTGTTTACCCCATCTGAGGTTGTTTGTAACGTAACAGCATACTGATAATGTTGTATGTGACTTAGCGCTTGTTTACCCTTTATCATCGACTACAGTTGATATTTATGTGATAAACAGATTCTAGGGTCACACTCACTGCTTTAGAGTTGTACATGTAACCCTCCAATCACTGATAGCATTCCTGCCTAAGTTGCCAAGATAAAAATTAAAGCACAATTAAAAAAATGAGTGTACTTATTTCTTGTTAATGTGAGAATTGCAGCATTAACAGGACCTGAACATCTAAAAATTCATTTCTCAATATGAACCCTGGACACAATGCTTCATCATCCCTTATGGAAGAAATGTAACAAAAATGCTTAATATAGATAACACAGATAGTCACATTTACAGGAAGTTACACCTACAGAAAGGCACGCATGTACAGTGAGTTACATTAATAGAAAGCCTCACCTACAGGAATCACACATACAGGAAGTCACACCAACAAGAGTCACACCAACAGGAAGTCACACCAACAGGAAGTCACACAAACAGGAAGTCACACCAACAGGAAGTCACACCAACAGGAAGCTTAAGTCACACCAACAAGAATAACACATACAGGAAGTCACACCAACTGGAAGTCACACCAACAGGAAGTCGCGACTACAGGAAGTCACACCAACAGGAAGTCGCGACTACAGGAAGTCACACCAACAGGAAGCTTAAGTCACACCAACTGGAAGTCACACCTACAGGAAGTCACACCAACAGGAAGTCACATCAACAGGAAGTCATTCCAACAAGAAGTCATACAAACAGGAAGTCTCACCTACAGAAAGTCCCACCTACAGGAAGTCACACCAACAAGAAGTCACACCAACAGGAAGTCACACTAACAGGAAGTCACACCAACAGGAAGTCACACCTACAGAAAGTCACACCAACAAGAAGTAACACCTACAGAAAGTCACACTAACAGGAAGTCACACTAACAGGAAGTCATACCAACAGGAAGTCATTCCAACAGGAAGTCATACCAACAGAAAGTCCCAGCTACAGGAAGTCACACCAACAAGACGTCACACCAACAGGAAGTCACACTAACAGGAAGTCACACCAACAAGAAGTCACACCAACAGGAAGTCACACCTACAGGAAGTCATGCAAACAGGAAGTCTCACCTACAGGAAGTCACACCAACAAGAAGTCACACCAACAGGAAGTCACACCTACAGGAAGTCACACCAACAGGAAGTCACACCAACAGGAAGTCACACTAACAGGAAGTCACGCTAACAGGAAGTCGTACCAATAGGAAGTCATACCAACAGGAAGTCATACCAACAAGAAGTCACACCAACAGGAAGTCATACCTACAGGAAGTCATGCAAACAGGAAGTCATACCTACAGGAAGTCATACCTATAGAAAGTTTTGCCTATGGGATATCTGCCTATGAATGGAACATAAAGGAACTTAAAAGCTTCAGTTTGTAATAGAATCACAGAAACTACTGTTATCCCTTTGTAAATGAGTTTCACCTAGTTAGGATATCAATTTTGCCAGCAGTTTATTGGTTCTGATTCCTTCCATTGGTAAAATTGTTACCTGCAGATAGTCCTTGACTATCTATATGAATTCATAACTTTAGTATCTTTCAAAGTTTATTTTAGATCATTACTTTTATGAAATTCTTACTAATATATACAGTTACAATGTTGCCAACAAGAGTTCAGATAATGTGTTTTTTTCATTCAGACAGTACATGGAAATTTTGTTTTGTCATCTTCCTTCAAATTAGTGATCTTTAACTACAAATAATAAAATACATGTGTGATATACCTTACACACAAGGAACTATTTTTCTAATATATATAACTCCCAGTGGCTAATGTGTATCAATTAGCTCTCACTGCCTTGGCTACAAATTGATCTTCTGACATTGGTGGAAACAGTAAAGTTGTACGCTGCTGTTTATTGACTAACTTGCAATCTGTGTCACTAAGATCTATATAGGCAAATTAGCAGTCAACAAGGATTTATGTATACATCCCTTGTCTTTGTCAGCCAATCAATGTGATGTGAATTTAATGGCAACTTGAGGAGAGAAAACAGTCTTATATATATAAACACTGCAATCTGTTCCCCGCATCACAATATCCATTTTTTGTGTCTTTGGTGTGTGCAGACATTTTTTTTTGTATTATGGTGGACAGACATTTTGTTGTGTGTTATGGTGGACAGACATTTTGTTGTGTGTTATGGTGGACAGACATTTTGTTCTGTGTTATGGTGGACAGACATTTTGTTGTGTGTTATGGTGGACAGACATATTGTTGTGTGTTATGGTGGACAGACATTTTGTTGTGTGTTATGGTGGACAGACATTTTGTTGTGTGTTATGGTGGACAGACCATTTGTTGTGTGTTATGGTGGACAGACATTTTGTTGTGTGTTATGGTGGACAGACCATTTGTTGTGTGTTATGGTGGACAGACATTTTTTTCTGTGTTATGGTGGACAGACATTTTGTTGTGTGTTATGGTGGACAGACCATTTGTTCTGTGTTATGGTGGACAGACATATTGTTCTGTGTTATGGTGGACAGACATTTTGTTGTGTATTATGGTGGACAGACATTTTGTTGTGTGTTTTGGTGGACAGACATATTGTTCTGTTATGGTGGACACACAATTTGTTCTGTGTTATGGTGGACAGACATTTTGTTCTGTGTTATGGTGGACAGACATTTTGTTCTGTGTTATGGTGGACAGACATTTTGTTCTGTGTTATGTGGTGGACAGACATTTTGTTCTGTGTTATGGTGGACAGACATTTTGTTCTGTGTTATGGTGGACAGACATTTTTGTTCTGTGTTATGGTGGACAGACATATTTTGTTGTCTGATTTATATAATGCATATATACAGTCCTTGTTTCACAGGAGCATGTATTTGAACTCACTTACACAAAACATGTTTTGTATGGTATAGTTGACACTGGTGTAGAATACAGTCTGTATTCAGTAGCTAGCTGTAATTATAAGAAGAGAAAAGGTCAGTGTAATAAAGTTGGTACTGCGTCCTGGTGCTGATCATCAAGTGCAGTACAGCTTTGTTACTTGTATGGGAATTGTGCTGCAGATATGTCAGTTGTGTGCCCAATTACAGAGTAATTCATAAAACTGCAATCGATCAAAAGTCTCCAGAGACTGAACAGTCTCTCACACAGGGCTCCACAACAAAGTGAATTTAGTCAGTAGGAATTACACTCTTGTCGATGGCCACCTTTTAGATCTAGTAGGGAGAAGTTTATGTGACCTTTTTCTGGCAAAGTGTTTGGTGTTTTATCCATTTCATACCTTTTGTAGACTGATATGGGTGTTTACAGATTATAATGGCGGTTTGGGATAATTGTGTTAGCACTACTCTGGTCTATTGATATTTTCTCTTTTCCACTACTTCTCCATTTAGGGTGTTTTCATGAGTCGTATGTAAACAGAGTTGTTTATATTCATTCTGTTTGTTGGGTTTCCCCAGAAAAGGATGTTAACAATTCAGTCAAAACAAACTAAACTTGTGTTGGATGACTGGTTGGATGACTGGTTGAAGTTACCATGTAAATGCAGATAATAGACTCTTTATATGACCAATGAAAATGTTTGATTTTCATTTTACAAAATACCATGGCATTAGTTGAAAGTTTTAATTATGTTATAAGATAATGAATATATATAATGGCTGCCTTATCCCATATCCAGGATTTTTCGATGTGGAGATATATATATACACACTTTGTCATTGATCGGCCCATCTGTCACCGCATTAGGTTTCCTTCACTGGAGATGATGTAGTCTAGATCTGTAGTCCTGGAGATGATGTAGTCTAGATCTGTAGTCCTGGAGATGATGTAGTCTGTAGTCCTGGAGATGATGTAGTCCTGGAGATGATGTAGTCTGTAGTCCTGGAGATGATGTAGTCTGTAGTCCTGGAGATGATGTAGTCTGTAGTCCTGGTGATGATGTAGTCTTTAGTCCTGGTGATGATGTAGTCTGTAGTCCTGGAGATGATGTAGTCTTTAGTCCTGCAGATGATGTAGTCTGTAGTCCTGCAGATGATGTAGTCTGTAGTCCTGCAGATGATGTAGTCTGTAGTCCTGCAGATGATGTAGTCTGTAGTCCTGGAGATGATGTAGTCTGTAGTCCTGGAGATAATGTAGTCCTGGAGATGATGTAGTCTGTAGTCCTGGTGATGATGTAGTCTGTAGTCCTGGAGATGATGTAGTCTGTAGTCCTGGAGATGATGTAGTCTGTAGTCCTGGAGATGATGTAGTCTGTAGTCCTGGAGATGATGTAGTCTGTAGTCCTGGAGATGATGTAGTCTGTAGTCCTGGAGATGATGTAGTCTGTAGTCCTGGAGATGATGTAGTCTGTAGTCCTGCAGATGATGTAGTCTGTAGTCCTGCAGATGATGTAGTCTGTAGTCCTGCAGATGATGTAGTCTGTAGTCCTGGAGATGATGTAGTCTGTAGTCCTGGAGATGATGTAGTCTGTAGTCCTGGAGATGATGTAGTCTGTAGTCCTGGAGATGATGTAGTCTGTAGTCCTGGAGATGATGTAGTCTGTAGTCCTGGAGATGATGTAGTCTGTAGTCCTGGAGATGATGTAGTCTGTAGTCCTGGAGATGATGTAGTCTGTAGTCCTGGAGATGATGTAGTCTTTAGTCCTGGAGATGATGTAGTCTGTAGTCCTGGAGATGATGTAGTCTGTAGTCCTGGAGATGATGTAGTCTTTAGTCTTGCAGATGTCTATTACAACCACATCATTTCCAAGCCTGAGATAAAGCTACAACAGCTAGCTCCAGAACTTTGTGAAATAGTTCAATAAAGGTGATACATACTGATAAAATATACCAACACCATACCAAACCGACATGTTACCACCAACACCATACCAAACCGACATGTTACCACCAACACCATACCAAACCGACATGTTACCACCAACACCATACCAAACCGACATGTTACCACCAACACCATACCAAACCGACATGTTACCACCAACACCATACCAAACCGACATGTTACCACCAACACCATATCAAACTGACATGTTACCACCAACACCATATACCAAACCGACATGTTACCAGCAACATATATAAAAATGTTAGAGGATATTACAGACCAGAAACTTATGACGAGCGACTTTGTAAATTGCAGTAGGCACGAAAATGTCAGATAATCAGTCGTCTGACCAATGAAGCCTACCCTCATATCATAAGAATTAAGACACAATAGCTTGTTTTTATACAAGGGCTTTAATTGAAATATATGTATTTTATAAGGTATTGCAAATTTCAAAATGCAATTTATAAAATGGATGGTTCAGAAGTTTTGTGAAATGAAAAAACCTCTATTATTAAATATATATCAATCTGAATCACCTGTATAAGAAGACAGCCTGTCCAATAAGAAACTTTATGTCGTCGGTTCCTTGGGTTGTCTCATTAAGATTTGACTATATCTCTATGTTAGGAAGGATCATAGTCTAAATCTGCCTTCCTTGAAGTAACACAGAGAAATACTGCCTTATGCTATAGATATAGAACTTTCACATGCTTTATATCTTTTTGATGCAACATCATAGATGGTATATATGTTTTCATTCATTGAAAAGAAATGAATCACTGATTAATAACAAGCCACTGTACATATGAACAGGAAGTATTAGTGGTCCGAGTCCATATACACTGATACTAATGGTGGTACTCTGGCTGGTACAGATACATGAGTACTAGTGAATTGATTTTATCTGTTAGCATGACTGTAATACCTCTGGGACAGCCAGCCAAGTAAACGACTGCTCTATCAGAATGATCCTGGTGTGTGAATGAGGAACACAAACCTATAAACACCAACACTTTGTTATAGTAACTACTGCATCAGCACATTCAGATTTTATCCATAACATTTTCAGAAGAAAAATACACAAAGTGTGCAAGAACTTGTATGAGCTGTCTGTGGGATATAAAATGTATATCGGGTTATATGTAGCCATGGTATATGTAGGTCCTAAAGGTATAATATATACTGTAGGTATAATATATACTGTTGGTATAATATATACTGTTGATATGTATAATTCCTATAGGTATAATATATACTGTAGGTATAATATATACTGTTGATATGTAGGTCCTATAGGTATAATATATACTGTTGGTATGCAGGTCCTATATAATATATATATATACTGTTGGTATGTAGGTCCTATATAATATATACTGTTGATATGTAGGTCCTATAGGTATAATATATACTGTTGGTATGTAGGTCCTATATAATATATACTGTTGGTATGTAGGTCCTATATAATATATACTGTTGGTATGTAGGTCCTATATAATATATACTGTTGATATGTAGGTCCTATATAATATATACTGTTGATATGTAGGTCCTATAGGTATAATATATACTGTTGGTATATCTCATTTATATATATACTTATTGTATTTGAACACTTTTTCTCTAGCATGTCTTCCATGCTTGTTTCCTGCATATGAGGATTAAATCTGTGTTCCATGTACAAGGTATACTTATTCCACAGTATATACTTACACATGTAACATGTTCTCTACTATAGGTTTTAGCATCTGTCACATGTACATTTAAATATATACTAAAGAGGTGTGTTTGTCAATTAGATTAATTATTCACTACTGCAAGGCTTGAGTGGTATCAGATACATGTCAGACAGCAACACAAGATGCTTCGTCTTTCTCAGTGTACCAGTCACACAAGACACCTCCTCCCTCTGTGGTATAGACAAGGCCAGTCACACAAGACACCTCCTCCATCTGTGGTATAGTTATAGACAAGGCCAGTCACACAAGACACCTCCTCCCTCTGTGGTATAGTTATAGACAAGGCCAGTCACACAAGACACCTCCTCCCTCTGTGGTATAGTTATAGACAAGGCCAATCACACAAGACACCCCCTCCCTCTGTGGTATAGACAAGGCCAGTCACACAAGACACCTCCTCCCTCTGTGGTATAGACAAGGCCAGTCACACAAGACACCTCCTCCCTCTGTGGTATAGTTATAGATAAGGCCAGTCACACAAGACACCTCCTCCCTCTGTGGTATAGTTATAGACAAGACCATCTGTGGTATAGACAGGGCCAGTCGTATAGACAAGGCCAGTCACACAAGACAGCATGATTCAGTCAGAGACAGCCTCCAGACACTTCCCTATCTCACTACTATCTAACACAGCAAGATTATGTGCAGTGTTTATATGCTCTCTAAGATTTTTTTCTGTGTCTGCAGATTTGTACTTCAAATTATTTTGTGTGGAAAGTGTTGACGATTTAGCCAGAAAAGAGACTATATACAATCATACAATATACAGTGTTTTTTTTGGTAATGCATGGCTTTATAAAGAAAGTAAACTGATCAAGTTTAGTCATAAGCACAAATGAATTGGTCTGGGATGGATTTGGTCTGGTCTTTTTTTTCACTGACATGCTGTCTTCCTTGGAATGTCTGTCAATGGCTTTACCAGTCATAGTAAGGCAAATTGACTGCTACAAATGTGCATTCTCTGGAAACAACGAGACTACTTCCAAGAAAATTTTATTATGGCTGTAGATGTTGCCTTCTGTGTGTAGTACATCCTATTTCTGTAAGTTTTCTGGTAACTTCAGATGTTTACAATATATTTCGGTTATTTTCATAATATGAAGGAGATGTAGATTGGTTAAGACAGTTTCTTGTGAAATATGAAGTTTGGTCGGTTCCATGCTTATCCAAGTTGGTCAATTATCAATGCCCTGGTGGTCAGTTTGGGAAATTAACTGGAATTCCAATTGGTTAACAAGTCAGTAAGCCAAAAGAAGCTCTTCCTGGTACACTTTTAAAATATCAGATCTTATTGTAACTTTTCAATAGTTTGTAAATATAATGAGTTCTTGTTTTAGTATTGATTACTTTATGGGTACCCGTCCGGGTCACTTGTCTAGTAGGGTTTTACTTTGTGGGTACCCGTCCGGGTCACTTGTCTAGTAGGGTTTTACTTTGTGGGTACCCGTCCGGGTCACTTGTCTAGTAGGGTTTTACTTTGTGGGTACCCGTCCGGGTCACTTGTCTAGTAGGGTTTTACTTTATGGGTACCCGTCCGGATCACTTGTCTAGTAGGGTTTTACTTTGTGGGTACCCGTCTGGGTCACAGTAGAGTTTTACTTTGTGGGTACCCGTCCGGGTCACTTGTCTAGTAGGGTTTTACTTTGTGGGTACCCGTCCTGGTCACTTGTCTATAGTAGGGTTTTACTTTATGGGTACCCGTCCTGGTCACTTGTCTAGTAGGGTTTTACTTTATGGGCACCCGTACATTCAGGTCACTTGTCTAGTAGGGTTTTACTTTGTGGGTACCCGTCCTGGTCACTTGTCTAGTAGGGTTTTACTTTGTGGGTACCCGTCTGGGTCACTTGTCTAGTTGGGTTTTACTTTGGGTACCCGGCCGGGTCACTTGTCTAGTAGGGTTTTACTTTGTGGGTACCCGTCTGGGTCACAGTTGGGTTTTACTTTGTGGGTACCCGTCTGGGTCACTTGTCTAGTAGGGTTTTACTTTGTGGGTACCCCTCTGGGTCACAGTAGGGTTTTACTTTATGGGTACCCGTCTGGGTCACTTGTCTAGTAGGGTTTTACTTTGTGGGTACCCATACATTCAGGTCACTTGTCTAGTAGGGTTATACTTTATGGGTACCCGTCCGGGTCACTTGTCTAGTAGGGTTTTACTTTGTGGGTACCCGTCCCAGTCACTTGTCTAGTAGGGTTTTACTTTATGGGTACCCGTCCCGGGTCACTTGTCTAGTAGGGTTTTACTTTGTGGGTACCCGTCCCAGTCACTTGTCTAGTAGGGTTTTACTTTATGGGTACCCGTCTGGGTCACTTGTCTAGTAGGGTTTTACTTTGTTGGTACCCGTCCCAGTCACTTGTCTAGTAGGGTTTTACTTTGTGGGTACCCATCCCAGTCACTTGTCTAGTAGGGTTTTACTTTATGGGTACCCGTCTGGGTCACTTGTCTAGTAGGGTTTTACTTTATGGGTACCCGTCCAGGTCACTTGTCTAGTAGGGTTTTACTTTATGGGTACCCGTACGCGTCCGGGTCACTTGTCTAGTAGGGTTTTACTTTATGGGTACCCGTCCAGGTCACTTGTCTAGTAGGGTTTTACTTTGTGGGTACCCGTCCGGGTCACTTGTCTAGTAGGGTTTTACTTGATGGGTACCCGTCCGGGTCACTTGTCTAGTAGGGTTTTACTTTATGGGTACCCGTCTGGGTCACTTGTCTAGTAGGTTTTTACTTTATGGGTACCCGTCCGGGTCACTTGTCTAGTAGGGTTTTACTTGATGGGTACCCGTCCGGGTCACTTGTCTAGTAGGGTTTTACTTGATGGGTACCCGTCTGGGTCACTTGTCTAGTAGGGTTTTACTTTATGGGTACCCGTCCGGGTCACTTGTCTAGTAGGGTTTTACTTTATGGGTACCCGTCCCAGTCACTTGTCTAGTAGGGTTTTACTTGATGGGTACCCGTCTCGGTCACTTGTCTAGTAGGGTTTTACTTGATGGGTACCCGTCTGGATCACTTGTCTAGTAGGGTTTTACTTGATGGGTACCCGTCTGGGTCACTTGTCTAGTAGGGTTTTACTTTATGGGTACCCGTCCAGGTCACTTGTCTAGTAGGGTTTTACTTTATGGGTACCCGTCCTGGTCACTTGTCTAGTAGGGTTTTACTTTATGGGTACCCGTCCGGGTCACTTGTCTAGTAGGGTTTTACTTTGTTGGTACCCGTCTGGGTCACTTGTCTAGGGTTTTACTTTGTGGGTACCCGTCTGGGTCACTTGTCTAGGGTTTTACTTTGTGGGTACCCGTCTGGGTCACTTGTCTAGTAGGGTTTCACTTTTGAGAAGATATCCTGGCTCATTCTTTGAGTATGTGAGTCTGAGGTGTCCATCATTAAGATGTCTTCAGACAGCTATCAAATAGACGGCAGATATGTTATAAATGATGTAAAACAAACCTACAGCCACTGTAAACATTCTCTATTAATCTGTCATCACCTGTACTGTATATATATCATGACAGCCAATGTTGTTACAGTGTACATCAACCTCTGATGGTCTGTTATTGATATATAATAATGCTCTCCATGGTAGATTCAGTGATATTTATAATGCTTATAATTAGTACATGGTAAAATTGATGGTATTTATAATGCTGTACAGTAGAATTAATGACAGTTATAATGCTCTACATGGTATATAGAACAGGGCAGGTATTAAATCTGGGGAAATGCTTGGTATATAGAACAGCCTATGGTTTTACACATCGTATTCCTCATACTATAATCTCTCTTGGTATATAGAACAGCCTATGGTTTTACTCATCGTATTCCTCATACTATAATCTCTCTTGGTATATAGAACAGCCTATGGTTTTACTCATCGTATTCCTCATACTATAATCTCTCTTGGTATATAGAACAGCCTATGGTTTTACACCTCGTATTCCTCATACTATAATCTGTCTTGGTATATAGAACAGCCTATGGTTTTACACCTCGTATTCCTCATACTATAATCTCTCTTGGTATATAGAACAGCCTATGGTTTTACACCTCGTATTCCTCATACTATAATCTCTCTTGGTATATAGAACAGCCTATGGTTTTACACCTCGTATTCCTCATACTATAATCTCTCTTGGTATATAGAGCAGCCTATGGTTTTACACATCGTATTCCTCATACTATAATCTCTCTTGGTATATAGAGCAGCCTATGGTTTTACACATCGTATTCCTCATACTATAATCTCTCTTGGTATATAGAACAGCCTATGGTTTTACACATCGTATTCCTCATACTATAATCTCTCTTGAGCTATAACCTGTAATAAATGTTGTAAAAAACATACAAAGTTTGTGTACATAGTGTGATACACAATTACAAACTTTCCTGGTTTGAACCAGGAAGTTTAGAACATGATTTATATAACATGAGTGCATGTGTTCCTATTTATTAAGGGTGTTGACATATCTTATCAAATGCTTTTATCCATTATACCCATATCCTAGATACCCATATCCTAAATACCAATATCCTTAGAAACATGTTATTTCTACTATGTCTCTGTCAAAGTTAAATCATTTATATTAGTTACCACTACCATGTGTTTTATACAAGTTGTCATATCATTGGTACAAGTTATATCATTGGTAAAAGTTGTCATATCATTGGTACAAGTTGTCATATCATTGGTACAAGTTGTCATATCATTGGTACAAGTTGGCATATCATTGGTACAAGTCGTCATCATTGGTACAAGTTGTCATATCATTGGTACAAGTTGTCATATCATTGGTACAAGTCATCATATCATTGGTACAAGTTGTCATATCATTGGTACAAGTTGACATATCATTGGTACAAGTCATCATATCATTGGTACAAGTTGTCATATCATTGGTACAAGTTGTCATATCATTGGTACATTGGTACAAGTTGTCATATCATTGGTACAAGTCATCATATCATTGGTACAAATTGTCATATCATTGGTACAAGTTGTCATTTCATTGGTACATTGGTACAAGTTGTCATATCATTGGTACAAGTCATCATATCATTGGTACAAGTTGTCATATCATTGGTACAAGTTGTCATATCATTGGTACAAGTCATCATATCATTGGTACAAATTGTCATATCATTGGTACAAGTTGTCATTTCATTGGTACATTGGTACAAGTTGTCATATCATTGGTACAAGTCATCATATCATTGGTACAAGTTGTCATATCATTGGTACAAGTTGACATATCATTGGTACAAGTTGTCATATCATTGGTACATTGGTACAAGTTGTCATATCATTGGTACAAGTTGTCATATCATTGGTACAAGTTGACATATCATTGGTACAAGTTGTCATATCATTGGTACATTGGTACAAGTTGTCATATCATTGGTACAAGTCATCATATCATTGGTACAAGTTGACATATCATTGGTACAAGTTGTCATATCATTGGTACATTGGTACAAGTTGTCATATCATTGGTACAAGTTGTCATATCATTGGTACAAGTTGTCATATCATTGGTACAAGTTGTCATATCATTGGTACAAGTTGTCATCATTGGTACAAGTTGTCATATCATTGGTACAAGTTGTCATATCATTGGTACATTGGTACAAGTTGGCATATCATTGGTACAAGTTGTCATATCATTGGTACAAGTATTATAAATATTTCTGCTGTTTTCTTTTCACATTATCTCTGCCACAAAATGCCACAAAAATTCAGTCACTGGACCTTTGATGTACAGCCACGAACCTTGTAACCACCAGTCAGGGTGTTGATCATTTCCTGAAACGTTACTTTCTAAAGTTATTTATCAAGAAAGGCCCACACCCTAAAGCTTTAGAAAAATCACAGAAATAGCAGGAAAATTACACGGCTTGTGTAGAGTAGAAAATCACTGATCTTTACAACAGGAAAATAAATAACACAAGCTGTGTACAGTAAAAAATTACTGATCTTTACAACAGGAAAATAACACGCCCTGTCTCCAGTACTTTACAACAGGAAAATAACACGCCCTGTCTCCAGTAGATCCATATGTTCACAACAGGAAAAAAACATGCCCTGTCTCTAGTAAAGAATCACTGATCTTTACAACAGATATAGCATCTATCTTTGAGGATATTTACTTCACTTTCTACAACAGGTAATTAACATTTCAGACCATTTTTGTGTCATCACAGCTACAACTGCATGTCGGAGCCTTTCATTATCATCATGGAAGACACTTTCCCATAATACATTGGAATTTTCTTTGTCCATTAGATGGGATTCAACAGTCATTTCCGTAGATTGTGATTTGTTTCCACCGTTCCTGACACATCTTGATATAGGACCTATCCCATTCTACATTTCCACTTACAAATTAAATGATTCTGAAGTTGAATCTCCTAATCTTCTGCCATACACATTTTCCTGGTTGACCTTGGAAAGGATTACGGAATATCCACAGGACTCATGTCAGACATTTCTATGGATTTCCGGAAATTTCTACTAGCTAAGGATTTTACATGTTTTCCAATAGGTTGCCATGACAACACTGGACACAGATCTTGTTATTTCTGGAAAGTCGTATCTTCTCTAAGATAATTGGATTTCCTAAGGAAATGTTAAACATTTTTGGATACGCTATGGTTATACATGTATGTCTGCAGGCTGATGTTGTCAAAGCTTAAATTTGTATACCAGTGGAATAAAGATGTTATGCGCATGCTATCACAAAAAGGTACAGTGTACAACATATTCTGCAGTTTCTCTGTGTCTAGTTTCTAGGACAGTGTGAGGAAATAATGTGTCTGTTACGATGTCCGCACATCCCTAAACAATCCTTTTTATTGCTATTTCTTGAAAATTAAAAGAGAGATTTTTACAGAGATCCAATAAAGATCATTCAGTGGTGGGCGCCAAGATCCCTCTGAGATCTCATGTTGTGCATCCTTTGTAGCAAAGCCTATGGTTTATTGCATAGGCAAAGGAGATCCAATTTTGTATAAAAGGAAGTTGCGGCTCCCCAGTTAGACAGGGGGAAGGGGCCAATGGGGAAGTAGAGGTAAATTCTTTAAATCGCTACTCGTCCTGAATGACTAAATGGATTTCGATGAAATTTGGTCTGAAGCATCATTGAGCAACAGAGATCCAATGTTGTATAAACTGAGAACGTGGCTCCCCTGGCTGGGGTAACAAAAATGATATTTTGAATATTAATATAATTTCTTTATTGCTTACCCAACTATATATGCCATGTTTTACAGCATTGGCCAACGTTTTTAATTATGTTGTAAAATACGTACTGTTCTTATAAAATATAAATATTTGATTGTCCTCTAGAAGTCGGATAATAAAAATCCACGACCCGTCAATGCAAAGAATGCTTGATATGTCCAGACAGATCACAAACCATGCAGAATAATGGTTAAGAAGTTACCTTTTTTGATTTCCTTAGAAAATAGAATTAGACATCTAATTGATTTCCTCTTTATTGCTTTAAAGAATTTCTGCCCAAGGCCTTATGCAATTTCATTAGTGCTAATATGTTATCAAACTTTCAATGGCCTGGTGCTTCTCTACATTTATTTAGTATATCCTTTTTACACAGTATACAGGAATAGAAAGGATAATTGGAAATGTTTTCACAATTGTCTGTCTATGTTGTCTACAGAATTATTTGTGTGGCCTGTTTCACCAGTAACTATCAAGGAAGTATGAATAAATCACAGAGGTCACAGGGACAAACAGGACTAAAATGTAATTAGACACTCCAGTAAAATGGGACAGTTTTGTTAGTCGGACCCTCCAGTAAAATAGGACAGTTTTGTTAGTCGGACCCTCCAGTAAAATGGGACAGAATTGTTAGTCAGACCCTCCAGTAAAATGGGACATTTTTGTTAGTCAGACCCTGCAGTAAATGGGACAGAATTGTTAGTCGGACCCTCCAGTAAAATAGGACAGTTTTGTTAGTCGGACCCTCCTGTAAAATGGGACAGTTTTGTTAGTCGGACCCTCCAGTAAAATGGGACAGAATTAATATTGTTAGTCGGACCCTCCAGTAAAATGGGACAGTTTTGTTAGTCGGACCCTCCAGTAAAATGGGACAGTTTTGTTAGTCAGACCCTCCAGTAAAATGGGACAGTTTTGTTAGTCAGACCCTGCAGTAAATGGGACAGTTTTGTTAGTCGGACCCTCCGGTAAAATGGGACAGTTTTGTTAGTCAGACCCTGCAGTAAATGGGGCAGAATTGTTAGTCGGACCCTCCAGTAAAATGGGACAGTTTTGTTAGTCAGACCCTGCAGTAAATGGGGCAGAATTGTTAGTCAGACCCTCCGGTAAAATGGGACAGTTTTGTTAGTCAGACCCTCCGGTAAAATGGGACAGAATTGTTAGTCTGACCCTCCAGTAAAATGGGACAGAATTGTTAGTCTGACCCTCCGGTAAAATGGGACAGTTTTGTTAGTCAGACCCTCCAGTAAATGGGACAGAATTGTTAGTCTGACCTCTCAGTGAAGTCGAGTGGCACTGTGTACAATATTTAATATAGCTGTTTACAAATAGAGGGGTGAATCAGAGTGATATTAGTATTATGTACAACCCTGTAAATCCTGTGATCAGGTCCAATGTCCAGTGTGTGGCCTGAGAGGTTGTTGTCAGTATACTTAAGTGACCAGAGGTGTCCTTGTTGTGTCCTTGATGTGTGTATTTGTGGGGAAAAAAGTAAAACATATCTGTGGGAACTGATCGATGCTGACATAAAGATGGTTCATCAGACATGTCTGATACTGACAGAGGGAGGGTTCATTAGACATGTCTGATGCTGACTTAAAGATGGTTCATTAGATGTGTCTGATACTGACAGAGGGAGGGTTCATTAGATGTGTCTGATACTGACAGAGGGAGGGTTCATTAGATGTGTCTGATACTGACAGAGGGAGGGTTCATCAGACATGTCTGATACTAACAGAGGGAGGGTTCATTAGATGTGTCTGATGCTGACAGAGGGAGGGTTCATTAGATGTGTCTGATACTGACAGAGGGAGGGTTCATTAGATGTGTCTGATACTGACAGAGGGAGGGTTCATTAGATGTGTCTGATGCTGACAGAGGGAGGGTTCATTAGATGTGTCTGATACTGACAGAGGGAGGGTTCATAAGATGTGTCTGATACTGACAGAGGGAGGGTTCATTAGATGTGTCTGATACTGACAGAGGGAGGGCTCATTAGATGTGTCTGATACTGACAGAGGGAGGGTTCATTAGATGTGTCTGATACTGACAGAGGGAAGGTTCATTAGATGTGTTTGATACTGACAGAGGGAGGGTTCATTAGATGTGTCTGATACTGACAGAGGGAGGGTTCATTAGATGTGTCTGATACTGACAGAGGGAGGGTTCATTAGATGTGTCTGATACTGACAGAGGGAAGGTTCATTAGATGTGTCTGATACTGACAGAGGGAGGGTTCATTAGATGTGTTTGATACTGACAGAGGGAGGGTTCATTAGATGTGTCTGATACTGACAGAGGGAGGGTTCATCAGACATGTCTGATACTGACAGAGGGAGGGTTCATTAGATGTGTCTGATACTGACAGAGGGAGGGTTCATTAGATGTGTCTGATACTGACAGAGGGAGGGTTCATTAGATGTGTCTGATGCTGACAGAGGGAGGGTTCATTAGATGTGTCTGATACTGACAGAGGGAGGGTTCATAAGATGTGTCTGATACTGACAGAGGGAGGGTTCATTATACAGTGTCTGATGCTGACAGGGATGCTTTATCAGACAGCTGGCTACATACCTGTTATAGGTCGTGGTGATTTATAACCAGTGTGGTGTAAAATTGTCATCATGTTTACCTGTTATAGCGATAGTCTTGAAGACATATTAGTCTCACAATACACTGAAATGTGGCAAATAGACTTGCTCAAGACCCCGATATTAATGCAATGATGTCTATATAAGGACAATATCAGGTCATTCAATGACCCCAATATTAATACAATGATGTCTATATAAGGACAATTGCAGGTCATTTTATGCCCCCAAAACAATGACAATCTATATATATATAGACTTATATTATATAATCAGAATGTAACTAAATACACATTGAGATTTTTCAAGTCACTTTAATTTGCCTTCATCAATCTTGTGTTGACTAACTGTAGAGTTAAAGACTGAATTGTAATGCAATAGTGTACTGTGATTATATAAAAGGTTGTTACAATGTACTTAGAATAATGTGAAATGAGTCTTAGTAGTTGATATAATGTAGATCTATGAAATGAGAGTCTAAGTAGCTTATATTACGTAGAATAGTATGAAATGAGACTATGTAGTTGATCATGGCCCTATTTCCACATAAATGTATTCAACTATGTGTTATTTGTTTGTATAAAGTATGCAGTGTGTATTTCATGACCTCAACCTTTGGGCAGTTGTTAAACAAATGCTTGTGTATTTTAGGCTGCTATGCCAAAATATCGTGTTGAATGTATGTATATACATGTAATGTTATGGCTGTTGATCATGACTTGACTGATGGTAACTGAGACTGAGACAGTCTGGCCTAGAGACAGGTGGAGACAGTCAGGACTGGAGACAGGTGGACAAAGTCAGGCCTAGAGACAGGTGGACAAAGTCACGACTAGAGACAGGTGGAGACAGTCTGGACTAGAGACAGGTGGACAAAGTCAGGCCTAGAGACAGGTGGAGACAGTCTGGACTAGAGACAGGTGGAGACAGTCTGGACTAGAGACAGGTGGAGACAGTCTGGACTAGAGACAGGTGGACAAAGTCAGGCCTAGAGACAGGTGGACAAAGTCACGACTAGAGACAGGTGGACAAAGTCAGGCCTAGAGTCAGGTGGACACAGTCTGGACTAGAGACAGGTGGACAAAGTCATCCTAGAGACAGGTGGACAAAGTCTGGACTAGAGACAGGTGGACAAAGTCAGGCCTAGAGACAGGTGGACAAAGTCAGGCCTAGAGACAGGTGGACAAAGTCAGGACTAGAGACAGGTGGACAAAGTCAGGCCTAGAGACAGGTGGACAAAGTCAGGCATAGAGTCAGGTGGACAAAGTCAGGCCTAGAGACAGGTGGACAAAGTCAGGCCTAGAGACAGGTGGACAAAGTCAGGCCTAGAGACAGGTGGAGACAGTCTGGACTAGAGACAGGTGGACAAAGTCAGGCCTAGAGACAGGTGGACAAAGTCAGGCCTAGAGACAGGTGGACAAAGTCAGCCTAGAGACAGGTGGAGACAGTCAAAGAAAAGTTCTGACTTAGTGGTGAAATATTGAGGTTAAGACTTTACATTTTGAAAATTACTGTTAGTCTGAAAAAGTCAAAAGTTTTTGTATAGATTTTATGAATGGCAGTTTAGTGATCTATCAAAATTACATTGGACATATAGTATTGTTCTGCTGCCTGTACTTATCGCTGGGCCATGCTGGCAGCCCTTGAAGTTGCTACACTGGTGATAGGACCATTGAACTTACTTCCTTGTGTCACAGGAACCAGATTGAAAATACTTTATTTACTGAATGAACTCTGAGGGAATGCAAGCAGTTTCTTCTTAGCCAAGAAACCAGATTCATACTGACAACCTACTTCCACATATATACACATATGTACATATGCTTATAAATCTGCCTCTTTAGGGTAATTTTAATGAGTAGTGCCTGTACTTGTGTGGATGAGAGATGAGGAGCACTTAAATAAGGACAGGTCTCGTATTTATCTGTAACCCCAGGTCTGACTGTGCATAGTGTCCATACTGTTACACAACATATACACAGTATATGGAGACTGGTGGGGTCATTTTAAGGGTAGACGTTAAGTGAGACTCTCATATAAACTTCTCATCCAGCTATTAAAGGAGAGATCATATGATCAGGAGCCTGTGTATACCCAATATCATGTCCGTCTAATGCTGGATCTGTATGTGATCAGGAGCCTGTGTATACCCAATGTCATGTCCGTCTAATGCATTGGATCTGTATGTGATCAGGAGCCTGTGTATACCCAATATCATGTCCGTCTAATGCATTGGATCTGTATGTGATCAGGAGCCTGTTTATACCCAATATCATGTCCGTCTAATGCTGGATCTGTATGTGATCAGGAGCCTGTTTATACCCAATATCATGTCCGTCTAATGCTGGATCTGTATGTGATCAGGTGCCTGTGTATACCCAATATCATGTCCGTCTAATGCTGGATCTGTATGTGATCAGGAGCCTGTGTATACCCAATCTCATGTCCGTCTAATGCATTGGATCTGTATGTGATCAGGAGCCTGTGTATACCCAATATCATGTCCGTCTAATGCTGGATCTGTATGTGATCAGGAGCCTGTTTATACCCAATATCATGTCCGTCTAATGCTGGATCTGTATGTGATCAGGAGCCTGTTTATACCCAATATCATGTCCGTCTAATGCATTGGATCTGTATGTGATCAGGAGCCTGTGTATACCCAATATCATGTCCGTCTAATGCTGGATCTGTATGTGATCAGGAGCCTGTGTATACCCAATATCATGTCCGTCTAATGCTGGATCTGTATGTGATCAGGAGCCTGTGTATACCCAATATCATGTCCGCCTAATGCTGGATCTGTATGTGATCAGGAGCCTGTGTATACCCAATATCATGTCCGTCTAATGCTGGATCTGTATGTGATCAGGAGCCTGTGTATACCCAATATCATGTCCGTCTAATGCTGGATCTGTATGTGATCAGGAGCCTGTGTATACCCAATATCATGTCCGTCTAATGCTGGATCTGTATGTGATCAGGAGCCTGTTTATACCCAATATCATGTCCGTCTAATGCTGGATCTGTATGTGATCAGGAGCCTGTTTATACCCAATCTCATGTCCGTCTAATGCTGGATCTGTATGTGATCAGGAGCCTGTGTATACCCAATATCATGTCCGCCTAATGCTGGATCTGTATGTTTCAGTCACTTCAACTGATTTCTTTGGAGAGATTTATATCACTGTAAACATGAGTTCAATTTTAATGTGTAATTAGCTGTCTGAAGTTCTGAGTAATGATGCCCCACACCCAGAGCAGGTCTGATACTTTCTAAGCTGTATGACCTATATATATGGTACATATTGAAAAGCTTGCACTTCCTTGCTGTAACAAGAATGAACCCAAAGACAGTGTATATACGTAGGTGCTACCAGAAACTGAAAAAGCCAGGCATGTACAGAAAAGTTTTTTTTGGTAGATAACTAATACATTTGTTCCCTAGGATTTGTAATTTCATTATTTGTGATTTTCTGATTCAAGAGCCATGAAAATCCATCAATTCTTCCTTGAAGTTTCTTGTCTAGTTCTGTGTATTGTACTGATTGTGTGAGGGCTCTGGGAGAAGAAGAACCTTAAATACTTTGTGATGGTTTGAGTTAGTTGACTGTATCTAGTGACTGTTATATGGATTCATCAGGTGAGTGTGACCATAACATTGTATATGACAATTACTCTAGCATTACCTGTGTAAAAGTCAGGATCCAATTTGGAAATACAAATAAATGCTATTGACTAGGTTTAATTATCGCCCTATAAGGCAGCTGTGTGTATTAGGCTGTCCATGGCAGTGTGATGTGTGGCTGGACGTCCACCCACTGGTCAGTCTGACATGGCCAGACATCTTGATCAATAGACTGTGGTCATTGGACACTTGTGTTAGTACAGTAAAGGTTTCCATTCTTATCTTTCAAACCATTGTGTACATTGCAGAATGCTGATGTCTTTGAACTGAAGACAAATGTTTGTGCTGGTTTCATATTTAACTGTAATGAAAAAGTATAGATAATAACAGAGACAGACGATGTCAATCTACCACATACATATAGTGTACATGGTGGACATTGATGTGGGTGTATCAATAGTGGGTGCTTACCTAAAGAGAATGTCATTTCAGCAGATATAGATCCATATGGAGTTGTGTAAGGGTGAATTTCAAATGTTGGCTATAACAGAATTCTAGACCTAATGTAATATGTGGCTGGCTAATGACTGATGTGATGATGCTTCATTGAGATAGCATCATGTTTGTCCATCAGATTCAGTTTGTGCTTACCTGATATTGTCTGGCCGTTGCCCAGCGGAGTCATTTTAATTTGGGATTGATGAGTATTTCCCTGCAGTGTCAAGGTCACTGATTCTAGATTGAGTGTTTCCCTGTTTCAAGGTCATTGACTGTAGATTGTGTATGTTTCCCTGTATCAAGGTCACTGATTGTAGATTGAGTGTTTCCCTGTGTCAAGGTCACTGATTGTAGATTGAGTGTTTCCCTGTGTCAAGGTCACTGATTGTAGATTGAGTGTTTCCCTGTGTCAAGCTCACTGATTGTAGATTGAGTGTTTTCCTGTGTCAAGGTCACTGATTGTAGATTGAGTGTTTCCCTGTATCAAGGTCACTGATTGTAGATTGAGTGTTTCCCTGTGTCAAGGTCACTGATAGTAGATTTGAGTGTTTCCCTGTGTCAAGGTCACTGATTGTAGATTGAGTTTTCCCTGTATCAAGGTCACTGATTGTAGATTGAGTGTTTCCCTGTGTCAAGGTCACTGATTGTAGATTGTGTATGTTTCCCTGTATCAAGGTCACTGATAGTAGATTTGAGTGTTTCCCTGTGTCAAGGTCACTGATTGTAGATTGAGTGTTTCCCTGTATCAAGGTCACTGATTGTAGATTTGAGTGTTTCCCTGTATCAAGGTCACTGATTGTAGATTGAGTGTTTCCCTGTATCAAGGTCACTGATTGTAGATTGAGTGTTTCCCTGTATCAAGGTCACTGATAGTAGATTTGAGTGTTTCCCTGTATCAAGGTCACTGATTGTAGATTGAGTGTTTCCCTGTGTCAAGGTCACTGATTGTAGATTGTGTATGTTTCCCTGTGTCAAGGTCACTGATTGTAGATTGAGTGTTTCCCTGTGTCAAGGTCACTGATTGTAGATTTTGTATGTTTCCCTGTATCAAGGTCACTGATAGTAGATTTGAGTGTTTCCCTGTATCAAGGTCACTGATTGTAGATTGAGTGTTTCCCTGTGTCAAGGTCACTGATTGTAGATTGAGTTTTCCCTGTATCAAGGTCTCTGATTGTAGATTGAGTGTTTTACTGTTTCAAGGTCACTGATTGTGGATTGTACATGTTTCCCTGTGTCATTAAGAAAGGTTCACTGATAATCATAGAAGTTCACTCAGCATACAATAAAATAGATATTGAAATGATAAATTGTGTATATTAGTATACAGGTCTGAATTCTGAACTATCTGTACAGTTTACTCCACTAACTGTTGTAATTTATTAAGGTTACTTCCGTTGGTTACCGTCCTACATTTTGTACAGAACCCTACATACCACATGTACTGTTGTCATGTTCTATACGTACATGTTTAAAGCAGTATGGTTTTTTTTTTTTTGTTCAAGGCATGTGTTCTTCCTGGTTTTCCTCAAACGTTTTTTTCCTTCTCTGCACAGAAAAATCATATGATTTGCATTATCTTTCTGGATATAATATTTTTGATTTCCCACTTCATTCTAAAATGAATACATGGTTTTCATAAATTGTTGATGTACTTTACAACCTTAGGTTGTGTGTTGGGGAGGTTGGTGTAGGTGTACAACGCATGGCTGAACACAATGTTCCTGGCTATGATAATTTGTTTGATATTTCATACTTGTGTGGTATTTAGTACAGTTATACTTTATGATTAAATACACCAGTGTACATGTGTCTATAAATAGCTACATCACATTACAACAGACTTTCGACACTGATATCACTCTTATCATAGCTCTGATATACACACATTGTACCTGGATCATTCACCTGATATCTCTTTCTCATTACATAATAAATTCAAGCTGAATTATATATTTTGTTAACTCCTGCCCTAATGAAGCTCAGAAAACATCATTCCTGTTGTACACAATGAAACACATACCAGATATTCCTACCTTCTATAACAGTTTTTTTACTTTGGGTAATGTTTGCTATAACAAGAGATACAATGAATTACCATTCTTATGTCATTAATTTCTTCATTAAGATGAACTGTAATGAATTTGTGTTTATATACATTTTCAGTTATATGAATATGTATCTAATGACTTGGATGATGTGTTGGTTACAGCTTTGATTACAGTATCTCCTCTCTAGTAAGATTTCCCGTGTTTGTGTGTACAGTATCTCCTCTCTAGTAAGATTTCCCGTGTTTGTGTGTACAGTATCTCCTGTCTAGTAAGATTTCCCGTGTTTGTGTGTACAGTATCTCCTGTCTAGTAAGATTTCCCGTGTTTGTGTGTACAGTATCTCCTCTCTAGTAAGATTTCCCGTGTTTGTGTGTACAGTATCTCCTCTCTAGTAAGATTTCCCGTGTTTGTGTGTACAGTATCTCCTGTCTAGTAAGATTTCCCGTGTTTGTGTGTACAGTATCTCCTGTCTAGTAAGATTTCCCGTGTTTGTGTGTACAGTATCTCCTGTCTAGTAAGATTTCCCGTGTTTGTGTGTACAGTATCTCCTGTCTAGTAAGATTTCCCGTGTTTGTGTGTACAGTATCTCCTCTCTAGTAAGATTTCCCGTGTTTGTGTGTACAGTATCTCCTCTCTAGTAAGATTTCCCGTGTTTGTGTGTACAGTATCTCCTCTCTAGTAAGATTTCCCGTGTTTGTGTGTACAGTATCTCCTCTCTAGTAAGATTTCCCGTGTTTGTGTGTACAGTATCTCCTCTCTAGTAAGATTTCCCGTGTTTGTGTGTACAGTATCTCCTCTCTAGTAAGATTTCCCGTGTTTGTGTGTACAGTATCTCCTCTCTAGTAAGATTTCCCGTGTTTGTGTGTTTTGAGGAGTGATTACAGTATCTCCTCTCTAGTAAGATTTCCCGTGTTTGTGTGTACAGTATCTCCTCTCTAGTAAGATTTCCCGTGTTTGTGTGTACAGTATCTCCTCTCTAGTAAGATTTCCCGTGTTTGTGTGTACAGTATCTCCTCTCTAGTAAGATTTCCCCGTGTTTGTGTGTACAGTATCTCCTCTCTAGTAAGATTTCCCGTGTTTGTGTGTACAGTATCTCCTCTCTAGTAAGATTTCCCGTGTTTGTGTGTACAGTATCTCCTCTCTAGTAAGATTTCCCCGTGTTTGTGTGTACAGTATCTCCTCTCTAGTAAGATTTCCCGTGTTTGTGTGTTTTGAGGAGTGATTACAGTATCTCCTCTCTAGTAAGATTTCCCCAGTATTTGTGTGTTTTGAGGAGTAATATAAATACCTATGACATAATTAGGATCTTCCTTCTATCGACAGGTTCAGAAGAATAAGTAGCCATGCCGTTCATTCAGCGGTGTATAGACCCGACTCAGGTGAGCCGCGAGGAGGTGGACAAGTCGGTTACTAACGAGCTGGAATGTGTCACCAATCATACCCTGAGTAACATCATTCTGCAGCTGAGCAGTCTGAGTAAACATGCTGAGGACATGTTTGTGGAGCTGACCGCAGAGGCTGACCTGTTCAATAAGCGGGCTGGCCAGCTCCAGTACAGAATCGACCACCTTCGGGACAAGGTTACCCAGCTTGATGCAGCAGTGGAACCAGGTAATGACCCTAATTGTTTCTAACAAACATCAAACCTCCATGGTATAACCTTAACACAGATTCATGTTACCATGAATTAGTATCGACTGGTGTTCTATACAAAATTTACTCCTCTGAGAACAATGCTAAAGATATGGCATTTCGATGACAACACTGGTTTATAGGTAAGATATACTTGTGAGTGTCATGATTTATAGAGAACTGCTATATTGTAGAATGTAGAATCATGATATGATTGACATGGGAGATACTTATTGGTGAGTTTTTTTATCATTAACACAAATAGCTTGGTACATATATTAATTTTTTGTAGCTTTTGATTTCTTGTATTCTGATATGTATTTAGCACATATTGGCCATCCCATGGCTGGAGCTACAGTGTATTACTTATAACAGGTAATTATAATTAAATTGTGAGTTTGTGCTTTACTGCATTAATCTGTTTATTGTTCTCCTTGGCAGTCCAATATGAGTTATGCCCCTTGTGTTGTCATTTTGACTTGTTCAATGGAATAAAACAATGAACTCCAACGTTGATATCTGTTGTTGCAGTGTCTCTACAGGATATCCATCTGAGGAAGCCGTTTAAGAGTTCAATGCCTCACGACCAACAAGTGGTATCACAGAACACAATTCCTCGCGCCATCCAAAACAGCTACAATCACTGCGATCAGCCACCTGCTCTCAGCAAACTAGATGTATTCAGGTGAGTAGTGACCCTGGTAATATCGTACCTTGTTATGGGGACATGCTTTTGTTCTTTTTGCATCAGAATTCATTACTTATTGGGAAAAGTACCCTTTTCTGTGACAGAGTTCCGAGTGACCACAGACTCTGGAAGGTCCATGGAAACGCCCTAGTGGGGGTCCCAGGGTTGTGGAGCCCCAAAGGCTGAAAATGATTTAAGGTTTTACATGTGTATACTGTGTGATTGGCTCTCCTTATAACTATGGGAGAGTTTAAGCTCCTTTTTGAAAAAAGCTGATAATTAGAGGTCATTTCTGAAACTTTGTATACAAATACTCGCTTCTGATGCTAACTGAAGCTTGAAATGTGAATATGTTAATATTATATTATACCCGCTAATGATGGCGACTGAGGCTTGGAGAGTGAATGTGTTAATATTATATTATACCAGCTACTGATGGCGACTGAGGCTTGGAGAGTGAATGTGTTAATATTATATTATACCCCCTAATGATGGCGATGGAGGCTTGGAGAGTGAATGTGTTAATATTATATTATACCCACTAATGATGGCGACTGAGGCTTGGAGAGTGAATGTGTTAATATTATATTATACCCCCTAATGATGGCGATGGAGGCTTGGAGAGTGAATGTGTTAATATTATATTATACCCGCTACTGATGGCGACTGAGGCTTGGAGAGTGAATGTGTTAATATTATATTATACCAGCTACTGATGGCGACTGAGGCTTGGAGAGTGAATGTGTTAATATTATATTATACCAGCTAATGATGGCGACTGAGGCTTGGAGAGTGAATGTGTAATATTATATTATACCCACTACTGATGGCGACTGAGGCTTGGAGAGTGAATGTGTTAATATTATATTATACCAGCTACTGATGGCGACTGAGGCTTGGAGAGTGAATGTGTTAATATTATATTATACCAGCTACTAATGGCGACTGAGGCTTGGAGAGTGAATGTGTTAATATTATATTATACCCACTAATGATGGCGACTGAGGCTTGGAGAGTGAATGTGTTAATATTATATTATACCAGCTACTGATGGCGACTGAGGCTTGGAGAGTGAATGTGTTAATATTATATTATACCAGCTACTGATGGCGACTGAGGCTTGGAGAGTGAATGTGTTAATATTATATTATACCAGCTACTGATGGCCACTGAGGCTTGGAGAGTGAATGTGTTAATATTATATTATACCCGCTACTGATGGCGACTGAGGCTTGGAGAGTGAATGTGTTATATACCTGCTACTGATGGCGACTGAGGCTTGGAGAGTGAATGTGTTAATATTATATTATACCCACTACTGATGGCGACTGAGGCTTGGAGAGTGAATGTGTTAATATTATATTATACCCACTACTGATGGTGGCTGAGGCTTGGAGAGTGAATGTGTTAATATTATATTATACCAGCTACTGATGGCGACTGAGGCTTGGAGAGTGAATGTGTTAATATTATATTATACCAGCTACTAATGGCGACTGAGGCTTGGAGAGTGAATGTGTTAATATTATATTATACCCACTAATGATGGCGACTGAGGCTTGGAGAGTGAATGTGTTAATATTATATTATACCAGCTACTGATGGCGACTGAGGCTTGGAGAGTGAATGTGTTAATATTATATTATACCAGCTACTGATGGCGACTGAGGCTTGGAGAGTGAATATGTTAATATTATATTATACCCACTAATGATGGCGACTGAGGCTTGGAGAGTGAATGTGTTAATATTATATTATACCAGCTACTGATGGCGACTGAGGCTTGGAGAGTGAATGTGTTAATATTATATTATACCAGCTACTGATGGCGACTGAGGCTTGGAGAGTGAATGTGTTAATATTATATCATACCCACTAATGATGGCGACTGATGCTTGGAGAGTGAATGTGTTAATATTATATTATACCAGCTACTGATGGCGACTGAGGCTTGGAGAGTGAATGTGTTAATATTATATTATACCAGCTACTGATGGCGACTGAGGCTTGGAGAGTGAATGTGTTAATATTATATTATACCAGCTACTGATGGCGACTGAGGCTTGGAGAGTGAATGTGTTAATATTATATTATACCAGCTACTGATGGCGACTGAGGCTTGGAGAGTGAATGTGTTAATATTATATTATACCAGCTACTGATGGCGACTGAGGCTTGGAGAGTGAATGTGTTAATATTATATTATACCAGCTACTGATGGCGACTGAGGCTTGGAGAGTGAATGTGTTAATATTATATTATACCAGCTACTGAGGGCGACTGAGGCTTGGAGAGTGAATGTGTTAATATTATATTATACCAGCTACTGATGGCGACTGAGGCTTGGAGAGTGAATGTGTTAATATTATATTATACCAGCTACTGATGGCGACTGAGGCTTGGAGAGTGAATGTGTTAATATTATATTATACCAGCTACTGATGGCGACTGAGGCTTGGAGAGTGAATGTGTTAATATTATATTATACCCACTAATGATGGCGACTGAGGCTTGGAGAGTGAATGTGTTAATATTATATTATACCCGCTACTGATGGCGACTGAGGCTTGGAGAGTGAATGTGTTAATATTATATTATACCCACTACTGATGGCGACTGAGGCTTGGAGAGTGAATGTGTTAATATTATATTATACCAGCTACTGAGGGCGACTGAGGCTTGGAGAGTGAATGTGTTAATATTATATTATACCAGCTACTGATGGCGACTGAGGCTTGGAGAGTGAATGTGTTAATATTATATTATACCAGCTACTGATGGCGACTGAGGCTTGGAGAGTGAATGTGTTAATATTATATTATACCCACTAATGATGGCGACTGAGGCTTGGAGAGTGAATGTGTTAATATTATATTATACCAGCTACTGATGGCGACTGAGGCTTGGAGAGTGAATGTGTTAATATTATATTATACCAGCTACTGATGGCGACTGAGGCTTGGAGAGTGAATGTGTTAATATTATATCATACTATACCCACTAATGATGGCGACTGATGCTTGGAGAGTGAATGTGTTAATATTATATTATACCAGCTACTGATGGCGACTGAGGCTTGGAGAGTGAATGTGTTAATATTATATTATACCAGCTACTGATGGCGACTGAGGCTTGGAGAGTGAATGTGTTAATATTATATTATACCAGCTACTGATGGCGACTGAGGCTTGGAGAGTGAATGTGTTAATATTATATTATACCAGCTACTGATGGCGACTGAGGCTTGGAGAGTGAATGTGTTAATATTATATTATACCAGCTACTGATGGCGACTGAGGCTTGGAGAGTGAATGTGTTAATATTATATTATACCAGCTACTGATGGCGACTGAGGCTTGGAGAGTGAATGTGTTAATATTATATTATACCAGCTACTGATGGCGACTGAGGCTTGGAGAGTGAATGTGTTAATATTATATTATACCAGCTACTGAGGGCGACTGAGGCTTGGAGAGTGAATGTGTTAATATTATATTATACCCGCTACTGATGGCGACTGAGGCTTGGAGAGTGAATGTGTTAATATTATATTATACCAGCTACTGATGGCGACTGAGGCTTGGAGAGTGAATGTGTTAATATTATATTATACCAGCTACTGATGGCGACTGAGGCTTGGAGAGTGAATGTGTTAATATTATATTATACCCACTAATGATGGCGACTGAGGCTTGGAGAGTGAATGTGTTAATATTATATTATACCCGCTACTGATGGCGACTGAGGCTTGGAGAGTGAATGTGTTAATATTATATTATACCCGCTACTGATGGCGACTGAGGCTTGGAGAGTGAATGTGTTAATATTATATTATACCAGCTACTGAGGGCGACTGAGGCTTGGAGAGTGAATGTGTTAATATTATATTATACCAGCTACTGATGGCGACTGAGGCTTGGAGAGTGAATGTGTTAATATTATATTATACCAGCTACTGATGGCGACTGAGGCTTGGAGAGTGAATGTGTTAATATTATATTATGTTTCATGTTTATAGGGAAGATGGACGAGACAGTATGAAATTTTACACCGACCCAGGGTATTTCTTTGAATTATGGTATGCAGAGATTCAAAAAGACATCGAACAAAAACGAACAGAATTACGAAAAAAGAAACGACAGGTATGTTCTGTTATTTATGATATCTTCCATTGGTGTTGAATGTTGAATATGTATTGAATTTTCTACAGAACTATGGCACAAGTCAGTTTTCTCTTAATCAATTTTTGCTTTGTGTTACAGAGACCAGGTAAGGAGCAAACAGGAGGGCGTCGCCCACGACAGATAGTCACAAAGAAGGAAAAGTTTGCCCATGCAGCACATGGTGTAGAGTTTAGTGATCATTACAAGGACCCTAAGGCTCTAGGAATTCAACCTACTGCTAACCACTACTCCTCACAGGAACTCCACAATGATACTCGCCAGGCTGATCAGCATCAACGGCCTGGCAGTCTAGATGTTCGTCACAGTCAGGCGAAGGGCCATCAAAAGAAACAAGCCAATGGGCCTCATCCTGCTGGTCCCCCACCACAACAACCCCAGGGGTACCCTCAACAACCAGGGCAGGCTGAGCAGGAGTTCCCAACTCCTCCCTACACTAATCACCAGCCCTACTCCTCTCCACAACACCAACCAAACAGAAACTCCACACGTGCACACAATGTGATGCAGAGTCCTGCCCGCCCCTCCCAGCCTCCTCCTGCTCCTCCTCCCAATATGGGGGACAGACAGAGTCCATCTACACGCGATAGTTTGCCTCCACCACCACCCCCACCAGACCCCCATATGTCCTATACCCCCAGCCCCCAGACAACCCCTCAACCAGCCCGTCACCCTCTTGTTCATCAGAATAGCCGACACTCCCCTGCACACCAACCACACCACTCTAGTCCAGCAAGACAAGACTCCACAGTTCTGCCCCCTCCCCCACCTTCCCCTCCAAACTCACAGACACCAGACACTCCTGTCAACCTACCACCCCCACCCTCTCCCCCAGGCATGGGCGTTTTGCCCCCACCTCCTCCCCCTCCTCCCCCGCCCCCACCACCTCCTCCTGCAGAAGCAAAGCTGAACGGCATCGGTCACATGGCCCATGACACAACATCCATCTCCTCATCAACTAGCTCAATGACTACAGGGTCTACAGGAAACATGCCTGAGCCACCAACCGCAGGCAGTGGACGGAGTGCTCTGCTGGAGGAGATACGCAACAAAGAACGTAAGTATCTGGTGTAGATACACAACTGTTAACTTATCAGCTGATGGTGTTTAGTGAACTAAACTTACACTAATCAGCTGATGGTGTTTAGTGTACTGAGATTACACTAATCAGCTGATGGTGTTTAGTGTACTAAGCTTACACTAATCAGCTGATGGTGTTTAGTGTACTGAGACTTAACACTAATCAGCTGATGGTGTTTAGTGTACTGAGATTAACACTAATCAGCTGATGGTGTTTAGTGTACTGAGCTTAACACTAATCAGCTGATGGTGTTTAGTGTACTGAGATTAACACTAATCAGCTGATGGTGTTTAAGTGTGTACTAAACTTACACTAATCAGCTGATGGTGTTTAGTGTACTAAACTTACACTAATCAGCTGATGGTGTTTAGTGTACTGAGATTACACTAATCAGCTGATGGTGTTTAGTGTACTAAACTTACACTAATCAGCTGATGGTGTTTAGTGTAGTGAGATTAACACTAATCAGCTGATGGTGTTTAGTGTACTAAACTTACACTAATCAGCTGATGGTGTTTAGTGTAGTGAGATTAACGCTAATCAGCTGATGGTGTTTAGTGTACTGAGCTTACACTAATCAGCTGATGGTGTTTAGTGTACTGAGCTTACACTAATCAGCTGATGGTGTTTAGTGTACTGAGCTTACACTAATCAGCTGATGGTGTTTAGTGTACTAAACTTACACTAATCAGCTGATGGTGTTTAGTGTAGTGAGATTAACGCTAATCAGCTGATGGTGTTTAGTGTACTGAGCTTACGTATCCACCGATGTTAAGTAGAGGTAACTGTATCCACAAATGTTAAGTAGAGGTAACTGTATCCACAAATGTTAAGTAGAGGTAACTGTATCCACAAATGTTAAGTAGAGGTAACTGTATCCACCAATGTTAGTAGAGGTAACTGTATCCACAAATGTTAGTAGAGGTAACTGTATCCACCGATGTTAAGTAGAGGTAACTGTATCCACCAATGTTAAGTAGAAGTAACTGATGTTAAGTAAAAGAAGGAAACGGATATTGTGAGATTGCAGCTCTCTCTCTCTCTCTTTCTCTCTCTCTCTCTCTTTCTCTCCCCGCCCCAGTTAAACTGATAGGAATTCTGAAATCTTATTAAATGTTTTCCTGTTTTATACATGTACAGTGTACAGTCAGCTGAGGAAGGTGGAGGATCGTAAAAAACAGGAGGAGGAAAAAAGAACGCCAACCGGACGCTTTGATGTGCATTCCATCATGAACCGGGCATTCGAGGTTAGGCGCAAAGCCCTGGAGGCAAGCGACACTGAGAGTGAGGATGGATCATCAGAGGAAGAATGGAATTGATTGGTCATCACTCATTACTATGGATACATTTTACCCAGGAATGTGATTGGCCAATCAGGCATATAATCCTTAAGCTTGCATTATTACCCAGGATTGTGTAAGGGCTGCCTAGAAGGTTCTGATTTCAGGCTGGTTTGGAATGTATGATTGTTTGTGTCCCCATCATGAGGGATAAAACAGGAAATGCTGATGATTGGACTGGAGTGTGCTTCTGGTACTTACAGAATGACCAGGGGAAAGAGTAGCAATGCAAAGTGACCCGAAGGCTATACTTGTATAGCAGTGGAATGAGGAAGTACTCAGAGAACAATACTTAGAGTGGTGTTAAAGCCGAGTTTTCGGAGGACTATACTTAGAACAGTGAAATAGTTACTACTTACCCCTCAGCAGGCCCTTTATGGCTTTTGTTGCCATAGAAATAGTTTCATACACAAAGTATAAGCATACATTTTACATAACGTTTTGCTTGTAATGATTTGAGTTATTCAGATTTGAATATTGTTATATATGGTACTGTACTAACCCTCATGTATTTCATTATTAAGTTGATTGTTTTATCAGTGATGTCAGTGGGAGATCCTTCTCCCTCATACACAGTCTCCTATGGCTGGGTTCTTCCAGCTTTATCTAACTATTATTTCAGAGTATTGATCTGTTTGTATCACTTAAAATAAGTACAGCCAAAGGCCACACAATTATTGGGGCTCCCTCGCTTGGTACACCAGAGAACGTAACGACAAGTGTCTCCCAGACTTGTCACTAAGATACACCAGGGGGAATAACTCTGTACAACTAGTGACAAGTGTCTCCCAAGGTACACCAGGGGGAATAACTCTGTACAACTAGTGACAAGTGTCTCCCAAGGTACGCCAGGGGGAATAACTCTGTACAACTAGCTAGTGACAAGTGTCTCCCAGACTTGTCACTTATAACTGGCTAAGGTACACCAGGGGGAATAACTCTGTACAACTAGTGACAAGTGTCTCCCAAGGTACACCAGGGGGAATAACTCTGTACAACTAGTGACAAGTGTCTACCAGACTTGCCTCAAATAATAAATCAGGGTTCACTGGCAAAATAATTGTACCAAAATTGTCTCCCATACTGGTGTCCAATGACTGGCTTTAACGTTTGGATACTCCCACCCACACTCACCAACAGGTGTATCACGACACTTCCTCAGGCTTTCTTCAGTCATGATATGGACAGACAAATACTGGATATGAGTATGGACATTTGTATACTCGACATGTCTACATGAACTGACATGGGTATTCTGACTCCAGGAGATACATTGAACTAGAATTCCATTTTAAATGTCAGCAATTGTCCCTAGTAAACAGAGTTACAATAAACCTCATAGCAATTCATAGTGATTCATATTCAGGTACTATTAGTAGCGCATGTTTAGGAGTTGTAACATTTTGCTGTGTGACACATGAGACTTTTCTTCGTTTAGGTAACACCCACCAAAATTATACGACAATTCTGCTTTGTGGTACAAACATCAAATTTCTTTTGTGAGATTCCTGCTCTGTTAACTTGTATCTTGGTGTTAGCTGCTGGTGAGATCTTTGTCTTCCCGTCACCTAGACTTTTATTTATCTTCATTCTCATTTATCATGAGATCAATAAAATATATGTACAAGCATTGTTTAAAATGTCATCAGTGTTTGTAGCTCTTGTAATTATCTAAGAAACTGTTTGGTCAGTTTGAGAACACAATGAAGATTTGACATTTGAAATCAAATTTACTTCCATATGATATTTCTGTATGCCAAGTCATCTCCTTCTGACACAAACTTTTTAGTGTCTGTATGTATCAGGAGAAATATTCAGGTATTTGTGTTGGAAAATACCAATCCTGTTTTTGTAATCTCATCTTTGTTACAGTATCAAGATTGTAAATAGATAGGAATGCATGTAGAGATATGTAAACATTCGTGCAATATTGTGTAAGTGGTCATCACCAATATCCCGGTATATAATACAGTGATTACCACTCAGGCCAGAGTGCTCAACATATTCTAGTAAGGGTGCTGTCCTCATAAGTCACTACTTCAATTGTATTACAAGCTGAACATTCCTATGTTCCTTTTGATTTTAAAAAGAATTTTAATATCCATATTTCTCATATGAAAGATAATTAACTAGCTATTAATTTGGTCACCAGGGCCCAGTTGTTCAAAAGATGATTAGCTTAATCACTTGATTAGTGAAAAATTCATTTCTCATTTGTTGCAAAACCTGCGAGTATATCATCTTTAAATTATGCCAGTTGGAAGAGAATTAAGAATTACAGAATTTCATAAAGTTTTGTCAAGTTAGTTCTACCAGAAATTATTATATCAGGATTTGAAAAACGTTGTTAAAATGTGATTAGCCTAATCACCTTTCGAACAACTGGGCCCAGATGGAAAAATCTACAAGGATTTAATGTTTGTATACAAGTCTGCTTATTGGGATTCGTATATGTACGTGCACTCTTATAAGGATATAGGAACAGCCACAGTATTTTTATGTGTAATCATCTATTTTCAACAGCTAACCCTTAAAGTATGTATACAGAAGCCTGAGCAACAGTTTTAAAACAAAAAAATGACTAATAAATGTGTCTGTCCTGGTGTGTTATTGGACATCTGTAACCAATTATGTATATGTTATTGTGTAGTTTTATACATTAAGAAACTTACTTACAGAAAACAGTATATATATGTATATCTGTATGTATGTTACGAACCATAGCTGGATAATACCAGTTCTACAGTGTTAGAACTCAGATTTGGACGTGTATATTTTGAGAGTGAATGTTGAGTGAGGTATCAGTGTAATTGCCTATACTTGTACTTCTCATTAATATTATTGATACTATGGTTTCTGTGGTTTCTCATCATTTGTTATTTACTATTTATAATCTGCCATTCCCTACAGATCATAGTAGGCTGGCCAATATCTATAGAGGAACGGTCCATCATGGTTACTGAGGGATTGCAGTTTACACATCTGAGTCTATTTAACCAAGTGTAATACAATCGAAGTGTGCCTGATGTGACATCACGTTGTGGTGATTTCTATATTATGTTATGTGTGGTGGTAAATGACATTCATGCTATCCCCCAGCATTGGTATGGCTTATCCAGCTTGTTCATTGGTTGGATTACTTCTATATCACTGATGGGGATGGAAGGATCATCAACAAAACTCTTTATATTAATATTTTTAACACTTCATGTACATGTAGTGATCAAAAGTGGGAACTTTGTAATGCCAGATGTATTGCATCATTTTATTTTCAAAATCTGTGTTCTGTTATAGTCCTCGTTCTAGTCTACAGGTTCTTGTTCCTTTAAGTCCAGTCATTCTGTTATTCCACCACAAATTTCTTTGTGTTAATATGATGTGCTCTGAAGTGTCACTATTAAAGTATTTTCCAAAGATTTAAAGAGCTTTAAACAAGAAATGTAGACCCATGTAGTGAAGAAATTCAAGCTACACTATCTTACCTATTATTCTAGTAAAATGATTCTGTTTTGTTAAAGATAAGGTTTCTAAAATTGGTTGATGAGGAATAAATGAGGCAGACAAAAAGGTTATAATTATAAAGAAACAGATAAAAAAGTAATGGTAAGAAGTTTTTAGAAAAAAAGTAATTTAGGGTGTCTTTAATAGGATACTTATATCTGGTGACATAAAATTGTCTCCCCTTAGATTCACAAGGCCATTTGACTCTTGTTTGAATCTACCTGACCTTACCAAAAATGCTTAGAGAACTTCAGGGAAGGTTTAAGAGAAGCTTTGCACCTCTGTTATAGTCTAATAATTATAATTATCATTTGATATTGATTTAAGTCAGGGGCTTGTATTTTAACATTACATTTCCACAAGAAATATTTTGACTTATTTATACAAGATGAGAAAGTCTGTATGTACTCCCGTTACCAAAGAGATACAGGTGTCGTTAAGGTGCTGTCTGTGCTGGGCACTACATCATTGTAAATACACATATTTATATAAGCTTCTCTTCATTAGCTGTAACCGATCTATCATTGTTATGCATAAAAATAGGCATATTAACAAAAACTAATTAATAATTAACAATAAGAGTTATACATTGGTGATTCAGTGTTTCTCCCAGTATTTTACTCATCGTATATAGACCTTAACAGGTTAGCAATTTAATGGAATTATTTTAATATGATGTGAATAATCCTGTACTATTTTGATGAATATTTTCTTTAATTCAAAAAGATCAAGTGACATGGAAATAATGAAAACATCTGATGGAGTTCAAAGCATAATAAATATATATCAGCCTTTGTATAATTTCCGTATTTTGTGGTTGCACCAGCATTACACAGAGAAAGTGATTTGTCATTGAGGTGGACACAAAGTGCTACTGTGTATCGTGTAATGTCCACCTGTTGTATCCTGTACATAACCTTACATGGTGCTCACTATCGCACCATTCTGCTGTATTTAGGCAATAAAATCTGGCTTCATATCATAATGTAGCTTGTCTTGTTTTTAGCCCACCATCATCAAATGATGTGCTATTCAAATTGCCCTGCATCTTTTGTCCGTAGTTCTGTGGGAGACTTAAATAATGTAAAAAAGTCTTTGAGGATGATTGTTAAGTTTTATTTGCTTGACATTTATATGGTCTACAAGGCTGGCAGATTGAGGTGGCAAAGTAAAAAGCCTGATGAAGTTAACGCTAGGTTTTAAATTAATGTACTCGCATCAAAACATTAATCTCTGAATATAGGTCTATGCTTCATCCAGGCACTACCAACAACTTATTAAGTGAAACTTTCTGTATTGTATCCCAGCCAGGATCAATATATGAAAGTACGATAAATGTTACCTTGATTTGTGTTGATACCATGATTACATGCATATTGCTTTTACCCGAGGTAACTACAAAAATAGAAAGATTTCGCAACTAAAGGATGTTTATATATATGGCAAAAATAGAGAGATAAAGGGATCCTCTCATAAAAATGTGTTTTAAATGTACAGAATACAAACCGAAATAATACATTTCAAACTTATGCATCAGTCAATCACCATTCACCTGTGGTAACATTCGATAGACACTACCAGGAAATCTACATACACCACAGCTTATAAAATATCACAGCTCAATATCATTCTACAGACACGTGATCTACCAGACATATCTTAACATCTCGTGACACTTTGTATAACTAATAAATATCCAGTGTACATAACAACCAAATCTAAATTGTCTCTACAAATATCATGGACAATATTGTACTTCAACATTGACGTTATGTTTTACATGGTTCCGACAGTATATATTGTCCCTTGTTCTATCATACTGTATAGTGCATTCAGGCAATATTTCAGAGGTGTAATTCTGCCCTCAGCTGGGTTAAGCGTATGAAGTTGAATATACTTCCCAATAAAACCAGAGAAGTATAGTTAGCACAGAAACAATGTATGCTGTCTACAAAAACATATGGAGTCTCCGATTACAAATAACCTGATCACAGTGTCAGTACATCATTTCTTGTCACAGATGTATTTTGTCTCTCGCTGAATTCACTCGACCAGTACCAGCTGACCATTAGTTATCACTTAATTGCCCGACAACCAAAACCTCTCGCCGAGTTCCAGTTGACAATCGTTTGTCCTGTGTAACAATTAATTTGCCACTAGTTTATTGTTTGTTGGAACATTTATGAATTGCTCATTTAGTTTTACTTGTCGCGAGTATCGTCCAGAGAGTTGTGCTGTATGGAAGTCTTACTTGTCGCGAGTATCGTTCAGTGGGTTGTCCAGTATGGAAGTTTAACTTATCGCGAGTATCGTTCAGAGGGTTGTCCAGTATGGAAGTTTTACTTATCGCGAGTATCGTCCAGAGAGTTGTGCAATATGGAAGTTTTACTTGTCGCGAGTATCGTCCAGAGGGTTGTCCAGTATGGAAGTTTTACTTGTCGCGAGTATCGTCCAGAGGGTTGTCCAGTATGGAAGTTTTACTTGTCGCGAGTATCGTTCAGAGGGTTGTCCAGTATGGAAGTTTTACTTGTCGCGAGTATCGTCCAGAGGGTTGTCCAGTATGGAAGTTTTACTTGTGGCGAGTATCGTCCAGAGAGTTGTGCAGTATGGAAGTTTTACTTGTCGCGAGTATCGTCCAGAGGGTTGTCCAGTATGGAAGTTTTACTTGTCGCGAGTATCGTACAGAGGGTTGTGCAGTATGGAAGTTTTACTTGTTGCGAGTATCGTCCAGAGGGTTGTCCAGTATGGAAGTTTTACTTATCGCGAGTATCGTTCAGAGAGTTGTCCAGTATGGAAGTTTTACTTATCGCGAGTATCGTCCAGAGGGTTGTCCAGTATGGAAGTTTTACTTGTCGCGAGTATCGTCCAGACGGTTGTCCAGTATGGAAGTTTTACTTGTCGCGAGTATCGTCCAGAGGGTTGTGCAGTATGGAAGTTTTACTTGTCGCGAGTATCGTCCAGAGGGTTGTCCAGTATGGAAGTTTTACTTATCGCGAGTATCGTCCAGAGGGTTGTCCAGTATGGAAGTTTTACTTGTCGCGAGTATCGTCCAGAGGGTTGTCCAGTATGGAAGTTTTACTTATCGCGAGTATCGTCCAGAGGGTTGTGCAGTATGGAAGTTTTACTTGTCGCGAGTATCGTCCAGAGGGTTGTGCAGTATGGAAGTTTTACTTGTCGCGAGTATCGTCCAGAGGGTTGTCCAGTATGGAAGTTTTACTTGTCGCGAGTATCGATCGTCCAGAGGGTTGTCCAGTATGGAAGTTTTACTTGTCGCGAGTATCGTCCAGACGGTTGTCCAGTATGGAAGTTTTACTTGTCGCGAGTATCGTCCAGAGGGTTGTCCAGTATGGAAGTTTTACTTGTCGCGAGTATCGTCCAGAGAGTTGTGCAGTATGGAAGTTTTACTTGTCGCGAGTATCGTCCAGAGGGTTGTCCAGTATGGAAGTTTTACTTGTCGCGAGTATCGTCCAGAGGGTTGTCCAGTATGGAAGTTTTACTTGTCGCGAGTATCGTCCAGAGAGTTGTCCAGTATGGAAGTTTTACTTGTCGCGAGTATCGTCCAGAGAGTTGTCCAGTATGGAAGTTTTACTTGTCGCGAGTATCGTCCAGAGGGTTGTCCAGTATGGAAGTTTTACTTGTCGCGAGTATCGTTCAGAGGGTTGTGCAGTATGGAAGTTTTACTTGTCGCGAGTATCGTTCAGAGGGTTGTGCAGTATGGAAGTTTTACTTGTTGCGAGTATCGTTCAGAGGGTTGTCCAGTATGGAAGTTTTACTTGTCGCGAGTATCGTCCAGAGGGTTGTCCAGTATGGAAGTTTTACTTGTTGCGAGTATCGTCCAGAGGGTTGTCCAGTATGGAAGTTTTACTTGTCGCGAGTATCTTCCAGAGAGTTGTGCAGTATGGAAGTTTTACTTATCGCGAGTATCGTCCAGAGGGTTGTGCAGTATGGAAGTTTTACTTGTTGCGAGTATCGTCCAGAGGGTTGTGCAGTATGGAAGTTTTACTTATCGCGAGTATCGTCCAGAGGGTTGTGCAGTATGGAAGTTTTACTTGTTGCGAGTATCGTCCAGAGGGTTGTCCAGTATGGAAGTTTTACTTGTCGCGAGTATCGTCCAGAGGGTTGTCCACCACAGATTGGTGTATCATAATAAAGAGAGGAATGTAGGAGAGGAAGTCGAGTAGGTCAAGTGCATCCAAGTGTGACAGTTTCTCTCTGACCTCTATCTCGTGTGCTAGACTGACCCCTCCTGCCCTAAGTTCCACACATAGTTGGTCTATAGAAATCTTGTTGGTCTCATGGTCAACATTGCACTCCCAGAGTTTCTGAAATAAACAAATAATGTATAAAGTGATGTCATTCCTTATAAGTATGCAACTGTTTGTGATGACTATAGTATTGGAATCAAACTTACAAAGAGAAATTGCTATCTAACTATTTTCAACAATTACAAAATGACAGCCATACAGACTCCAGTTCTCTAGCCCAAAAATGTTTGAACAAGAGACCCAATGGTCCTGCTCTGTCAGTCAATCAAAAACAGGCTGTTTACTAAAGCTCACCCCTCCAACCTGGAATATTGGTTAAGTTCAATTTTCAACAAAATGTGTTGGGTGTTGTCCCAGGTCGTGATTTTAGGCATTTTAATATATTTAGGCATCTTTGTTTTTGAGAAGTCATTCAAAGGAAAAAGTTGACACTGGATAGACAACAGTTGATTGGTGACAGATGCCACACCTTAGCATAAGCTCACTTGCAGGTGCCATAAATCTCTAAATCTGACTGTGACTCATTATCAGTAGACAACAACTAATTCTACCAGGATTGTTCCTTCAGCAGTGCTAGCTACAGGAACGAAAGATGAAGAATTTCTATGAATGCTTTACAAGTAAATTAATGTCTATCTGGCAGGAAATCATACTAAAAGTTTATAGTACATACTATTATACTTACTTTACACATAAATAACTTCATCTCTAACATGCCAAAATCCATTTTACCAATCATGTTTCTCATCCAATTACTGAAACAAAATAAACCGTATATAAATTATAAAAAAATGCAACATAGCAACACAGATGACAAAGGAAGACAAAACTTGCAATCTACAGTATCTAATCACCTAGCCAGAAATACCAGCAGTTTGTACCTCTGCGCCACATAAACGTTCTTAAAGGGTTCAATGGTTCAGTGATAGTCTGCCCAATACCCTGACATGACCATAGTGACATATACAGCATGCAACAAATCAACAAGGAAATGTTTATGTATGTTTATGACAATGACTGGACATTTGATGATTAAGACAATGACTGGACATTTGATGATTAAGACAATGACTGGACATTTGATGATTAAAACAATGACTGGACATTTGGTGGTAAAGACAATGACTGGACATTTGGTGGTAAAGACAATGACTTGACATTTGGTGGTAAAGACAATGACTTGACATTTGATGATTAAGACAATGACTGGACATTTGATGGTAAAGACAATGACTGGACATTTGGTGGTAAAGACAATAACTGGACATTTGATGATTAAGACAATGACTGGACATTTGATGATTAAGACAATGACTGGACATTTGGTGGTAAAGACAATGACTGGACATTTGATGATTAAGACAATAACTGGACATTTGGTGGTAAAGACAATGACTGGACATTTGATGATTAAGACAATGACTGGACATTTGATGATAAAGACAATAACTGGACATTTGGTGGTAAAGACAATAACTGGACATTTGGTGGTAAAGACAATAACTGGACATTTGATAATTAAGACAATAACTGGACATTTGATGATTAAGACAATGACTGGACATTTGATGATTAAGACAAAAATTGGACATTTGATGATTAAGACAATAACTGGACATTTGATGATTAAGACAATAACTGGACATTTGATGATTAAGAAATGACTGGACATTTGGTGGTAAAGACAATGACTGGACATTTGACTGGACATTTGGTGGTAAAGACAATGACTGGACATTTGGTGGTAAAGACAATGACTGGACATTTGGTGGTAAAGACAATGACTGGACATTTGGTGGTAAAGACAATGACTGGACATTTGATGATTAAGACAATGACTGGACATTTGGTGGTAAAGACAATGACTGGACATTTGGTGGTAAAGACAATGACTGGACATTTGGTGGTAAAGACAATGACTGGACATTTGGTGGTTAAGACAATGACTGGACATTTGGTGGTAAAGACAATGACTGGACATTTGGTGGTTAAGACAATGACTGGACATTTGGTGGTAAAGACAATGACTTGACATTTGATGATTAAGACAATAACTGGACATTTGATGATTAAGACAATGACTGGACATTTGATGATTAAGACAATAACTGGACATTTGATGATTAAGACAATGACTGGACATTTGGTGATAAAGACAATGACTGGACATTTGGTGGTAAAGACAATGACTGGACATTTGGTGGTAAAGACAATGACTGGACATTTGGTGGTAAAGACAATAACTGGACATTTGGTGATTAAGACAATGACTGGACATTTGATGATTAAGACAATAACTGGACATTTGATGATTAAGACAATAACTGGACATTTGATGATTAAGACAATAACTGGACATTTGATGATTAAGACAATAACTGGACATTTGGTGGTAAAGACAATAACTGGACATTTGATGATTAAGACAATAACTGGACATTTGATGATTAAGACAATGACTGGACATTTGATGATTAAGACAATGACTGGACATTTGGTGGTAAAGACAATGACTGGACATTTGGTGGTAAAGACAATGACTGGACATTTGGTGGTAAAGACAATGACTGGACATTTGGTGGTAAAGACAATAACTGGACATTTGATGGTAAAATGAGATAGTGACTTACTCGAGGGCAGCAATTTTTTGTGAGAGAGCAGCTACCACAGAGAAGAGTTTGAAGTCAGCACCATTTTTAATACTGTATCCTGTCAGCTCCAATATCTGTAACAAATATACACATTAAAGGTTTACCCTATAACCTATCGTTTACCCTATAACCTGTCATTTACCCTATAACCTTTCATTTACCCTATAACCTGTCATTTACCCTATAACCTGTCATTTACCCTATAATCTGTCATTTACCCAATAACCTGTCATTTACCCTATAATCTTTCATTTACCCAATAACCTGTCATTTACCCTATAACCTATCGTTTACCCTATAACCTGTCATTTACCCTATAACCTGTCGTTTACCCTATAACCTGTCGTTTACCCTATAACCTGTCATTTACCCTATAACCTGTCATTTACCCTATAACCTGTCATTTACCCTATAACCTGTCATTTACCCTATAACCCTCCTCTAACTTACCCTGTACAGATATTTCTCCTCTAACTTACCCTGTACAGATATTCCTCCCCTGACTTACCCTGTACAGATATCCCTCCTCTAACTTACCCTGTACAGATATCCCTCCCCTGACTTACCCTGTACAGATATCCCTCCTCTAACTTACCCTGTACAGATATCCCTCCTCTAACTTACCCTGTACAGATATCCCTTCTCTAACTTACCCTGTACAGATATCCCTCCTCTAACTTACCCTGTACAGATATCCCTCCTCTAACTTACCCTGTACAGATATCCCTCCTCTAACTTACCCTGTACAGATATTCCTCCTCTAACTTACCCTGTACAGATATCCCTCCTCTAACTTACCCTGTACAGATATCCCTCCTCTAACTTACCCTGTACAGATATCCCTCCTCTGACTTACCCTGTACAGATATCCCTCCTCTAACTTACCCTGTACAGATATCCCTCCTCTAACTTACCCTGTACAGATATCCCTCCTCTAACTTACCCTGTACAGATATCCCTCCCCTGACTTACCCTGTACAGATATCCCTCCTCTAACTTACCCTGTACAGATATCCTCCTCTAACTTACCCTATACAGATATTCCTCCTCTGACTTACCCTGTACAGATATTCCTCCTCTAACTTACCCTGTACAGATATCCCTCCCCTGAACTTACCCTAGTACAGATATTCCTCCCTCTGACTTACCCTGTACAGATATCCCTCCTCTAACTTACCCTGTACAGATATCCCTCCCTCTAACTTACCCTGTAACAGATATCACCTCCTCTGACTTACCCTGTACAAGATATTCCTCCTCCTGAACTTTACCCCTGTACGATATCCCTCCTCTAACTTACCCTGTACAGATATCCCTCCTCCTAACTTACCCCTGTACAGATATTCCCTCCTCTAACGTACCAGTACAGATATTCCTCCTCTAACTTACCCTGTACAGATATCCTCCTCTAACTTACCCTGTACAGATATCCCTCCTCTAACTTACCCATGTACAGATATTCCCTCCTCTAACTTACCCTGTACAGATATCCTCCTCTAACTTACCCTGTACAGATATCCTCCTCTAACTTACCCTGTACAGATATCCCCCTCCCTCTAACTTACCCTGTACAGATATCCCTCCTCTAACTTACCCTGTACAGATATCCCTCCTCTAACTTACCCTGTACAGATATTCCTCCTCTAACTTACCCTGTACAGATATCCCTCCTCTAACTTACCCTGTACAGATATCCCTCCTCTAACTTACCCTGTACAGATATTCCTCCTCTGACTTACCCTGTACAGATATTCCTCCTCTAACTTACCCTGTACAGATATCCCTCCTCTGACTTACCCTGTACAGATATTCCTCCTCTAACTTACCCTGTACAGATATTCCTCCTCTAACTTACCCTGTACAGATATCCCTCCCCTGACTTACCCTGTACAGATATTCCTCCCCTGACTTACCCTGTACAGATATCCCTCCTCTAACTTACCCTGTACAGATATCCCTCCTCTAACTTACCCTGTACAGATATCCCTCCTCTAACTTACCCTGTACAGATATCCCTCCTCTAACTTACCCTGTACAGATATCCCTCCTCTAACTTACCCTGTACAGATATCCCTCCTCTAACTTACCCTGTACAGATATCCCTCCTCTAACTTACCCTGTACAGATATCCCTCCTCTAACTTACCCTGTACAGATATCCCTCCTCTAACTTACCCTGTACAGATATCCCTCCTCTAACTTACCCTGTACAGATATCCCTCCCTCTAACTTACCCTGTACAGATATCCCTCCTCTAACTTACCCTGTACAGATATCCCTCCTCTAACTTACCCTGTACAGATATCCCCTCCTCTAACTTACCCTGTACAGATATCCCTCCTCTAGACTTACCCTGTACAGATATCCCTCCTCTAACTTACCCTGTACAGATATCCCTCCCCTGACTTACCCTGTACAGATATCCCTCCTCTAACTTACCCTGTACAGATATCCCTCCCCGAACTTACCCTGTACAGATATCCCTCCCCTGACTTACCCTGTACAGATATCCCTCCTCTAACTTACCCTGTACAGATATCCTCCTCTACTTACCCTGTACAGATATTCCTCCCCTGACTTACCCTGTACAGATATCCCTCCCTGACTTACCCTGTACAGATATCCCTCCCCTGACTTACCCTGTACAGATATTCCCTCCCCTGAACTTACCCTGTACAGATATTCCCTCCTCTACTTACCCTGTACAGATATCCCTCCTCTAACTTACCCTGTACAGATATCCCTCCCTGACTTACCCTGTACAGATATTCCCTCCCCTGAACTTACCCTGTACAGATATTTCTCCTCTAACTTACCCTGTACAGATATTTCTCCTCTAACTTACCCTGTACAGATATTCTCCTCCCTAACTTACCCTGTACAGATATCCCTCCTCTAACTTACCCTGTACAGATATATCTCCTCTAACTTACCCCTGTACATATATCCCTCCTCTAACTTACCCTGTACATATATCCCTCCTCTAACTTACCCTGTACAGATATCCCTCCCCTAACTTACCCTGTACATATATCCCTCCTCTAACTTACCCTGTACAGATATCCCTCCCCTGACTAACCCTGTACAGATATCCCTCCTCTAACTTACCCTGTACAGATATCCCTCCTCTAACTTACCCTGTACAGATATTCCTTCTCTAACTTACCCTGTACAGATATTCCTCCTCTAACTTACCCTGTACAGATATCCCTCCTCTAACTTACCCTGTACAGATATTCCTCCCCTGACTTACCCTGTACAGATATCCCTCCTCTAACTTACCCTGTACAGATATCCCTCCTCTAACTTACCCTGTACAGATATCCCTCCTCTAACTTACCCTGTACAGATATCCCTCCTCTAACTTACCCTGTACAGATATTCCTCCTCTAACTTACCCTGTACAGATATTCCTCCCCTGACTTACCCTGTACAGATATCCCTCCCCTGACTTACCCTGTACAGATATCCCCCTCTAACTTACCCTGTACAGATACCCTCCTCTAACTTACCCTGTACAGATATCCCTCCTCTAACTTACCCTGTACAGATATCCCTCCTCTAACTTACCCTGTACAGATATCCCTCCTCTAACTTACCCTGTACAGATATCCCTCCTCTAACTTACCCTGTACAGATATCCCCCTCTAACTTACCCTGTACAGATACCCTCCTCTAACTTACCCTGTACAGATATCCCTCCTCTAACTTACCCTGTACAGATATCCCTCCTCTAACTTACCCTGTACAGATATCCCTCCTCTAACTTACCCTGTACAGATATCCCTCCTCTAACTTACCCTGTACAGATATCCCTCCTCTAACTTACCCTGTACAGATATTCCTCCCCTGACTTACCCTGTACAGATATCCCTCCCCTGACTTACCCTGTACAGATATCCCCCTCTAACTTACCCTGTACAGATACCCTCCTCTAACTTACCCTGTACAGATATCCCTCCCCTGACTTTCCCTGTACAGATATCCCTCCTCTAACTTACCCTGTACAGATATCCCTCCCCTGACTTACCCTGTACAGATATTCCTCCTCTAACTTACCCTGTACAGATATTCCTCCCCTGACTTACCCTGTACAGATATCCCTCCCCTGACTTACCCTGTACAGATATTCCTCCCCTGACTTACCCTGTACAGATATCCCTCCCCTGACTTACCCTGTACAGATATCCCTCCTCTAACTTACCCTGTACAGATATTCCTCCTCTAACTTACCCTGTACAGATATTCCTCCTCTAACTTACCCTGTACAGATATCCCTCCCCTGACTTACCCTGTACAGATATTTCTCCTCTAACTTACCCTGTACAGATATTTCTCCTCTAACTTACCCTGTACAGATATTCTTCCTCTAACTTACCCTGTACAGATATCCCTCCTCTAACTTACCCTGTACAGATATATCTCCTCTAACTTACCCTGTACATATATCCCTCCTCTAACTTACCCTGTACATATATCCCTCCTCTAACTTACCCTGTACAGATATCCCTCCCCTAACTTACCCTGTACATATATCCCTCCTCTAACTTACCCTGTACAGATATCCCTCCCCTGACTAACCCTGTACAGATATCCCTCCTCTAACTTACCCTGTACAGATATCCCTCCTCTAACTTACCCTGTACAGATATTCCTTCTCTAACTTACCCTGTACAGATATTCCTCCTCTAACTTACCCTGTACAGATATCCCTCCTCTAACTTACCCTGTACAGATATTCCTCCCCTGACTTACCCTGTACAGATATCCCTCCTCTAACTTACCCTGTACAGATATCCCTCCTCTAACTTACCCTGTACAGATATCCCTCCTCTAACTTACCCTGTACAGATATCCCTCCTCTAACTTACCCTGTACAGATATTCCTCCTCTAACTTACCCTGTACAGATATTCCTCCTCTAACTTACCCTGTACAGATATCCCTCCTCTAACTTACCCTGTACAGATATTCCTCCCCTGACTTACCCTGTACAGATATCCCTCCTCTAACTTACCCTGTACAGATATCCCTCCTCTAACTTACCCTGTACAGATATCCCTCCTCTAACTTACCCTGTACAGATATTCCTCCTCTAACTTACCCTGTACAGATATCCCTCCTCTAACTTACCCTGTACAGATATCCCTCCTCTAACTTACCCTGTACAGATATCCCTCCTCTAACTTACCCTGTACAGATATCCCTCCTCTAACTTACCCTGTACAGATATTCCTCTTCTGCATGAGACAGTTTATTGTTGACAGCTCTCAGGGCCACCATTACCTCTGTTGCACTCAGCCAACCTCGTTGTTCATCATCAACCTTGTAATTGGTGAAAAGACAATGTGTCCATGTAGTCAGTATCTATGTCATCGTGACAATGCCATCTCATTTTTATTTTTTGGTTTGTGTTTTTATCTACTTATCTATTTTGATAGACCATTTTGGAAGATTTTGATCACTAGATTTAGGTTCAATATTGCTGAGCAAGACAATTGTCTCAGTATCTTACATTAAAAATAGGGCTCACATGACAAGGACCCATTTAAGTAAATTTGACCCTTTTGGCCTCATCCTCAGAGTCTTGAGAGAGAGAACCTTCAACAGGATTTATCCAGATCTTGAAGTTCACACAAATACTTTACATTCCAGTCAAAGGATCTAAACTGGAATCAGATTTGGTAATCATATTTTTCACAATTTTGATTCATCTTTGGTCAAAGAAAGGTTCAGAGGTTCTCTTGAGAAGTCAAAAATGTCAAATTGTTTACAGACAAACAATGCACCATGATGAACAAAATGTAATCACAAAAGGCTACTTGAGACTTTCATATTCTGGAATATACAAGTCAAGTTTGATATCCACTGGATTGCTATAGGTTGTAAAAATGAAACTGAAAAATTAAACAAAAATGATTTCAATGCTAAACTTACGATGTCAAAAGTGTGTCTGTACATCTCAACACTTGATTTGTTGAAAATGCAGTATTTGGCCAGGAAACCATCTGTAAATGAGAATGTTATAACATACATCCTTTTAGAAATTAACAATTGGCCGTTTTTTTATCCTGTACAATTTATTGAAAGACAATACAGCAAATTACATTCCCCCAGTGGATGTGAATTTATATGCTGACAATGGACAGATAACAAATTGTTATAACTTATTCTACACACTGATTATCTGACCGACTCACCACATTCAATTTGTGTTAAAACTTCACTCGGTTGGCAGTTGGTGGTATTATGTAAATGAATTAAGAAATATTACTGATCTTAGTAAGCGATATCAGTAGCTCAAAGTAAGTAAACCCAGAGTAAGATGAACAGGCCCCAGGTAATAAGTTCCAGTGACAAGAAGAGTAGCAGATCAGGCCAAGACAACCTTTTTCTAGTAGTTTCTTAGGTTTGAGTGACCTACACTTTTGTTGCATGACACACTGCTTTACCTTTGATTCCCTGATATATATTACTTACAGTCATCAAAATTAGGTCCATCCTCATCGCCTTCTCCATCCATATCTCCCTGGAGTCTCCTGGCCCTGGCTTTCTCCAACATTTCCATGTGTTTCTGCCGTCGTTGTTCTGCAAGCTCCTGTTTTCTCAATTCATCCTCATACGAAGTGTCCTTAGAAAACTGTCGACGTTTTAACTTTTTTTCAAGTTTTTGGACAATGGGTGTTTGAATTGATGCTCGACGTCGTTTATCTATTTTTTTATTGGATTTGTTGATGCTGTCTAGGTCAGGTAGAGGCGGAGGTATATCAGCAGGCAGTGGAGGTACCTCGTCTACTTCTGTACAAAAGTCAGTCATTAATGCAACAAGAAAAGGTCAGGCATTTTTATTGTGTTTACCTAGATTTGTTTTACTAGGTTTTTTTGTTATGGTAGGTAAAGGCATTACTTTTAATAAATTTGATGGCCCTGAACTATGTTGGAATATTTTGATAAATATGACATCTTCAACATTGAGAGTGGTTTAGGGTGATGTTTGAATCCTGTGACCTTGATAATCAGAACTGTAAAACAATTCAACAGTCAACCTTTGACCTTGATTACAAAACTTTGTTACCCTTCAGTAGCTGACCTTTGACCTTCCTTACCTGGTGACTTTTCTGTGTCTCCAGCTGCTATTGATTCATCATCATCCTGACCGTAGATCCATGAGTCCGTCCTCTTGTTCGGCAATTCCTCTACAGGCGACTCTATTGGGGATTCAACTTTCACCCCGACCCTGCGCCGATCTACTTTCTCCTTCTTTACAATGGAAAACTTCCGTCTTCCACTTGGTGTCTGTAGGATATAAAAGAATGTGACAATGTTCAGATTGTATGAATTAAGGGAATATCACAATGTCTAGAAGGTATGAATTAAGGCAATATCACAATGTCTAGAAGGTATGAATTAAGGGAATATCACAATGTCTAGAGGGTATGAATTAAGGCAATATCACAATGTCTAGAAGGTATGAATTAAGGCAATATCACAATGTCTAGAAGGTATGAATTATGAGAATATCACAATTGTGATTTGAATTTAATGTGCTCTGTTTCATATCAATCTTGTACTGATGCTAGATGTATGAAGTCTCCTATTGCAGTGTTGACATCTGTTCAGAACCTAATATCCTTGCAGACAAAATAATTCTTTTTTTTTAGTTTAGCCATTAGAATTTCCTTACCCGTCCTCGTGAATCTGGTCGGTCATCGACTGTCAGTGACAGGGGTCCAGTACGGGTATCACCTACAGTGGGGATGACCTGTGTGGGAGGCACCTTGCTGTTATCTTCTGTAATACAGAAAACGTAAATTTAATTCACATATATACCAATTCATTTTATACCTGTAACTACCACAGCTAGATTTCACTATCACATGTACCAATTCATTTTATACCTGTAACTACCACAGCTAGATATCACTATCACATGTACCAATTCATTTTATACCTGTAACTACCACAGCTAGATATCACTATCACACATACCAATTCATTTTATACCTGTAATCCCACAGCCAGATATCACTATCACACATACCAATTCATTTTATACCTGTAACTCCCACAGCTAGATATCACTATCACATGTAGCAATTCATTTTATACCTGTAACTCCCACAGCTAGATATCACTATCACACATACCAATTCATTTTATACCTGTAATCCCACAGCCAGATATCACTATCACACATACAATGTACCAATTCATTTTATACCTGTAACTACCACAACTAGATATCACTATCACACGTACCAATTCATTTTATACCTGTAATTACCACAGCTAGATATCACTATCACATGTACCAATTCATTTTATACCTGTAACTACCACAGCTAGATATCACTATCACACGTACCAATTCATTTTATACCTGTAACTACCACAGCTAGATATCACTATAACATGTACCAATTCATTTTATACCTGTAACTACCACAGCTAGATATCACTATCACACATACCAATTCATTTTATACCTGTAATCCCACAGCTAGATATCACTATCACATGTACCATTTTATACCTGTAACTACCACAGCTAGATATCATTATCACACATACCAATTCATTTTATACCTGTAATCCCACAGCCAGATATCATTATCACACATACCAATTCATTTTATACCTGTAACTACCACAGCTAGATATCATTATCACATGTACCAATTCATTTTATACCTGTAATCCCACAGCTAGATATCACTATCACATGTACCAATTCATTTTATACCTGTAACTACCACAGCTAGATATCACTATCACACATACCAATTCATTTTATACCTGTAACTACCACAGCTAGATATCACTATCACATGTACCAATTCATTTTACACCTGTAACTACCACAGCCAGATATCACTATCACATGTACCAATTCATTTTATACCTGTAATCCCAGAGCTAGATATCACTATCACATGTACCAATTCATTTTATACCTGTAATCCCACAGCTAGATATCACTATCACATGTACCAATTCATTTTATACCTGTAATCCCACAGCTAGATATCACTATCACATGTACCAATTCATTTTATACCTGTAATCCCACAGCTAGATATCACTATCATATGTACCAATTCATTTTATACCTGTAACTACCACAGCTAGATATCACTATCACACGTACCAATTCATTTTATAACTCTAACTCCCACAGCCAGATATCACTATCACACATACAATGTACCAATTCATTTTATACCTGTAACTACCACAGCTAGATATCATTATCACATGTACCAATTCATTTTATACCTGTAACTACCACAGCTACATGTAGATGTACCAATTCATATTATACCTATACAATTATATATTGAAATGGTATTTAGACAAATCTTAAATATAAGAATTTTTACAACAGCAAATATTTAAAACAACCGCGTTCAGTCATATATAGTGGAGAAATGATACAGAAAAAGCATATAATAGTAAATATGTGTAACTATATCACAAACATATAATAATCAAATATGTGTAACTATATCACAAACATATAATAATCAAATATGTGTAACTATATCACAAACATATAATAATTACACAGCAGCTACACACCACAGCAGTTACACAAGCCTGGTTATAGATGCTGGAAGCTTACTGTCTTCTATAAAGTCCTTGCAGTAAAATAACCCACTTGTTTAGCTTCTAGCAGTTTTTAAGGCGGTATGTCTCCTTTCAAGCTTCAGAAAACTAAATATATCTCAAACCTTTCAACAGCTAATTCGAAAATTGCACAAATGATTTCATTATATTAAGTAGTCGTACGTTAAATGTGTTTTGAGTGAAATGATTGTGTGCTTGGTAATGTTTACATACGTTAGGTATTAGACATTCTCCCCTAAAAACATACAATAATATCTAATATTGTCCAGTGGTTCTGATTACATGTTGTCTTTAACAAATCCATTTAAATCTCTATAATAATGGTGATTGTTGACAAAGCTACGTAGATCTGTTTTGGTGCTATAACAATGCCAACTTTTACAGACAACAGACTGTGTATTTCAGTGTTGTAATGGGCTCCCCTCAGGGCTACAGAAAGTTTACAATGACCCTCTCACAGACATAGCAAGGCCTCCACATACAGGCTTTATACTCAAGCATTCTTCATGATACACAAAAGATCACTGTCTAAAAATGTTTCCCTTTTGTGCCTCACCAATCATAAAAATTCTTATTGAATTTCAGTTTCCTTCAATGCTTTAAAAACACCATACATTTAATACAAGTTTATCCCAATCAAACAGCATTAAAAATGATTTGTAGAAATGAATAAATGTCTTTTCTCTGGAAATGACAAACAATGGAACATATTCATGTGTAATTCATGTATAAACAATTATCCCCTTACTTCCTAACAGTGCCATGTCTTCACATACGACCAAACAATCCAACAATTACCACGATTAAGCGATCATTACAAGCCTGGCGTAAAGGACCACATTAAAATCTCATCAACTCCATGTACAGCTTTCTATCCATGTAAATCCTAATTTAATCTTTAGTAAAATAATCTATATTTTAGCCTAAAATTTATCTTAGGTAGAGCTGGGCACTTTTTCAAGTTTATTCATTTGTGTTGTAAATAGACTTGTAAACTGTTTGAATAGCAGTATGACTCATTACACATACAACAGATTATTGTCAAAAGTAACAAAATTAGAAAAAAAAATGAGATGCAAAAACAAATGTTTTCACCAATTATCGTACAAAACATTCATTAGACTGTTGCTTTTAGTTCCAGAAACATCATACAGTATTTTGAATGTAAGTATTAAAGTTGTAAATTATACCTATATGAAATTAGTTTCACTGTTTCCAGTTTGGCATCCCAAAAAAATAAATAATGTTAGGTACACAATTTGTACAACATTGGAACCATTCAGTCTGAACATTTTTATGTTTTTGTATTCATTAAGGATTGAAATAATCACACTGGAGATTAACCACACACCACTGTGGACAGGTGAGACAGACACATGTGTATGGTGACTGGAGGTCACACACGTTGACGTGGACAGACAGGCGTGTTTATGGTGACTAAAGTCACACACATTGATGTGGACAGACAGACAGACATGTGTATGGTGACAGAGGTCACACACAATGATGTGGACAGACAAACGAGTGTATGGTGACTGGAGGTCACACACATTGATGTGGACAGACAGACATGTGTATGGTGACTGGAGGTGACACACATTGATGTGGACAGACAGGCATGTTTATGGTGACTGGAGGTCACACACATTGATGTGGACAGACAGACATACATGTGTATGGTGACTGTAGGTCACACACATTGATGTGGACAGACAGACAGACACATGTACGGTGACTGGAGGTCACACACAATGATGTGGACAGACAGACAGACATGTGTATGGTGACTGGAGGTCACACACATTGATGTGGACAGACAGACATGTGTATGGTGACTGGAGGTCACACACAGTGATGTGGACAGACAAACGAGTGTATGGTGACTGTAGGTCACACACATTGATGTGGACAGACAGACAGACATGTGTATGGTGACTGGAGGTCACACACAGTGATGTGGACAGACAAACGAGTGTATGGTGACTGGAGGTCACACACATTGATGTGGACAGACAGACATGTGTATGGTGACTGGAGGTCACACACATTGATGTGGACAGACAAACGAGTGTATGGTGACTGTAGGTCACACACATTGATGTGGACAGACAGACAGACATGTGTATGGTGACTGGATGTCACACACAGTGATGTGGACAGACAAACGAGTGTATGGTGACTGGAGGTCACACACATTGATGTGGACAGACAAACGAGTGTATGGTGACTGTAGGTCACACACATTGATGTGGACAGACAGACAAACATGTGTATGGTGACTGGAGGTCCCACACATTGATGTGGACAGACAGACAAACATGTGTATGTTGACTGGAGGTCACACACAGTGATGTGGACAGACAGACAGACATGTGTATGTTGACTGGAGGTCACACATTGATGTGGACAGACAGACATGTGTATGGTGACTGGAGGTCACACACATTGATGTGGACAGACAGACGTGTGTATGGTGACTGGAGGTCACACACATTGATGTGGACAGACAGACGTGTGTATGGTGACTGGAGGTCACACACATTGATGTGGACAGACAGACGTGTGTATGGTGACTGGAGGTCACGAACACCAGTGTGGACAAACAAACATCATCATTCTATAGTGACTTGGCACATCAGACCAGTATTTGAGGTTTTATTAGTTTTGCTGCCTTTCTGATTACAGTCAGTATATTTTAGCACTATATGTGTAACAAGAATAAGTAGCTTTACCATGCATAAACATTTTACTTTTGCTACAGTTGACAGAAAATCAGTGTAATGTTGGCAGGGTTCCAAATAATTTTTTACCTACCCAGTCAAAAAACACAATTTCTTTTTGGTATGAATTGTGGAAATGGAAGATAAAGTGCTGTCATGCATTACAAACTAAAGCCAGAGTCACACCAGATATACAACACTGTACAACACAGGGCTAGGCTAGGGGATGCAGTCACACCATGCGCAGTGAGAGTTACCTCCCCTCTCATGGCCAGACTGGAGAAATGCCAATGGCGGAGGTTTGGCCAGACTCATGTCCATTGGGGGAAGAGGCAGGTCGAGCTGAATAGGTTTCTCCTCAGTGACTTTTGACCCTTTAGGGGTCAACCTTGTACCTTTATCTTTGGACTCAACTGGAGTGCGAACTTTGACTTCTGTCAGTTCTTCCTTTAGAAGTTTGGTGAGAACCTTAGGTGGTGGTTTGACAAATGTTGTGCCAGAGGAGGCTGACTGTGTGTGTTTGATGACATCACTTATCTCAGGGAGACAGGGCTCTGATGGAAGTTATATGTTCATAAATGTCACTTCCTCACTTCTATACATGTCACAGCAAATTATATCAAAAATTTAGATTTTACTTCAATAGAAAATCAGAAAAACTATATTGAAAGAAAAATAGACAGAATTAACATCAAAGATAGATACATAAAATAGAATTACTTATTGACGCTACATTGATAATGAGAAAGAAATCAGAGTTAAAGTTACTCTGAAACAGAAAAAGTGTGCGTTCACTTTCCTAAAAATGAGTGCAATTACAGTTATATTTCAACAGTTGTTATTCCTTGTACCTTGGCTAAGTTTGTTGTTAAGCTTGCTGCTGGACTTCTTGTCCAGTTTGTTACGTGATGTTGACGTCCGGCTAGTTGATTTACTGGCCTTGACCCTTGAGGAGGACGTCTTTAGCTGACCACTGCTGCTGCTGGAGACGGAGGCTGGAAGCAGAGGCATTATCACAACTATACCTACTGTAGACATCACTAATCTAACTTACCCTGAGCATCAGTATCTGTATCTATACTAGTATTGTGGTAGGAAGTAATAATGAAATTAATGTGTTATGGCCTGGGACCTGCCACTTTATAAGAGGACATGTACATGCTACCACAATGTACACTAAAGGGAAAGCCTTTACAGTATCAAAGTCAAAATCGGTGTACTTATATAGGTCAAACGTATAAATCGGTGTACTTATTTAGGTCAAACGTATAAATCGGTGTACTTATATAGGTCAAACGTATAAATCGGTGTACTTATATAGGTCAAACATATAAATCGGTGTACTTATATAGGTCAAACGTATAAATCGGTGTACTTATATAGGTCAAACATATAAATCGGTGTACTTATATAGGTCAAACATATAAATCGGTGTACTTATATAGGTCAAACATATACTTCTCACCCTGACATCTACCACGTCTACAATCTGTACTCACATTAATTCACTCAAATACCTATTTTTGTATTTTATGTAATAAGAAGGAGTGATGAAAAATTGCCGCCCTAATTGCTCCAGAACTTAAATGTTACTAGCGACCCCTCACTCTCCATGTGGACATCCTACTACAAAACTAAAGGGCTTCTCCTTCACCAAGTCTTTGCACCAAAGACAACCGCAAAGATCAAAGTACTTTCTGAGAAAAAATAATAACAAATATCAACTGTAAGGAGGGAAAGTGACATAAAATACCATTACTTCTATAGATATAGTGATAACAAACTTCAACTGTCAAAATACCCTTCTATTACTTCTATAGATACAGTGATAACAAACTTCAACTGTCAAAATACTCTTCCATTACTTCTATAGATAAAGTGAGGGCAAACTTCAACTGTCAAAATCCAAGATGGCTGTCTGTCCGCCATTTGTTTTCCTGATCAGACTCAAAATTAAATTGGCACCTCTGATGACGATGGGCTAAAAATTATACCATGCTGGTATTGGGCCTCAAACTAGACCTCTTACTTTCCAGGCAGGCATACTATCATTAGGCTAAAGGGAAATTTCCACTTACTCCCAGTGTTCACATATATATGATATTCTATAGTTAGAAACAGTGACCTTGACCTTGAAAAATTGGTAAAACTTCACTATACATCTCAATATCACAATGAATAATCAAGGGAAAGTTTACAAATTTGACTTCCAGATTCTGATATGATCTGAATGATGTGGAAGGTGACCCTATATATAATAGGACATCCAGATTCTGATATGATCTGAATGATGTGGAAGGTGACCCTATATATAATAGGACATCCATGGTTCTGATATGATCTGAATGATGTGGAAGGTGACCCCTATATATAATAGGACATCCATGGTTCTGATATGATCTGAATGATGTGGAAGGTGCCCCCTTTATATAATAGGACATCCATGGTTCTGATATGATCTGAATGATGTGGAAGGTGACCCTATATATAATAGGACATCCATGGTTCTGATATGATCTGAATGATGTGGAAGGTGACCCTATATATAATAGGACATCCATGGTTCTGATATGATTTGAATGATGTGGAAGGTGACCCTATATATAATAGGACATCCATGGTTCTGATATGATCTGAATGATGTGGAAGGTGACCCTATATATAATAGGACATCCATGGTTCCATATAGACTACACAAGAAACCACAATTTTGAATCATCACCCTTAGTTCAGCTAGCCCAATTCTAATTAAAGAAACAATATGATAACAATTGAAGTAAACTCATTCTGAATGTCAAGTCAGGGCCTTTTTGTGGGGACATGGGACCTCATAAATGGAATTACCTATCTGGGAAATATTGATTTGGAGATTACTCTTAAAAATTTACTTTCCTTGTTACCGTGCTAATATTTTGTTACTGAACAAAAGGCTTTGTATAAAGTTCCTTCAGCAGCAGCAGATAGTTGTATGTGATGTCACGCTGTCATCTACAAGTGTTAGTCTCCTTCCACATACTACTACAGCATAAGCCAACATTGTAACATATCATCAAGCAAAAAAGCAGTTTCTACTTAATATCTAAGCTATTCATAATCACTAAGCATTATTACTATGTATTGACTGTCCTTCACTACTCACTCAACACTATATAGTTGTGTAATTAATTCTTGAATAGTAAAGGTAAATATATACATACTATATGTCATACAACACATTAACAATAAAGAAATTATCTTACCAGAACTTTTCTTGTTCTCTGAAACAGACAAAAGGCACAGAGGTTAAAACATTGTGGTATTGATTGTATGCAATATATCCTTTATGCTTAGGGACATCATGGGTTGTAACTTGACCAGTTGGTACTGTAAATAGATCTGTTATGTTTGAGGACACCATGAGTCGTAACTTGACCAGTTGGTACTGTAAATAGATCTGTTATGTTTGAGGACACCAAGAGTTGTAACTTGACCAGTTGGTACTGTAAATAGATCTGTTATGTTTAGGGACACCATGAGTCGTAACTTGACCAGTTGGTATTGTAAATAGATCTGTTATGTTTGAGGACACCATGAGTTGTAACTTGACCAGTTGGTATTGTAAATAGATCTGTTATGCTTGAGGACACCACGAGTCGTAACTTGACCAGTTGGTACTGTAAATAGATCTGTTATGTTAAAGGACATCATGAGTTGTGACTTGACCAGTTGGTATTGTAAATAGATCTGTTATGTTTGAGGACATCATGAGTATAGTAACTTGACCAGTTGGTATCGTAAATAGATCTGTTATGTTTAGGACATCATGAATTGTAACTTGACCAGTTGGTAGTGTAAATAGATCTGTTATGTTTGAGGACACCATGAGTTGTGACTTGACCAGTTGGTATTGTAAATAGATCTGTTTTGTTTGAGGACACCATGAGATGTAACTTGACCAGTTGGTACTGTAAATAGATCTGTTATGTTTAGGGACACCATGAGTTGTGACTTGACCAGTTGGTATTGTAAATAGACCTGATATGTTTGAGGACACCATGAGTATAGTAACTTGACCAGTTGGTATTGTAAATAGATCCGATATGTTTAGGACACCATATGCATGAGTATAGTAACTTGACCAGTTGGTATAGTAAATAGATCTGTTTTCCCAACCAATCCATACCTCTTGAGTGCTACTTGACCTAATTGGTATGTCTGTTTGTAATTGACCATTAACTTCATTAAATCATTGCTGAGAATGAATCGATACAGGTGACAGTCATTTGTGGTTATGCTACATAAACATCTATCAGATACAGACACTTATAAAGTTTGATGACTCTGAGACTTGTAGTATCAGAAAAGTGAAGCCAACTGCTAAGTGTATATGAGGTCTAACAAGGATGTTATACAGACAGATTGAGGCACAGACCAATGGAAATGTCTAATACATCATGTGGATAATGTTCCCTAATGTGGGTAAAGGTTGTCAGCTCATATCTATGATATCAAGTAAAGAGCCTGATATTATACCTGGTTATGTAACCAAGACATTTAGTATATATTGCTGTACAACAATTACTATACTTACTCTTTGATAGCAATGGTAGACGCACTAGATGATGGCAGAAGCAAAAATAACAATTTTCTTATCCAGTTAATATATGTACTTACAAAAACATCAGACAGGATCATACATGAACCAGAACAGAAGTTTATCTTTTTATGTTTATTCTTGATATTATTTCAGACATATTTCTATCTTGATTATTGAAACTCATGGCACTTAAAAAATCTGTATATCAAGGGAAACAACTCATTTTACTGTAATGAATTTATAGTTGGGTGAAATTATAATCTACTGCTAAATAATATTACTAATAAATCTTCATGAATTCAACTTATATATAAAGTGTCCCATATATATGGTAAATACATGTCATACCCAAATCTATGTACACAGGTATAAAAATCAAGACATAGTGATGTTTGTATATCGTCCTTGTAATGATGGGGACATCAGAGAAATAAACAGTCTACAACAAATCTACAACTACACGTATCTACACATCAGACTATATATATAATCATTGACATCTTTGTGTGTGAAATGTGACATCAAACTTAATATACACTTCATGGAATATCATTGACATCATCGTGTGTGAAATGTGACATCAAACTTAATATACACTACATGGAATATCATTGACATCTTCGTGTGTGAAATGTGACATCAAACTTAATATACACTTCATGGAATATCATTGACATCATCGTGTTTGAAATGTGACATCACACTTAACATTCACTACAGGGGATGTCATTGACATCATTGTGTGTGAAATGTGACATCAACTTAACACACACTACAGGGGATGTCATTGACATCATTGTGTGTGAAATGTGACATCAAACTTAATATACACTTCATGGAATATCATTGACATCATCGTGTTTGAAATGTGACATCACACTTAACATTCACTACAGGGAATCTCATTGACATCATCATGTGTGACGTGTGACATCACACTTAACATATAATACATGGGATATCATTGACATCATTGTGTTTGAAATGTGACAATTTCGTATGTTGTTTGACATCTGTTCGACACCTCACAGAAGAAAATATTCTAAAGAAGTAACTATTTCAGGTCTAAGTGCATGACCACCACATAGTTAAATGACACACCAATACATAGTTTAGTGACTTCAACACACACTAAGGATCCACGACACATTGAACACTAATACACAGTAAAGTGACTTCTTAACAGAAGACTGACCACCACTAGCTTAGTTACAGCCATACAGCTAAGTGACTGTCACACAGCTTTAATGAGTGACCATCACACAGTTAAGTGACAACCACACAGCTAAGTGACTGTCACACAGTTAAGTGACCACCATACAACTAAGTGACCACCACACAGTTAAGTGACCACCACACAGATCAGTGACTGTCACGCAGTTAAGTGACCACCACACAGCTAAGTGACCACCACACAGTTAAATGACTGTCACACAGTTTAGTGACCACCACACAGCTTTAATAAGTGACCGCCACACAGCTAAGTGACTGTCACACAGTTAAGTGACCACCACACAGCTAAGTGACCACCACACAGTAGTGCCCCAAATACATCTAAGTGACTGTCACTCAGTTAAGTGACCACCATACAGTTTAGTGACCACCACACAGTTAAGTGACCAGGACCACCAAACAGTTAAGTTATCACCACACAGCTAAGTGACCACCACACAGTTAAGTGACCACCACACAGCTAAGTGACCACCACACAGTTAAGTGACCACCACACAGTTAAGTGACCACCACACAGCTTAGTGACCACCACACAGCTTAGTGACCACCACACAGTTAAGTGACCACCACACAGTTAAGTTATCACCACACAGATAAGTGACCACCACACAGTTAAGTGACCACCACACAGTTAAGTGACCACCACACAGCTTAGTGACCACCACACAGTTAAGTGACCACCACACAGTTTAGTGGCCACCACACAGTTAAGTGACCACCACACAGTTTAGTGACCACCACCCAGCTAGAAGACTGTTATACAGACTACAATTGATGATATATAACTACAGCTAATGTCACTTTTCTATGAATGTACACACCCATGCACTACCTCTACTGTAACCATGCCTCATACAATACCTGGGACCTTAGGTCTAGGTGGCCCGAAATTTTGACCATCAGACTGACCGGAGATAAGTGATTCAGAGGTCAAGCGTTTTCTAAGCATTGTCATATCCTCCCCGGAAATCTCCGTCCTTACTGTATACAATAAATCATACTCATTCAGACTCTCCATCAACCCTCACCGGCTGACCTCCTCAGATTGGTATTGCATGTTTCTCCAATAATTTACATTCGCTTTACACTTATTAACAGGTTGCTGTGGATGGTTCGCAAAACAATTTGTTACTAAGGAGAAAAAAAGCATTTGAAGACTTGTTTGAAATGATATATATATTGCCTGTTATTCTGTATGGTGACAATTTTTCTTTAATTATGAGACTTACTGAGTTCCTCCTCAGCCAACCTGTCTGCCTCCTCCTTGGCCAGGGCTGCAGCTAGTTGTGCCTCTTTTTCTTGTTCCCGTTGTTTACACATTTCCTCAAACATCCGTAACTGTTCTCGGTGTTCTGCCTCAGCTGCTTCCATAGCTGCCGTGGCAACATCAACTTCACTCCTAGAGATGATGACGTACTCCTCCTCTCTCGGGGACCAGTCTGCCTCTGTAACACACAATGTTCCTCATGTATAAAGACAGCCTGTCCTGGCATAGCAGTATAGCAACCAGTTGAAACAACATGAAAAATTATGTGAACATTTTACGTATACTTATATATCCAGTTATTTTTCACTTACAACAAATTAAACTAAGATTGTCAGAAATTTGATTCATCACATCCCATTTTACACATCAATCTATAACATATCAGAACTGGTAACAGAGACCTTGCAAAATCTTTATTGACCATGTTGATTGGAAGGTTAATACAGACTCTTCAACATCAAGTGCTTACATTGATCTATACTTACAACTAAGCTTCCCCTACCTATGGTGTTACTGTTAACAATTCCTAGTTGATTAATTCTTGGTCATGATTTCCATGACACATGTCGACCAATGATGGGAAAAATAAGAACATAAGGCTTTGAGAGATACAGGTTAATGACCGGATGATGACCATGGGAAAGTTTAGCCAACATCATCATCTCTATCTTTTTGTGTAATATTCAATGCTTGTTGATAAACCTAGTTTTGACCATATGGCTAAGCATGGATTAGACCTAGATTTTCAGAGTGGATATCATCTATGAAGCGAAATTCTTATTCATTCTGAAAACCAGGTATTTAAATTTTTCTCAAGTCTGTACTACACATCTATAACGTACCTGGCTCTGTTTGTTGTTCACTCGAGTCTGTACTATTTACTGGGTTATCTGTCCCTGATAGTTCCTGGTTTTCCTCTGTACTGTCCTCCGTGACCTCAGTTTCATCCTCTGTCTGTCCATCAGTTCCTTCCTCTGTCTGTTCATCAGTTCCTACAGTCTCCGTTGGTAACATCACATGAAGGTCAAGGTCAGATTCATTGCGAGGTGTACCTATTCCTGATCTGTGGTCCGACTCTGGGGTCTGGAATCGTACCTTCTGTCCTGTATAAAACAGCAAATGACCAATTTCAACTCTTCAAATCTATTAATTCAAAGTGCTTAATTACGATATGTATTTGATAGCTTTCTCATAAAATCCTTAAGATGAAAGCTATAATAGAAAATTGTCAAGTAATGGCATAATTTGTTCTGGAGAAATGAGTACAAAGATTGGGGCGAACTTTTGTTGACCTAAGTTTATCCTTGAAAGATGATTTAAGAGGTGGGGATTAAGCTTCATTTTGTCCCTGAGAGATGAGTACAAAGATGGGGAGTGAACTGTGTTTGACCGGCTTTTGTCTGTGAGAGATGTGATTAAGCTTTGTTTGACTTATGTTTGTCCCTGAGAGATGAGTACAAAGATGGGGAGTGAACTGTGTTTGACTTATGTTTGTCCCTGAGAGATGAGTTCAGAGGTGGGGAGTTAACTTTGTATGACTTATGTTTGTCCTTGAGAGATGAGTTTAAAGGTGGGGATTAAGCTTTATTTTACCTAATTTTGTCCTTGAGAGATGAGTACAAAGACGAGGACTGAACTTTGTTTGACTAATGTTTGTCCCTGAACGATGAGTTCAGAGATGGGGAGTGAACTTTGTTTGACCCTTTTTTGCTCTTAAGAAAGGAGTACAGAAGTGGGGATTAAACTTTAATTGACCTACGTTTGTCCTTGAGAGATGAGTACAAAGGTGAAGAATAAGCCTTCCGCTGTTTCCGCTCTGCTGCTGCCTCATTTGCACGTTTCCTGAGAGCCTCTCTCTTTTTCAATGTCTATAGAAAGTTATGAGGTAAAAATTAGTGTCATCAAAACTTATATCTTAATGGGTACATTTCTGGGTATAACACTTTTAGGATAACAATGGTGATTAATTAGTTAATGTTGGTGTCATCATATAATTATGTGGATTATTTTTGTTAGTTATCTAACAAAACAATTAATGGTTAATATACATTACAGTACATGTTAATCACTGATACTAATTGATAGATGGGAGCTTACAAATTTAGTAACATTTATTATAAATTAGTAACTAATAAAACAGGGTCAGACAGTTGGATACAGTTGTGCCAGCATGCATTAGTATCACAAACCTCAACCTGTCCACTATCCCATCTGCATCATCTCACCACAGAACTTTTACCCACTAACATACTGGACAGAGCTACTGCCTCACAAGATGACATGCATATATTAACTCTTGTAACCAGGAGAACAGGGATGAAACAGTCCTTTGATTCCATATGGACAAGGATTGGGAGGGACATGTTACAAACAAGGAAGGTTTCAGCTTAAGACTGCGGGTGGTTGGGACTCATTATTACTCAACTGAGATGTAAGATCTGGGTTTGTGAGGGTGGTGGGAGACATATTGCATCATAAGCCTGTGGGGGTAGGGGCTGTATAAGGGATGTTACAAGTCTGAGTTTCAAGTAGGGGTGGTATGAAGGATGTAACTATAAGTCTGTGAGGTATGAGGGTGTTAGAAGAATGTTAAACACAATTTTTAGGGGGGTGTGGAGTGGAGTTTGGGGTGTGGGGTGTTAGAGGGTTAAAATTGTTACCACAAGTCTGTGGGTGTGTGGAGTGGGGTTTGGGGTGTGGGGTGTTAGGGGGTTGTTACCACAAGTCTATGGGTGTGTGGAGTGGAGTGGGGTTTGGGGTGTTAGAGGGTTGTTACCACAAGTCTATGAGTATGTGGAGTGGGGTTTGGCATGTGGGATGTTAGAGGGTTGTTACCACAAGTCTGTGGGTGTGTGGAGTGGGGTTTGGGGTGTGGGGTGTGGGGTGTTAGAGGGTTGTTACCACAAGTCTGGGTGGTATGTGGAGTGGGGTTTGGGGTGTGTGGTGTTAGAGGGTTGTTACCACAAGTCTATGAGTATGTGGAGTGGGGTTTGGCATGTGGCGTGTAAGAGGGTTGTAACCACAAGTCTGTGTGGTATGTGGAGTGGGGTGTGGGGTGTGGGGTGTTAGAGGGTTGTTACCACAAGTCTATGGGGGTGTGGAGTGGGGTGTGGGGTTTGGGGTGTTAGAGGATTTTTACCACAAGTCTATGGGTGTGTGGAGTGGGGTTTGGGGTGTGGGGTGTTAGAGGGTTGTTACCACAAGTCTATGGGTGTGTGGAGTGGGGTGTGGGGTTTGGGGTGTTAGAGGATTTTTACCACAAGTCTATGGATGTGTGGAGTGGGGTTTGGGGTGTTAGAGGGTTGTTACCACAAGTTTGTGGGTGTGTGGAGTGGGGTTTGGGGTGAGGGGTGTGAGGGGATTGTTACCACAAGTCTATGGGTGTGTGGAGTGGGGTTTGGGGTGTAGGGTGTGAGGGGATTGTTACCACAAGTCTATGGGTGTGTGGAGTGGGGTTTGGGGTGTGGGGTGTTAGGGGGTTGTTACCATAAGTCTATGGGTGTGTGGAGTGGGGTTTGGGGTGTTAGAGGGTTGTTACCCACAAGTTTGTGGGTGTGTGGAGTGGGGTTTGGAGTGAGGGGTGTGAGGGGATTGTTACCACAAGTCAATGGGTGTGTGGAGTGGGGTTTGGGGTGTGGGGTGTTAGGGGGTTGTTACCATAAGTCTATGGGTGTGTGGAGTGGGGTTTGGGGTGTTAGAGGGTTGTTACCACAAGTTTGTGGGTGTGTGGAGTGGGGTTTGGGGTGAGGGGTGTGAGGGGATTGTTACCACAAGTCAATGGGTGTGTGGAGTGGGGTTTGGGGTGTGGGGTGTTAGAGGGTTGTTACCACAAGTCTATTGGTGTGTGGAGTGGGGTGTGGGGTGTGAGGGGATTGTTACCACAAGTCTATGGGGTGTGTGGAGTGGGGTTTGGGGTGTGGGGTGTTAGAGGGTTGTTACCACAAGTCTATATGGGTGTGTGGAGTGGGGTTTGGGGTGTGGGGTGTTAGAGGGTTGTTACCACAAGTCTGTGTGGTATGTGGAGTGGGTTGTGGGGTGTGGGGTGTGAGGTGTGAGGGGGTTGTTACCACAAGTCTATGGGTGTGTGGAGTGGGGTTTGGGGTGTGGAGTGTTAGGGGGTTGTTACCACAAGTCTATGGGTGTGTGGAGTGGGGTTTGGGGTGTGGGGTGTGGGGTGTTAGAGGGTTGTTACCACAAGTCTATGGGTGTGTAGATGATTGGGAGGGAGCTCAGCCTGGTGATACTGTCCACATAATCCACATTTGGCGCTTTGTTTGTGCTGCTCCATGTGGATCTCATGACGAGCGCATTTGTGGTCACAGACAGACAATTCCTTGAGACCTGGAGTCTGGGGAGATGGGTTAGTAAAGATATCACTCATATCATTTATATCATTTATCATATATAACAGTAGACATGTCATAGTTCATATCATTTATCATATATACCAGTAGACATGTCATAGTTCATATCATTTATCATATATAACAGTAGACATGTCATAGTTCATATCATTTATCATATATAACAGTAGACATGTCATATTTCATATCATTTATCATATATAATAGTAGACATGTCATAAGTCAGTTGTGTAATACCTTATAAACAATATTCAGATTTGTTTGTTAGTTATATAACAAATACAGTGGACTCCACATGGAATGAGTTAACAGACCTGTTTGGTAGACATGTTAGTAATTATATTTCATCACCCAGGTGGTGAAGAGAAATGTTTAAAATGTTAGCCAAGTCATCATTCCAGATTCAGTATATTTGAGAGAGATACAAGTGTTGTTGTGATTGTCAAGTATTATCAATAGTTATATTACTTAATAAACACATCATAAAACATCATATTCTAATTCATCCCATTACAGACATTTTATTTTAAAGACCCAAGTTTTCTCTGCACTCCAATTTTTTCAATATGTAAACTTAGCTGACTATATCATCAAAACATGTTGTATAAACAGTTGACAAAATTTCATATTCCACCATTATAAACTTAAAAAAGATTGAAGATTAATCTAGTAAGTCAATTTTGAAGGAGAGATCGGGCTATATTTGATGTATTTATTTGGTACATGGTCTTTGAGATTGTTGACACAGAGGAAGCCCTTAGACTGTTGACAGAATCATTGACAGAATCATTGTTGACAGAATCATCTCAGAAAAAACACTGGTAATTACCTCCTTAAACGTTGCATACAATTTTTCTACGACAGGTGCTGTTCCTACGAAACTCACATAGGATGGCTTCTGAAGCTGAAAATTAGTAGCACAATAGATATGAGGACGACATTTCTCATCTTACCTTAAGTCCTGTCTTCACACATATTCTTTCCTTATTACTTTATTTCTATCTAAATTGAATAATTCAACATCCAGAAACATGCAGTGATGGTTTGTGTTAAGTTTCAAATTCCGAAATAATGATGGCTTGCAACCCACTCACTTTAAAAGTGATGGTTTGTACACACTCGCTGTAACAGTGATGGTTTGTACACACTCCCTGTAACAATGATGGTTTGTACACACTCCCAGTAACAATGATGGTTTGTACACACTCCCTGTAACAATGATGGTTTGTACACACTCCCTGTAACAATGATGGTTTGTACACACTCCCTGTAACAGTGATGGTTTGTACACACTCCCTGTAACAATGATGGTTTGTACACACTTCCCTGTAACAGTGATGGTTTGTACACACTCCCTGTAACAATGGTGGTTTGTACACACTCCCTGTAACAATGGTGGTTTGTACACACTCCCTGTAACAATGATGGTTTGTACACACTCCCTGTAACAATGATGGTTTGTACACACTCCCAGTAACAATGATGGTTTGTACACACTCCCTGTAACAATGATGGTTTGTACACACTCCCTGTAACAATGATGGTTTGTACACACTCGCTGTAACAGTGATGGTTTGTACACACTCCCTGTAACAGTGATGGTTTGTACACACTCCCTGTAACAATGATGGTTTGTACACACTCCCTGTAACAGTGATGGTTTGTACACACTCCCTGTAACAATGATGGTTTGTACACACTCCCTGTAACAATGATGGTTTGTACACACTCCCTGTAACAGTGATGGTTTGTACACACTCCCTGTAACAATGATGGTTTGTACACACTCCCTGTAACAGTGATGGTTTGTACACACTCTCTGTAACAATGATGGTTTGTACATACTCTCTGTAACAATGATGGTTTGTACACACTCTCTGTAACAATGATGGTTTGTACACACTCTCTGTAACAATGATGGTTTGTACATACTCCCTGTAACAATGATGGTTTGTACACACTCCCTGTAACAATGATAGTTTGTACACACTCCCAGTAACAAGGATGGTTTGTACACACTCCCTGTAACAGTGATGGTTTGTACACACTCCCAGTAACAATGATGGTATGTACACACTCCCCGTAACAATGATGGTTTGTACACACTCCCTGTAACAGTGATGGTTTGTACACACTCCCTGTAACAATGATGGTTTGTACACACTCCCTGTAACAATGATGGTTTGTACACACACCCTGTAACAATGATGGTTTGTACACACTCCCTGTAACAGTGATGGTTTGTACACACTCCCTGTAACAGTGATGGTTTGTACACACTCCCTGTAACAATGATGGTTTGTACACACTCCCCGTAACAGTGATGGTTTGTACACACTCCCAGTAACAATGATGGTTTGTACACACTCCCCGTAACAATGATGGTTTGTACACACTCCCTGTAACAGTGATGGTTTGTACACACTCCCTGTAACAATGATGGTTTGTACACACTCCCTGTAACAATGATGGTTTGTACACACACCCTGTAACAGTGATGGTTTGTACACACTCCCTGTAACAATGATGGTTTGTACACACTCCCCGTAACAGTGATGGTTTGTACACACTCCCTGTAACAGTGACGGTGTGCACACACTCCCTGTAACAGTGATGGTTTGTACACACTCCCTGTAACAGTGATGGTTTGTACACACTCCCCGTAACAGTGATGGTTTGTACACACTCCCTGTAACAATGATGGTTTGTACACACTCCCTGTAACAGTGACGGTGTGCACACACTCCCTGTAACAATGATGGTTTGTACACACTCCCTGTAACAATGATGGTTTGTACACACTCCCTGTAACAGTGACGGTGTGCACACACTCCCTGTAACAGTGATGGTTTGTACACACTCCCCGTAACAGTGATGGTTTGTACACACTCCCCGTAACAGTGATGGTTTGTACACACTCCCTGTAACAGTGACGGTGTGCACACACTCCCTGTAACAATGATGGTTTGTACACACTCCCTGTAACAATGATGGTTTGTACACACTCCCTGTAACAATGATGGTTTGTACACACTCCCTGTAACAGTGACGGTGTGCACACACTCCCTGTAACAATGATGGTTTGTACACACTCCCTGTAACAATGATGGTTTGTACACACTCCCTGTAACAGTGACGGTGTGCACACACTCCCTGTAACAGTGATGGTTTGTACACACTCCCCGTAACAGTGATGGTTTGTACACACTCCCCGTAACAGTGATGGTTTGTACACACTCCCTGTAACAGTGACGGTGTGCACACACTCCCTGTAACAATGATGGTTTGTACACACTCCCTGTAACAATGATGGTTTGTACACACTCCCTGTAACAATGATGGTTTGTACACACTCCCTGTAACAATGATGGTTTGTACACACTCCCTGTAACAATGATGGTTTGTACACACTCCCTGTAACAATGATGGTTTGTACACACTCCCTGTAACAATGATGGTTTGTACACACTCCCTGTAACAATGATGGTTTGTACACACTCCCCGTAACAATGACGGTTTGTACACACTCCCTGTAACAGTGATGGTTTGTACACACTCCCTGTAACAATGACGGTTTGTACACACTCCCTGTAACAGTGATGGTTTGTACACACTCCCTGTAACAATGATGGTTTGTACACACTCCCTGTAACAATGATGGTTTGTAATACTCCCTGTAACAATGATGGTTTGTACACACTCCCTGTAACAATGATGGTTTGTACACACTCCCTGTAACAATGATGGTTTGTACACACTCCCAGTAACAATGATGTAACAATGATGGTTTGTACACACTCCCTGTAACAGTGATGGTTTGTACACACTCCCTGTAACAGTGATGGTTTGTACACACTCCCTGTAACAATGATGGTTTGTATACACTCCCTGTAACAATGATGGTTTGTACACACTCCCTGTAACAATGATGGTTTGTACACACTCCCTGTAACAGTGATGGTTTGTACACACTCCCTGTAACAATGATGGTTTGTACACACTCCCTGTAACAGTGATGGTTTGTACACACTCCCTGTAACAATGATGGTCTGTACACACTCCCTGTAACAATGATGGTTTGTACACACTCCCTGTAACAATGATGGTTTGTACACACTCCCTGTAACAGTGATGGTTTGTACACACTCCCTGTAACAATGGTGGTTTGTACACACTCCCTGTAACAATGATGGTTTGTACACACTCCCTGTAACAGTGATGGTTTGTACACACTCCCTGTAACAATGATGGTTTGTACACACTCCCTGTAACAATGATGTAACAATGATGGTTTGTACATACTCCCTGTAACAATGATGGTTTGTACACACTCCCTGTAACAATGATGGTTTGTACACACTCCCTGTAACAATGATGTAACAATGATGGTTTGTACATACTCCCTGTAACAATGATGGTTTGTACACACTCCCTGTAACAATGATGGTTTGTACATACTCCCTGTAACAATGATGGTTTGTACACACTCCCTGTAACAATGATGGTTTGTACACACTCCCTGTAACAGTGATGGTTTGTACACACTCCCTGTAACAATGATGGTTTGTACACACTCCCTGTAACAATGATGTAACAATGATGGTTTGTACATACTCCCTGTAACAATGATGGTTTGTACACACTCCCTGTAACAATGATGGTTTGTACACACTCCCTGTAACAATGGTGGTTTGTACACACTCCCTGTAACAATGATAGTTTGTACACACTCCCTGTAACAATGATGGTTTGTACACACTCCCTGTAACAATGATGGTTTGTACACACTCCCTGTAACAATGATGGTTTGTACACACCCTGTAACAATGATGGTTTGTACACACTCCCTGTAACAGTGATAGTTTGTACACACTCCCTGTAACAATGATGGTTTGTACACACTCCCTGTAACAATGATGGTTTGTACACACTCCCTGTAACAATGATGGTTTGTACACACTCCCTGTAACAGTGATGGTTTGTACATGTACACACTCCCTGTAACAATGATGGTTTGTACATGTACACACTCCCTGTAACAATGATGGTTTGTACACACTCCCTGTAACAGTGATGGTTTGTACACACTCCCTGTAACAATGATGGTTTGTACACACTCCCTGTAACAGTGATGGTTTGTACACACTCCCTGTAACAATGATGGTTTGTACACACTCCCTGTAACAATGATGGTTTGTACACACACCCTGTAACAATGATGGTTTGTACACACTCCCTGTAACAGTGATGGTTTGTACACACTCCCTGTAACAATGATGGTTTGTACACACTCCCTGTAAAAGTGATGGTTTGTACACACTCCCTGTAACAGTGATGGTTTGTACACACTCCCTGTAACAATGATGGTTTGTACACACTCCCTGTTACAATGATGGTTTGTACACACTCCCTGTAACAATGATGGTTTGTACACACTCCCTGTAACAATGATGGTTTGTACACACTCCCTGTAACAATGATGGTTTGTACACACTCCCAGTAACAATGATGGTTTGTACACACTCCCTGTAACAATGATGGTTTGTACACACTCCCAGTAACAATGATGGTTTGTACACACTCCCAGTAACAATGATGGTTTGTACACACTCCCAGTAACAATGATGGTTTGTACACACTCCCAGTAACAATGATGGTTTGTACACACTCCCTGTAACAATGATGGTTTGTACACACTCCCTGTAACAATGATGGTTTGTACACACTCCCTGTAACAATGATGGTTTGTACACACTCCCAGTAACAATGATGGTTTGTACACGCTCCCTGTAACAATGATGGTTTGTACACACTCCCTGTAACAGTGATGGTTTGTACACACTCCCTGTAACAGTGATGGTTTGTACACACTCCCTGTAACAGTGATGGTTTGTACACACTCCCTGTAACAATGATGGTTTGTACACACACCCTGTAACAATGATGGTTTGTACACACACCCTGTAACAATGATGGTTTGTACACACTCCCTGTAACAATGATGGTTTGTACACACTCCCTGTAACAATGGTGGTTTGTACAGATTCATTGAATCCTGCAGGACAAAAGCAACATATTTCCAACTACGATGTGACACTTATATATTAAGAAATATCTACACACCCGAAAATGATAAACCTTTGGTCAGTCATTACAGAAAATCAGTCACACAATTCAATAGCATGGATATCACAGGAGGAAAGGTGCCAATCAGCTGTATGAGTACCAAGATTACCTACCAATTTCCAAATACTTGTTACATAAACAGTCTCTTAATAACTGAAGGACAGCTTCTATAATATCAGAGAAGACAATTTCAACTTGATTAGAAAATATAGACCTGTTTACAAGGTCAACTCAGGGGTCGACATTAAGGCTTGTCCGCTTGTCCGTACCAGACTAAATTGCTGTCGGACAAGTGAAAGTATCAAAACACTTGTCCGACAGGACAAGTAACAAATATTGTCTTCATGTTGTATATTTTATATTCCGAAATCAACATTTACAAGACTTCACCTTATACTTCTGATGAAAAAGAAACGAAAACATGGATAGTGTACACTGAGTGTAACTTATTCATAACGAAAATAGTTTAATTCGGAACACTATGCAGATGATAACTAAACTTTCCATTTTTTTCGAAAATATTCAATCAGCCTCATTGGTGTCTTTGAATAGCATATTGGAAAAAAGGGAATATGAATAAAAGTGTACAAGGAACTTGCAAGTGAATTTGAAGGACTTAAGTACTAGTGGCGACAGATGCTGATACTATCAGGCTCGCTATTTATTGCAAGATTTAGCAAATATATTTTTTCAGATATTTATGCACTTTTGGCAAGTTTTGCATTTCTACAATTATGTTCATGTTTTAGTCAGTTTATTTCTATTCTTATAAGACTTGTTTAGTTTCTGTAAATTGAAAATAGGCAGTCAGTAGCGTTTTTTTTTTCTTCTTCATTATTTAACTTAGACAAAACACCAATAAATATCAGTAATATAGTTGTCATTGCAATGTTATGACACACAGACATTGAAAAACATCACTAAACTTAATTGAAAATGTTAAGTGGGACAAGTGATAATTCCATTCGGACAAGTGAATATAAATGTTACTTGTCCAAAGGGACAAGTGCAGACAAAAGTTAATGCCGACCCCTGCAACTTGGGAATTTATCACATATATAAGAGTCTCCACAAAACATAACACAAGTTCATGATTTACATGTGTTGATAATGATTCTTGTGGTACAACTAGGAATGGCTGGTCAATATCAGGTAAGGAATTAGGTGAGAAATTGGTAAAGGAATCTTCTGGTTTGTTCATATCTGTTACTGTGGTTTGGCATCCAACATACAGTTTGTAATACACCAACCATTAACTGTAATGTGTTTTGACTTCCAAATCTCTGATTGTTATACCAGAGTACTACTGAAACATAAAGCAGGGCCATAGCCCTAATTTTGACACTAATGTCAAAGACTCTGCACCCGAAGCTCTTAATCAACTTAATCCCAACTACATGCGGAGCACCACTCTGTAACAGTAAATTACCTTGTATATGTAAGTGAGGTCAGAAAGTATTCCACAAAGATTGACCAGGTCTGTTAATTCTTTAAGTAGAATTACAGGCTTATCCCTGTCTCACTGGGAAGTATTTAATCTTAGTGTACTTTTATACCATTCACATGATCAGGTTATATCATGATGTAGGCGACAACCTGAGATATGTTTTTTTTCAAAAATGGTAATTTATGACTTTTGACTGTTTAACGTTTGCCAATGAACATCACTTTGTAATCAGAAGTAGTAGGTGTTACTATGATGTGGATATTAGATATCTTGTAAATTGTTATTTTAATATTTTGTTTTTAATGATCAATTGTAAATGACCACTGACAATGAAAATCTAATTGGCTGTAGAAATTGGCCCTCATTTTATCAATATTTCTTAACTTAAAGAAAATACTTATCATGAAATTTTCCATAGAAAAGCATATCAGAAGCTAAAGAAATTTCTTTCACTAAAATTTCCTTTAAATCCCATGATGACACCGTATGATTTATTTGTCAAACAAATATATATACAGACATGTGCCACAGTGTCTTTAAGGCCAAAGAGAAATATATTTCATGAGGAATTAATCCAATAGTCTCTAAGCCATATGGGTATTGATTCCTGAATATCTCCATGTGTTACGCCACATTTATACACGTGTATCAATCTGACCTCACTAAATTGGTTTTTAAGGTTCTGTAAGAAATACAATCTCAAAATAGAAAAAAAAACCACACAACTTAACCTAAATATGTGGAAAGTCCTCCAATCAGTGAAATAAGGGTTCATTTGTAAATTAAAATAACTCCTCTAAAATGTTAGAGACATCATTAATGAGAGCAGAATGACTGGTGCCATGTTTTATATCTATCTACACATTAGAAGAACTTTAATTAAAATTAACTAAACATATATCATTAAGTGGTGTGTACATTGATAACAGATATCTATTAGATAAAGGGTTTACATTTACACATTGTAACTAGATAAAGGTGTTTTGTTTATACATTCCTTGTTTGTTAGTGAAGTTTTTGACAGCCTATACTCATAGTCAGGTGACAGGTGTGTCAATAATCCCCCATCCCTAACTTAGCATGTACTTTATTGACAGATTTGCTCATAAAATGGTAACCAATGCACTCTGCTTGGTAACTCTCGGTAGATAATATGGTAGATACTAGCCGCAATTATACCATTCCCTGGAGAGAACTTCTCCTTAGAGGTTGAGATTAAGTCAGAGGTCTTCCTGAGGTCCTGGTTTTAATCCCTGATTAGATGTATTTATATAAAGTTGTTAAGTAATGACCTGTGTTACACATGCTGCCACAGCTACCAGTTTCCCCAGTCAGCCAAGAAATATCCTACCTCCTGCTCCATTAACAATGGCTTATGATATTAATAAACAATCCCCCCCCCCCCCCCCCCCCAATATATTTCTTATCACCAAAAGATCCAAACCCTATTACTAATACTGACAATGACAGGTAGAAAATGTCCATATAAGGCTAACAAATATTTAACCTTATAAGACCAGCAAGTACAGGGCCTTATATAGGACCAACAAGTACATGTAGGGCCTTATATAGGACCAACAAGTACAGGGCCTTATATAGGACCAACAAGTACAGGGCCTTATATAGGACCAACAAGTACAGGGCCTTATATAAGACCAACAAGTACAGGGCCTTATATAGGACCAACAAGTACATGGCCTTATAGGACCAACAAGTACAGGGCCTTATATAGGACCAACAAGTACAGGGCCTTATATAGGACCAACAAGTACAGGGCCTTATAGGACCAACAAGTACAGGGCCTTATATAGGACCAACAAGTACATGTAGGGCCTTATATAGGACCAATAAGTACAGGGCCTTATATAGGACCAACAAGTACAGGGTCTTATAATCATAGGACCGACAAGTACAGGGCCTTATATATGATCAACAAGTACAGGGCCTTATATAGGACAAACAAGTACAGGGCCTTATATAGGACCAACAAGTACAGGGCCTTATATAGGACCAACAAGTACAGGGTCTTATATAGGACCAACAAGTACAGGGCCTTATATAGGACCAACAAGTACAGGGCCTTATAGGACCAACAAGTACAGGGCCTTATAGGACCAACAAGTACAGGGCCTTATAGGACCAACAAGTACAGGGCCTTATATATGATCAACAAGTACAGGGCCTTATATAGGACCAACAAGTACAGGGCCTTATATATGATCAACAAGTACAGGGCCTTATATAGGACAAACAAGTACAGGGCCTTATATAGGACCAACAAGTACAGGGCCTTATATAGGACCAACAAGTACAGGGCCTTATATAGGACCAACAAGTACAGGGCCTTATATAAGACCAACAAGTACAGGGCCTTATATAGGACCAACAAGTACAGGGCCTTATAGGACCAACAAGTACAGGGCCTTATATAGGACCAACAAGTACAGGGCCTTATATAGGACAAACAAGTACAGGGCCTTATATAGGACCAACAAGTACAGGGCCTTATAGGTATATAGGACCAACAAGTACAGGGCCTTATATAGGACCGACAAGTACAGGGCCTTATAGGACCAACAAGTACAGGGTCTTATATAGGACCAACAAGTACAGGGTCTTATATAGGACCAACAAGTACAGGGCCTTATATAGGACCAACAAGTACAGGGCCTTATAGGAACAACAAGTACAGGGCCTTATAATCATAGGACCAACAAGTACAGGGCCTTATAGGTATATAGGACCGACAAGTACAGGGCCTTATATAGGACCAACAAGTATGGGGTCTTATATAGGACCAACAAGTACAGGGCCTTATAGGACCAACAAGTACAGGTCCTTATATAGGACCAACAAGTACAGGGCCTTATATAGGACCAACAAGTACAGGGCCTTATATAGGACCGACAAGTACAGGGCCTTATAGGACCAACAAGTTAAGGGCCTTATAATTATAGGACCAACAAGTACACGGCCTTATAGGACCAACAAGTACATTTCCTTATATAGGACCAACAAGTACAGGGCCTTATATAGGACCAACAAGTACAGGGCCTTATAGGACCAACAAGTACAGGGCCTTATATAGGACCAACAAGTACAGGGCCTTATATAGGACCAACAAGTACAGGTCCTTATATAGGACAGACAGGTACAGGGCCTTATATAGGACCAGCAAGTACAGGGCCTTATATAGGACCAACAAGTACATGTAGGGCCTTATATAGGACCAACAAGTACAGGTCCTTATATAGGACAGACAGGTACAGGGCCTTATATAGGACCAACAAATACATGGCCTTATATAGGACCAACAAGTACAGGGCCTTATATAGGACCGACAAGTACAGGGCCTTATATAGGACCAACAAGTACAGGGCCTTATATAGGACCAAACAAGTACAGGGCCTTATATAGGACCAAACAAGTACAGGGCCATATATATATAGGACCAACAAGTACAGGGCCTTATATAGGACCAACAAGTACAGGGCCTTATATAGGACCAACAAGTACAGGGCCTTATAGGACCAACAAGTACAGGGCCTTATATAGAGGTAGAGTGGGATTGATTCCTATCAGGGCACGCAGCAGAAATACGATTTCCCCTTTTCTTTCACAAATTAACGAGAATCTCTGAGTCCAAGGTAGACCAAACATGTAGACAGAACCATCTCATAGAGAACACACACATGGAGAGTCTGGTGTTAAGGCTGATGTCAGTACAACAATGACATATTGTTCTGGTATTCTCCACAGTAAAATAGTTTTTGTATGACAATTAGAATTTACATGTACATACCAGAATGTTTTGGTTATTCTATAAGGGAGAGACATTCTTTCTACTTAATGTGCAAATAATAAAATGTAACAACTGTATGTCTGCGTAAATACTGCAGTGTTGATACAACCTGTACGACCTGGGTAAAACAAATCTAGATACAGGGACACAATACAACTCATCATGGGCTACCTGACAGGGTCACGGGGTCAATACCTGAACAGAGAGGGTGAGTATGTCAGATCGGGATAAGATAACATAGAGGTCAATCCAGAAACATAGAGGTTGTGGGGACGGGCAAATCAAACCTGGCACCAACAGGCCTCAGTCATCAGACTAGGTTAAACACTTGTTTCAAGTTTGTAAAGCAAACCTTGGAACCCAGACAATCCCAATAACACAATAAATTGGTTCTATGTCAATCTTAGTAATCTTAATTAAGTTTTGTTATTGTAACATAAAAACAAACCTGCCTTTATGAATTAGTCTGCTTTTGAAGATGTGTAAATAAATTGTTGGGCAATTATCTTGTTTGTATAATTCTGATGATCCAATACTTCTGAATCATCTTAACTATCACCTATTACACAACTCCAAGTGAAATGTTCACTTTGATTCCCAATGCGATTGACTCATCAATCTGTGTAGATAGAACTATTACATAACTCGGTGATGTATAACGGCCATAAAACATCAGGCACAAGTATACATAATGTCACTTTGATGAGTACTCCCAACCAACTTAGGCAGTAAATAATCATAAAAATAGAGCAGAAGTTCTGTAAAACTGCCAACTAGAGGCATGGGCTATTGTAACATTGCTGTCATTTGTTACATCCATTTAGTAAAATGATGTTTCAATTTAACAAGGACATTCAAATCCCTCAACCACAGAGGCAGATCAATTTCTAATTTTTTCTCTCTGGAATTAACTAACAATTAGTATACAAACAGACAATTAATGTACACATGCTGTCAAATACAGTCTACTACACTACTAGTTAGGATCTTATGATAACAGTCTACACTACAAGTCACCTTGTACCCACCCTAGTATTACTATCAGTATCAGACACCCAGTACCCACCCTAGTATTACCAGTAATGTTAGACACCCAGTACCCACCCTAGTATTACCAGTAGTGTTAGACACCCAGTACCCACCCTAGTATTACCAGCATTGTTAGACACCCAGTACCCACCCTAGTATTACCAGTAGTGTCAGACACCCAGTACCCACCCTAGTATTACCAGCATTCTTAGACATCCAGTACCCACCCTAGTATTACCAGCAGTGTTAGACACCCAGTACCCACCCTAGTATTACCAGTAGTGTCAGACATCCAGTACCCACCCTAGTATTACCAGCAGTGTTAGACACCCAGTACCCATCCTAGTATTACCAGTAGTGTTAGACACCCAGTACCCACCCTAGTATTACCAGTAGTGTTAGACACCCAGTACCCACCCTAGTATTACCAGTAGTGTTAGACACCCAGTACCCACCCTAGTATTACCAGCATTCTTAGACATCAAGTACCCACCCTAGTATTACCAGCAGTGTTAGACACCCAGTACCCACCCTAGTATTACCAGCATTGTTAGACACCCAGTACCCACCCTGGTATTACCAGTAGTGTTAGACACCCAGTACCCACCCTAGTATTACCAGTAGTGTCTGACACCCAGTACCCACCCTAGTATAACCATCAGTGTTAGACACCCAGTATCCACCCTAGTATTACCAGTAGTGTTAGACACCCAGTACCCACCCTAGTATTACCATCAGTGTTAGACACCCAGTATCCACCCTAGTATTACCAGTAGTGTTAGACACCCAGTACCCACCCTAGTATTACCAGTAGTGTTAGACACCCAGTACCTACCCTAGTATTACCAGTAGTGTTAGACACCCAGTACCCACCCTAGTATTACCATCAGTGTTAGACACCCAGTACCCACCCTAGTATTACCAGTAGTGTTAGACACCCAGTACCCACCCTAGTATTACCAGTAGTGTTAGACACCCAGTACCCACCCTAGTATTACCAGTAGTGTTAGACACCCAGTACCCACCCTAGTATTACCAGCATTGTCAGACACCCAGTACCCATCCTAGTATTACCAGTAGTGTAAGACACCCAGTACCCACCCTAGTAATACCAGCAGTGTTAGATACCCAGTCCCCACCCTAGTATTACCAGTAGTGTTAGACACCCAGTACCCACCCTAGTATTATCATCAGTGTCAGACACCCAGTAACCACCCTAGTATTACCAGTAGTGTTAGACACCCAGTACCCACCCTAGTATTACCATCAGTGTTAGACACCCAGTACCCACCCTAGTATTACCAGTAGTGTCAGACACCCAGTACCCACCCTAGTATTACCAGTAGTGTTAGACACCCAGTACCCACCCTAGTATTACCATCAGTGTTAGACACCCAGTACCCACCCTAGTATTACCAGCATTGTCAGACACCCAGTCCCCACCCTAGTATTACCAGTAGTGTCAGACACCCAGTACCCACCCTAGTATTACCAGTAGTGTCAGACACCCAGTACCCACCCTAGTATTACCAGTAGTGTTAGACACCCAGTACCCACCCTAGTATTACCAGCATTGTCAGACACCCAGTACCCACCCTAGTATCACCAGCATTGTTAGACACCCAGTACCCACCCTAGTATTACCAGTAGTGTTAGACACCCAGTACCCACCCTAGTATTACCAGCAGTGTTAGACACCCAGTACCCACCCTAGTATTACCAGTAGTGTTAGACACCCAGTACCCACCCTAGTATTACCAGCATTGTCAGACACCCAGTACCCACCCTAGTATTACCAGTAGTGTTAGACACCCAGTACCCACCCTAGTATTACCAGCATTGTCAGACACCCAGTACCCACCCTAGTATTACCAGTAGTGTTAGACACCCAGTACCCACCCTAGTATTACCAGCATTGTCAGACACCCAGTACCCACCCTAGTATTACCAGTAGTGTCAGACACCCAGTACCCACCCTAGTATTACCATCATTGTTAGACACCCAGTACCCACCCTAGTATTACCAGTAGTGTTAGACACCCAGTACCCACCCTAGTATTACCAGTAGTGTTAGACACCCAGTACCCACCCTAGTATTATCATCAGTGTCAGACACCCAGTACCCACCCTAGTATAACCATCAGTGTTAGACACCCAGTATCCACCCTAGTATTACCAGTAGTGTTAGACACCCAGTACCCACCCTAGTATTACCATCAGTGTTAGACACCCAGTATCCACCCTAGTATTACCAGTAGTGTTAGACACCCAGTACCCACCCTAGTATTACCAGTAGTGTAAGACACCCAGTACCCACCCTAGTAATACCAGCAGTGTTAGATACCCAGTCCCCACCCTAGTATTACCAGTAGTGTTAGACACCCAGTACCCACCCTAGTATTACCAGTAGTGTCAGACACCCAGTACCCACCCTAGTATTACCAGTAGTGTCAGACACCCAGTACCCACCCTAGTATTATCATCAGTGTCAGACACCCAGTACCCACCCTAGTATTATCATCAGTGTCAGACACCCAGTAACCACCCTAGTATTACCAGTAGTGTTAGACACCCAGTACCCACCCTAGTATTACCATCAGTGTTAGACACCCAGTACCCACCCTAGTATTACCAGTAGTGTCAGACACCCAGTACCCACCCTAGTATTACCAGTAGTGTTAGACACCCAGTACCCACCCTAGTATTACCATCAGTGTTAGACACCCAGTACCCACCCTAGTATTACCAGCATTGTCAGACACCCAGTCCCCACCCTAGTATTACCAGTAGTGTCAGACACCCAGTACCCACCCTAGTATTACCAGTAGTGTCAGACACCCAGTCCCCACCCTAGTATTACCAGTAGTGTTAGACACCCAGTACCCACCCTAGTATTACCAGCATTGTCAGACACCCAGTACCCACCCTAGTATCACCAGCATTGTTAGACACCCAGTACCCACCCTAGTATTACCAGTAGTGTTAGACACCCAGTACCCACCCTAGTATCACCAGCAGTGTTAGACACCCAGTACCCACCCTAGTATTACCAGTAGTGTTAGACACCCAGTACCCACCCTAGTATTACCAGCATTGTCAGACACCCAGTACCCACCCTAGTATTACCAGTAGTGTTAGACACCCAGTACCCACCCTAGTATTACCAGCATTGTCAGACACCCAGTACCCACCCTAGTATTACCAGTAGTGTCAGACACCCAGTACCCACCCTAGTATTACCAGTAGTGTTAGACACCCAGTACCCACCCTAGTATTACCAGTAGTGTTAGACACCCAGTACCCACCCTAGTATTACCAGTAGTGTTAGACACCCAGTACCCACCCTAGTATTAACATCAGTGTTAGACACCCAGTACCCACCCTAGTATCACCAGCATTGTTAGAAACCCAGTACCCACCCTAGTATTACCAGCATTGTCAGACACCCAGTACCCACCCTAGTATTACCAGTAGTGTCAGACACCCAGTACCCACCCTAGTATTACCAGTAGTGTTAGACACCCAGTACCCATCCTAGTATTACCAGCATTATCAGACACCCAGTACTCACCCTAGTATTACCAGTAGTGTTAGACACCCAGTACCCACCCTAGTATTACCATCAGTGTCAGACACCCAGTACCCACCCTAGTATTACCAGTAGTGTTAGACACCCAGTACCCACCCTAGTATTACCATCAGTGTCAGACACCCAGTACCCACCCTAGTATTACCAGTAGTGTCAGACACCCAGTACCCACCCTAGTATTACCATCAGTGTCAGACACCCAGTACCCACCCTAGTATTACCAGTAGTGTTGGACACCCAGTACCCACCCTAGTATTACCAGTAGTGTTAGACACCCAGTACCCACCCTAGTATTACCAGTAGTGTCAGACACCCAGTACCCACCCTAGTATTACCAGTAGTGTTAGACACCCAGTACCCACCCTAGTATTACCAGTAGTGTCAGACACCCAGTACCCACCCTAGTATTACCAGCATTGTCAGACACCCAGTACCCACCCTAGTATTACCAGCAGTGTTAGACACCCAGTACCCACCCTAGTATTACCAGCAGTGTCAGACACCCAGTACCCACCCTAGTATTACCAGCATTGTCAGACACCCAGTCCCCACCCTAATATTGTCAGCATCAATAGTGTTAGACAATGTCAAGGTTAAATCTAAAGAGAAATTCATGCATGTGATTGCAACGTTCTAACAAGTATGTATATAAAGACACTACCAAGCATCTAGGTGAGACAGATTACCGCAACTGGGACGATGGGCGGGAGACGATTGTGATAGCTACATGGTGCATGACCAATCTCCAAATTGAAGAAACTGTGGAACATGCTTTCTGGCACAACCTCACGCAACCCTGCCGCATATGATATCAGGGTGGGCATGATCACCATGTTAGATCGCATTACCGCATCTACATTCCGGTCCTCGGTGACCACGACTGACCGAGGGGTAGTCATCTGTGATCCTGTGATGGAGATGTCCAGAGTGAGGTGTCTGGATGGCTGGATCTGAGAATGGAGACGCCCTGGTGTCCGCAGCTGTTTCATCATTGTAGCTTATATTGCGATTAACACACACACAAAAAAAATCACCAAATTGTAGGTTATAGATTGTTAAATGTGCAGTGGACTACACACAAAAAGCATATTTCTGTATAACTGCTTTTCATTTGAAGTCGATAAAATATCCAAATTCAACTGATCATTCCATCAGACTCTATGGCTCACGCCTGAAGCATCACAGCAGCAGTATTTGCTCGATCAAGAATCTTCCATTTTTCAATCATATAAAATGAATATCCTAGAATCATGAGTTTTTTAAATTGCACGTTTAAAGGTCTATTTTCACATTGCCTTGAAAGATAAACTTTAAAAACCAAATTAAATTTGGAAGAAATGTATCTTACACGTGTATCTTTTAAGAACCTACCGGTACACAGTTCACCTAAGGTGACAAATCAGACAAGTGGTGTTCCTTCCATTAGTCCAGATAAAATTTAATTGGTTCAAATCCAACCAAATTATTGAAAGCTAATCACGCTGTTTTTGTGTATATGTTAATCAGGAGTTCCAAACCTTCAACACTCCATTACTTCACCTGTCCTGTCCCAACACACACTGTTTGTTTTTGATTGAATTATTCAGGGTTCCATGTATATTCAAGCCGTTATATACATATGTACCTATCCAAATGAAACTTATACTTTCAATTTTTCCTTTCAAACACTCATTAGATATACCAGCTGTGTGCGCATCCCATTGGAAGGTAGATCTGTCCAGGTAATACACAAACTTCTCATGAAGGTGTGAGATCTCGTTTCCAAGAGATGGTGAAGGATGTCACCCACGAGTTCCCAAATGGAACAATCTAGTGTAAGTGGCGATGTGAATTAAAAGTCTATTTGGCCTGTATTAACTTTCTCTGGGATGTAGAAGGTCCATGAAATAATCTACAAATGAATTTCATAACAAAAGTGTTGATAATCTCTCATCAAATGCCAAGAAATCCTACCCATGGGGTAGTTGATAGACCTAGGGTCATTTATCATTGCTAGCCTGTAAGGATTGTAGACATTATTACAGCTGTCACTCAATATATTTCACGTTCCCACCCTCTTCTGCTTGACAACTTGTAACCTGGAACAGCTCATCTAAAAATCTCATGAATTTTGTCCACATGTGAACAATATCATGTCAAAGGGTTCAAAGAGATGTCGGAAAATAAACAAGTGCAGTACAATGAACTCAATGCTGAGGACTCCACCATTTTATTTACTTGTGCTGAAAAGGGCTAATTTAAAGTATACATTTAATTTCCTTTTTCTTATTGCGGTACTGTTTGTGTTTCAAGACAAAATGTTATTGTCACCTGTTGAGCAAACAAGCAGGAGGATTGAAGGAGGTGTAAGTAACGGCTATTTAAGCTTGGTAGCTCAGCAATCCCACCATAAAATTTATATCAACTGACATCTAAAAAGGAGTAATGAATCAACACAATCACATTATAGACTTAACACACATGTTTATTACAAAATAGTTTTATGATATCAAATTTTATTACTTAAAACTTAATAAATAAACTTATCAATTCTTTCATGGAAATAAAGTGAAATGGCTTTTGATATATCTCAAGCTTTAATATACCATTTAGACATTTGTCAATCTCCAAAGTTTAAGGGGCGCCTAGTTACCAAGTGCTAGTGTCAATATGATTTGTTCTACAAAACACTAGATGTTTTCACATAGTCACTCAGTCAATAACTATGAAATTTTATGTGCGTCGTTTCATCTTTAAGGATTAATGTAAAATCTCCATACATTAAAGTTGATAATGGATATTAATTTTTTTTTCAATGAGGAAGAAAAGGGTATTACGAAAACGTTCAAACTTACTTATCAGTAAGCTTTACATACAGTTACCAGCCTCAGATTTCAATATGAAGAAGTATGCAAGCAAGTTAAATTATTTCTTGTTGAAGAAAACAATTCCTTCTGGATTTAACACTAAACAGGTGATATATTTTAGGTGCTGATTTTTACCTCCCTGAACCTAATCAAAAGGGAAGTTTAGCTATGGGTTGTAATTTTAAGTGAAGTTTGTGTTACAAAAACAAACTAAAATATTGAATTGCAATAAAAGATAGGATGCTAAGCTCAATTTGAAAAGATTATGAGTACATCAAGTCAATTAGTGAGATTACAAAAGTTTTTATTAGTTATTATAGATAGACACTTCTCCATACTCTTTGTTGCCCTGGAGTGCTATGGAGATCAGAGGCGGTTTCATTTTTTGGGGTCTAAACGGTTGGACCAGTTGGACTGTGTTGTTCGTTATGAAATAAAGACGGACCTGGTGATTTTATATTGTTTTCAGACGAGCCTTGACAAAGACTTCCAAGGCCTGTATTAACATTTGCAGGTCCGTAAAAACTGACAAACCCAGTTTGTCCGCATAAACGACCAGGCCCCTAATTTGTGCTAGGGGCCTCCAGACAGGATAGACACACATCGCCTGACAAATTTATTGTTTTACTGACTTCTCCGGTCACACACTCTTCAGTAGAGAACAGATTTGTATCTCATTACGTAACTGATTCAGTCTCGGTGTGGCTAAATGCACAACTGTTTGCCCTGTTATGTTAGTACATTTGTACTTCAAATGCAAGTTTTTAGATATGATAGAATAACATAGATTTGCCTACCAATATTTACACTATAAAACAATATCTGACTTTCATGACTATGATATTTAATTTAAGTTTGTGATACATATGAAGTAAGTTTAGGAAAATTCTTCGAAATTATGGCAAAACATAACAGAAAATACCAACATCAAAACAAAACCATAACTCCAAATCAACATTAATAAAACAAGGACAAAATTAGACAAAATTGTAAATATTTGGCTCTTCGATAAGGTATCCTCAGTTGTCCTATGTAGATTTGAGAAAGAAACAAAACATTACCATTTACTTCAACATACATGGCTCAATTGTCATTACATAACCGAATATCTGAAAAAAACCGAAAGTAAACCTAAAGAAAGACATTGCAAGATAAGCTGGTGTGAGATAAGCTGGTGCGAGATAAGCTGGTGCGAGAAGCGAGTATATCCTCATACAACACCCATCATTAAGAATTAAAACTTTTTATATGCCTGGCTTTGACGGTTGTATTATGGTATCATCAGCATCCCTCCATCTATCATCATTTGTTTGTCAGAGAAATCACACCAAGCTGTTTTTCAAAAAGGTCCAGGGAGGTACGAGTAGACTGTTGGGTGAGTGGAATGGTTAACTTGTATTTGCTCGGAGTGGTCTTTGAAATTTGAGATGCTAGGATGGTGCACGGTTGGATGGTCAATTGGGTGGTCATTATGTCTCTGCATTGCCTGCTCATTGCAGAGTTCTCCTGATGCTGGCTGGAATTGGTATCGATGCAACCCTGGCATGGGATGAATGATTTCTGCAACATAATGGCAGGCAGGGTGATATAGGCCAGCAGTTACAGCTGATAGACTGAAGGCTACAGAACATCTACAGCAGTGGATGGGGTCAAACCTGTTCACAACAGAAGTGGTGTCAGACTATGCAGCACGAGGTTGATGTTAACTTCATGGGGTTGTCATTTGGCAGTATACTGGTGCAGATGCACCTCCTGGAAGGGACAATTTGTTGAGGCTGACCTTAAGTGCTTTCAGGGCCTGCAACAGTGAGGGTGTCAGCCACAGTATAAGCTACAGAGTTGCAGATCCCCTGATGTCCCTGGGTTTGTCCAGCATGTGGGCGATGGTGTCCATCACAGAACTAGGCTCTATGCCAGATATGACTGATATACATGTGTGACAGCAACAGTGCCAGTTGAGAGAGTTCACTAGAGCTGTCCAATGGGCGGCCATTTGCCTGAGGTTGTCAAAACTGTGCCAACCTGAATTGTTGGTGGGTCAGCCATCCTCTTGAGGAAGCTAAAGGATGTTGAAAGTGGGGATATGATGGATGTTGGAGGATGACTTTGATTTAGCAGTTATTGAAGAATATATCAGTGGTGGAGAAGGCTGTCAGTCAATTGTTTACTGGGTGGAACATCACTTCCTGCTGTGTAAGAGGAATACTTGTTAGCTATGCTGCCCTGCCTTGAAGGTGGGGGTTGATCTGATCTCTGTGGTACAGCAGTAGTTGCTGTTTAATGTTTAGAATGTGTAAAATGGAGTATGCAAACCAATGTCAGGTAAAGCGTGTTAATTGCCCTATGTCAGGTAAAGTGTCTTAATTCCCCAATGTCAGGTTAAGTGTCTAAATTGTCCAATGTCAGGGGAAGTGTCCCATGCTAGTCTGTGATCTCATCAGCTTCCATAAGAAACATACTGGAATCTTCACCTGAGCTGATATTGTGATATTGGCTGATGATATAAACTCAAGAGTTTTCATGGTATATATGGAATAAGAAAATTAACGAAGGGCCTAAACTCTATATTTCTATTTTGAATTAAAGCCACCAAACAGAAATCACATTTACACTCATATATATAGAATTATAGCAAATGTATCTATAGGTAATTAATCTGTTTCATGGTCCTTCCATCATACAGCAGCCCTGCACTTAAGTCAAAATTGATATTGCCATTGTTACTTTTAAACTTTATTGCCTACATATACATGTATTGATTTTTCTAGTTCAGTTTCTAATTGCTTTATGATCCTGGAACCTACTTGGTGGGGACTTAGTTTAAGCCAGGACTTGAGAAAACAAATTTTACCAAGCTAACTAGGGGTCAATGCTGAGGATCTGTTGTCCACTTAAATACATGTTTTCAGTCAATGTTTGTATTTAATTCTGGTTCCATCACAGCCACTCATGTTTTGTTAGAAATATGTTGACTTTCTTTAATGGATCCTCATCTAGTTAAATTGAAAATTCAAGTGAAAATTAAAGAGACAGTCCCTACACCTGCATGCTTGGCCTGAACTTTGATTACATTTGATGGGATGATACCACAAATATTATGTTTACCTTGCCAATTAGAGTAAGGTACCTGCTTCCACATTATACTGGAAGTAAATGGGGTTTACTATCAACAACTGAAAACAGGTTAATTGTTAATTTAGATTAATGACGCTGAAAAATGTTAAGTGTTAAATGGTTTTACCTGTTATCAATTGTTACACCTGAGGTCAAAGGTTGTTATACAAAGGTGACATGTCAATCCCTGAAATAATTATCCAATCACAATGTCTTACTTGGTCCTACTTCTGCAGGAATAGGTAGGTACAGTGTACATACTGTACACTATATGACATAGAATACTCTCACGTGTAAAATCTTTATGAGAGAGGCAAAACTAGTAGATGATTAAACACTCACCTAAAGGAAATGCATGAGATTGTTGTGATTGATTACTCCTATACTTTTTATCGCACCCCACTTAAACCCTCCTAATCTATCTATACCTGATGTTGGCTCCTTCCCTTTGAAGTCTTTAAATTTTAAAATAATACTCAAACATATTTACTAACTTAAATATTAATCACTTTTGATGGTCTGGATGAAAGTGCAGGGTTTCCAAAGGAAACCAGATATAGATGGGAAGACATTTTGTCCAAACTCCAGCACAATTTATTAGGAATGTCTATCCAAAGACTAGTTCCTCAAACCTCCTTCCCATCACAGTGAAATTAGTAATGATATTTCTATCTTGATGACTTTGTGGTATAATATTGAATAATAAAATTTGTTAAAAATGGGGGAGATTTTAGGAATGTCACTCTAGAGTTTACAGGTACTTATCTAACAATTACACTGAACACATTCAAAGATAACAATATCAATGAAATCTAGTCGACAGATTTATAAACAAGATTATTTCACCATTACTATGCAGTTCTAAATACAGAGTTTAAAGGACCACATACACAGTGTATAAAATAGAAAGGCTGGTTTAAATTTGCCTTGGTGAGGACAGTAATTACAGTTTAAATGGACACCCACCCACACAGCTAAGGTGTTTTAATCATACAATCATTTATCATATTTTTAATAATACATGTCACAATGTTACCAGATAATCTGATTGAGTACATATATATATCAGTATGTATAATAACGACCAAAGTAACACTTTAGATAATTCACACCCGGACAAACCCTGTAATTTCATCGGTGCCCTGCTGGGCCCGAGCATTTCTATGGTGAAAACCCAGCATGTAATCTATAACTCTAACACTATAGAAGCATGCACACATAAAAAAAAAATGCAGTGAAATACTCAACACATTTGTATGTTCAATAAAATTAAAATAACATCTTTGATCTAAAACAATAGTCCCTCCACTTATTGTAAGGAAAACCATTGCTCACACCACATCCCCTCCAACCATCAAGTTAATCATCCCCTCTGTACCAAACCATCAAGTTAATTCATCCCCTCTATACTAAACCATCAAGTTAATTCATCCCCTCCATACTAAACCATCAAGTTAATCATCCCCTCTGTACCAAACCATCAAGTTAATTCATCCCCTCTCAGCCTCTGTACCAAACCATCAAGTTAATCATCCCCTCTGTACCAAACCATCAAGTTAATTAATCCCCTCCATATTAAACCATCAAGTTAAATCATCCCCTCCATACTAAACCATCAAGTTAATTCATTTCTTCTGTACCAAACCATCGAGCTAATTCATCCCCTCCATACCAAACCATCAAGTTAAATCATCCCCTCCATACCAAACCATCAAGTTAAATCATTCCTTCTGTACCAAACCATCGAGCTAATTCATCCCCTCCGTACCAAACCATCAAGTTAAATCATCCCCTCCATACCAAACCATCAAGTTAATTCATCCCCTCCGTACCAAACCATCAAGTTAATTCATCACCTCCGTACCAAACCATCAAGCTAATTCATCCCCTCCGTACCAAACCATCATGTTAATTCATCCCCTCTGTACCAAACCATCAAGTTAGTTCATCCCCTCCGTACCAAACCATCATGTTAATTCATCCCCTCTGTACCAAACCATAAAGTTAATTCATCACCTCCGTACCAAACCATCAAGTTTATTCATTCCCTCCGTACTAAACCATCAAGTTTATTCATCCCTTCTGTACCAAACCATCAAGTTAATTCATCCCCTCTGTACCAAACCATCAAGTTAATTCATCCCCTCCGTACCAAACCATCATGTTAATTCATCCCCTCTGTACCAAACCATAAAGTTAATTCATCACCTCCGTACCAAACCATCAAGTTTATTCATTCCCTCCGTACTAAACCATCATGTTAATTCACAACACACACCCTCCCAGACCAAACTGTCACACTGATTAGCAACACACACCCTCCCGGACCAAACCATCATGTTAATTCACACAGCAGACCAAACCATCATGTCAATTCAAACACCAGACCAAACCATCATGTCAATTTACACACCGGACCAAACCATCATGTCAATTCACACACCGGACCAAACCATCTTGTTAATTCACACACCGGACCAAACCATCATGTTAATTCACACACCGGACCAATTTAAACCATCATGTCAATTCACACACCGGACCAAACCATCATGTTAATTCACACACCGGACCAATTTAAACCATCATGTCAATTCAAACACCGGACCAAATCATCACGTCAATTCACACACCAGACCAAACCATCATGTCAATTCACACACCGGACCAAACCATCGTGTCAATTCACACACCGGACCAATTTAAACCATCATGTAAATTCACACACCGGACAAAATCATCACGTCAATTCAAACACCAGACTAAACCATCATGTTAATTTACACTCCGGACCAAACCATCACCATTTCATCCCAGTTGCTTTTTCATTTGATTTGGAATATTGATAGATAATATGATTTTATGTTGACCATAATTTTGTTCCTAATATTTTTTTTCTATTTAGATATCTGAGGATATTACATCTAGTGAAAGATACAATCCATACAAATTATCTAACGACAATAATATTGTTGGTAGATATGATAATCATTCTATAAATTAAAGTTAACCTTGTGTATTATTTCTAATCCAGACTTACTGAGAACACAGAGTAAGTGCTCAGATTAACATTAGCTTTCAAACTTCACTTCAGTAATTTGCAGATCAGTTACAAACATTTTAATACTAGCCCTCCTAAACTGGACAAATGTGTTTATTATACAGGATTACATTCTCTGTCTCACTGATCATCAGTAAGTGTTGATTTAGCTGATCTGTTCTGTTTGAACAAAATCAACTTGATCTATAGCATTAGTATTTGACAAAATATGAAAAAAATCCAAATTAATGAGACTGGATCTATACTGTGTCTACTGTATCTAACAAAATTGTATCAGGTACTTATAGAAATGTGTTCTTATGATTGTCAGAATCTCAGGCTTACAGAATCCAGACTAACAAGGTTTGATTATGTCTTACAGCTATTTCTGGTGAACTCAGCCTTACAAATTATGTACCTGTAATAGTACAGAACCCTTACCTGATTTTCCGGAATCCATTTACTGAGAGCATCCACCCACACAAGCCGATCATCCGGTTTGTTGTCCCCCTCACCGTCCTCCCGCCCTTCCTCCTCCCCCCAGGCCCGGCCATGGTGAAGGACAGGGAGAGAGTACTGTTGCTGGGGTATTAGGGGCTGGGTTGGTGGTATAGACGCAGTTTTGGGACGATTGTCAGCAAATCCATAGGCTGCTGGATAAACTCTTGGGGAAACTTGTGTAGGGTTGTAGGACAACCTTGAAGAATGGTGGCCAGTACTTGTCCTCTGATTGCTCTGGAAATAAAAGTATTACAAGTTCTACCTTACAAGGACAGTTTTATATCATTTACCACCCACCAGCACAACCGTGCCCTTGTCATAAAAGTAGTGTAATATGATTTTTTATTTGTGATGAAATCAATGGTTTAATCATGTCACTGAAGACAACACGGGTCATCTGACATCTGAACTTACAAGACACAAGTTCAGTAAAAATTATGCAGGGCCATAACCGTTTATGTTGGGTTTATGATGATACAGGATATGGCTTTAATGCACAGGGGAGGGGGAGGGGGGGGGGGGGGGGGTAATTACGTTTCTCTGTGAAGCCGTGTTTTAAGCCATTTTTTCGTGGGGAGGGGGAGGGGGAGGGGGGGGGGGGGTAATTACGTTTCTCTGTGAAGCCGTGTTTTAAGCCATTTTTTCGTGATGATTCGGAAACAAACAAAGAATACACAATAGGTTATTAAATGCTGCTGTGATCCAACTCTTCTAGCCAACTCACTCTGTGTGTTTTTAGGGATTTCGACGATTTCGACGAACAAGAACTTTTACATTCATATAGCGTTCGAAGATAATCCAGATAAGACCCTGTACAAGATGACGACGGTAAGCTGAATGTATTTGTCCAATCCGGCGATTGAAAACCAGAGCTGCTTTCTGTTGGATCCGCGTCTTTACCACTAAATTGGACACTGATTTTCGGTGCCGAATTCCAATATTGGTATCGATATGGAGTAATCCTGTGGTCAGAATCATATGCTACTTCACATAAAGTCGTGGCCATGGGTGTAATTGCCATCCCAACAGTTATCAAGATGACTCAACGTGTAAATATTGTCATTTGTATCATGGCCGCCATTCAAGCACTCTCAAGTATGGTAAGTCTATATGACGTCACTTCCCGCGAGTACAGCCGCAGAAGCACATTTTTGTGTGGCCTAGATGTGGTACACGTTTCAGAACCGGTCATACACTGAACTTGCAATGCCAGAATGTTTTACTTCTTATACTTTGGTTCAACTTCTCCAAATATGTTAAATACTTCGTATAATCTGTCCACGTGAACAAAGTACATTATGATTCTTATGACTCCGACTTATACAGAGAATGCACTCAATACACAAATAAATAAAAGTCACGGAAAGAAGAATTAGTCTTTAAATGTCTTTGGTATTCTTTGTAATTGTTCGTGACAAAGTATGTATTTCTCAAGGATTTGACTCCAAGTAGAATTAGGAGGATTTAAAATAAATAAATAGCATAGACCTATATTGCTATCTTGATATTTTGGTCTCCCTACTTTAAAGCTTACCTTGATCCTTTACATAACGATGTTACAAACAACACTGTTTTCTTTTATAGAATTTAAGAGTTTGTAGATAATTATTTTAGTACCTAGAAAAGGGCGTCCCTAATCGGATCGGCCTTCGTTGCACTGGAGATCAAGACGACTCTAGACAACACGTACTCTACTAGTTAACATTGAACTCAATAAGCATTCTCCAAGTCAAGTAAAAATAGCTCGTTCCGAAGTGTACAACGTAATGCGTATCAGTGTTAATTCAGGTCAGGTGTCTAATTGCTATCGTGTATAACGCTGATCATAAAAGAAACTTGTCAACAATATCAGATTTAATTCAATACTCTTTCTGTTGATTATCGAACAAAAGGGCAAATATTTTATATACTCCAGTGAAAAAGTGTCAGATAAAGGGGCCATACGCCGCGGATATTCATCAACTTTATCTCATTTACATCGAAAAAATCACCTAAGAGCAATAACATATTGACGGAATATTTATTATCATATGTCGTTTTTGTCCTTGCTTAATTACACGATACCTTTTACATATAGTTTGCCAAGTGTTGATGTTTAACAGCTATGTGCAGAAAAATTATAGATAAATTGTGTAGCTGTCACTTAAATGAATTAATTAATAGAGAATGCTTAATTTGACGGAGAAAGTAGCACGTGTATGTGAACAGAAAGAGACTAAGGGGAGGTAAGCGTGATAACGTACGGTATCAGTACTGACCAAATATGGATTCAATATAAATTATTGGCACGTGACCTTCACATTTCACAACACTATGTATGTCACATAGAAATCAACTAGACGTTCATACTAAAATAACAAGTAATTATTTTTGTTTTGTTTTTGTTTTCTCTCCGGATTTTAGTTTTGGTGACTGCCTCTGTGATAACTGTTTCTGCCACGTATCACTCCGTCTACAACACATATACAACTTGCCCCTGAAATATCCCATATTTCATAAATAACTCCTTTCTATGTGACAACAGCAAACAATAAATATAAACACACTGGAATGTATTCGTACAGGTGTTATTAAGGTAATCCGTCATGCAGATACAGTGTTTACCTGGAAACTAAATCTTAAACTGGGTATTGTTGTAAACTCCTTCATTTACCTGGTAAATGCAGTTAACTCCTTCTATAACTAGATATTTACCTGGTAATTGTTGTAAACTCCTTCAATAACTAGATATTTACCTGGTAACTGTAGTAAACTCATTCAATAACTAGATGTTTACCTGGTAACTGTAGTACTCCTTCAATAACTAGATATTTACCTGGTAACTGTAGTAAACTCCTTCAATAACTAGATATTTACCTGGTAACTGTAGTTAACTCCTTCAATATCTAGATATTTACCTGGTAACTGTAGTAAACTCCTTCAATAACTAGATATTTACCTGGTAACTGTAGTTAACTCCTTCTATAACTAGATATTTACCTGGTAATTGTTGTAAACTCCTTCAATAACTAGATATTTACCTGGTAAATGCAGTTAACTCCTTCTATAACTAGATGTTTACCTGGTAACTGTAGTACTCCTTCAATAACTAGATATTTACCTGGTAACTGTAGTAAACTCCTTCAATAACTAGATATTTACCTGGTAACTGTAGTTAACTCCTTCAATATCTAGATATTTACCTGGTAACTGTAGTAAACTCCTTCAATAACTAGATATTTACCTGGTAACTGTAGTTAACTCCTTCTATAACTAGATATTTACCTGGTAATTGTTGTAAACTCCTTCAATAACTAGATATTTACCTGGTAAATGCAGTTAACTCCTTCTATAACTAGATATTTACCTGGTAACTGTAGTTAACTCCTTCAATACGTAGATATTTACCTGGTAACTGTGGTAAACTCCTTCTATAACTAGATATTTACCTGGTAACTGTAGTAAACTCCTTCAATAACTAGATATTTACCTGGTTACTGTGGTAAACTCCTTCAATAACTAGATATTTACCTGGTAACTGTAGTAAACTCCTTCAATAATTAGATATTTACCTGGTAACTGCAGTAAACTCCTTCAATACGTAGATATTTACCTGGTAACTGTGGTAAACTCCTTCTATAACTAGATAGTTACCTGGTAACTGTAGTAAACTCCTTCAATAACTAGATATATTTACCTGGTAACTGCAGTAAACTCCTTCAATAAATAAATATTTACCTGGTTACTGTGGTAAACTCCTTCACTAACTAGATATTTACCTGGTAACTGTAGTACTCCTTCAATAACTAGATATATTTACCTGGTTACTGTAGTAAACTCCTTCATTAACCAGATATTTACCTGGTAACTGTAGTGCTCCTTCAATAACTAGATATTTACCTGGTAACTGTAGTTAACTCCTTCATTAACTTGATATTTACCTGGTAACTGTGTTTAACTCCTTCAATAACTAGATATATTTACCTGGTTACTGTGGTAAACACCTTCAATAACTACATATTTACCTGGTAACTGTAGTAAACTCCTTCAATACGTAGATATTTACCTGGTAACTGTAGTAAAATCCTTCAATAACCAGATATTTACCTGGTAACTGTATTTAGCTCCTTCAATAACTAGATATTTACCTGGTAACTGTAGTAAAATCCTTCAATAACTATATATTTACCTGGTAACTGTAGTAAACTCATTCAATAACTAGATATATACATGGTAGCTGTAGTAAACTCCTTCATTAACTTGATATTTACCTGGTAACTGTAGTAAACTCATTCAATAACTAGATATATACATGGTGATGTAGTAAACTCCTTCATTAACTTGATATTTACCTGGTAACTATAGTAAACGCCTTCACTAACTATATATTTACCTGGTAACTGTAGTAAAATCCTCCAATAACTAGATATTTACATTGTTACTGTAGTAAAGTCCTTCACTAACTAGATATATTTACCTGGTAACTGTAGTAAAGTCCTTCACTAACTAGATATATTTACCTGGTAACTATAGTAAAATCCTCCAATTACTAGATATATTTACCTGGTAACTGTAGTAAAGTCCTTCACTAACTAGATATATTTACCTGGTAACTATAGTAAAATCCTCCAATTACTAGATATATTTACCTGGTAACTGTAGTAAAGTCCTTCACTAACTAGATATATTTACCTGGTAACTGTAGTAAAGTCCTTCACTAACTAGATATATTTACCTGGTAACTATAGTAAAATCCTCCAATAACTAGATATATTTACCTGGTAACTGTAAAATCCTCCAATAACTAGATATATTTACCTGGTAACTGTAGAACAATCGCTGTCTCGCCCTGACGGTATACAGGTGGTTATTCCATGCCTCCACTGCCATTTTACTTGGTTAAACATCAGTGACGTCACATCACATCCCATCGGTAAATACCAATTTTGACAAATTAAATTTCCATAAAAAATATTCAGAGTAATTCATTTTGAATGTCTATTTTGTAAATTGAATTTTGACTCACGTCGTTTTAGTTTGTGCGCCATACACCAGATAACACAGTAATTGAGCAGGCCTCAATTTAATCCTCAAAATTAGCCTCTCTTTAAATAGAGAAATATTTTAACTGCAAACATTTATGATTTCTCAAGGAGACATTACCACAGACATATGTTTATGCACAATCCACGTGTATTGTCGTCATTTTAAATAAAACCTTATCTCCAATCTGTCAACGTCTCTGTCAATATTGTACGTGAGTCTACATTTGTACATGTTATAACTGTCTCTCAATCAAAAAACTTTGATCCTACTCTTTCATGACGGGATTTTATTTTCGTGTCATTTACGCATTTGTTTACTTTCATGATTTGGGTCAATTTGAAACAGACATTTAACATGTGGAACTAACGGTGAGTACTCGAGTACAATTAGTAATGGGATTAACATATCTGTGGTACTCGTGGAACATTTCCACGTGTTTATACTCAACCATAAGAACACACCTCAAGCATCAACAGTACTAATTGACATTACTCGACACACTGGACGACAAAGCGTTCAGTTGTTGTTGAGATTTCACATTATAACACATACGTCATTTCTGACGCCTAGTTTGGGTTTCGGCCTAAATGTTGGACTACAGACACAATTTTTGTTTTGAATACCTTGATTACCAAGACTTTACGAAATAAAAAATAATAATATTAATAAAAGATTGTATGGTGTGTTTGTTGATTACAGTGATTACAGGAAAGCGTTTGATAGTATATCTCATGGAATGTTGTGGCTCAGTGTGTGGAAACCTGGGGTTAGAGGTCGTTTGTTAGATATCAATAGATCCATAAGCGATTCTAAGTTATCGGAAATGTTTCGACATACATATTGGATTATTACAGGGGGTATCTTTGTCCTCAATTTTGTTATCTTTATTCATTAATGGTACATAATCAGAGTTTATCCATTCTAATTGTCAAAACTATCACGTAATCATACAGAACATGAAATGATTCAGAAACAAGTACTTAGTACGTACGTAAAGCCGGCTCCTTATGTTTATAGAACAGCTATAGAACAGTACTGACGATTTCATATGTATCATATATATAACATGTACGGGGAAAGAAAGAGAAAGATGTTGGGAAAGAAAGAGAAAGGATGCAGGGAAAGGGAGAGAGAGAAAGGGTGCGGGGAAAGAAAGAGAAAGGACAAGGGGAAAGAAAGAGAAATGGTGCGGGGAAAGAGAGAGAAAGGGTGTGGGGAAAGAGAGAGAGAAAGGGTGCGGGGGAAGAAAGAGAAAGGGTGCGGGGAAAGAAAGAGAAAGGGTGCAGGGAAAGAAAGAGAAAGGGTGCAGGGAAAGAAAGAGAAAGGATGCAGGGGAGAAAGAGAAAGGATTCTTGGAAAGAAAGAGAAATGGTGCGGGGAAAGAAAGAGAAATGGTGCGGGGAAGAAAGAGAAAGGATGCAGGGAAAGAGAGAGAGAAAGGGTGCGGGGAAGGAAAGAGAAAGGGTGCGGGGAAAGAAAGAGAAAGGGTGCGGGGAAAGAAAGAGAAAGGGTGCGGGGAAAGAAAGAGAAAGGGTGCAAGGATTTAGAAAGAGATGATACTGGGACATTTCCTTTAGGAACAAACGATAGATCCATCAGGGCTGTAGCCGTTGTGGAAAGTAGTACGTATACAAATAATACTGAAAATACAATTCTAAATTGATATCATTAATCATAGATAAATAAAAATTAGTTTTTTAATTGTGCCTAGATTGACTGATAAAGTTTTGAAGACAGTCAAAAACAGTTCCATTGTACAGTACTGGCATGTCTAGACTACCGTACAATAAGGTTTCCTGAAACACTGAATTCTTAGCTGCTGGTAGTTGGGACAATGGAGCAGGAAATGTTTGGTAATTTCAGCAGAGTATCGACCAAGTTACGTGAGTACAAGTTGCTATTGTCTTGCATGATGGATCTTCTGCTTTAAGGATTTGCTTCAGTTAGTAATAAATAGTAACGCATTTTATTTTATGTCATCTGGAAGTGCGTTCCATATATCAACTGAAGAGGGCAAGAAAGAATCATTATAGGGATTAGTTCGGCATTTTACTCGACAAAAAATGTTAGCTTTTCTGGTATTATGGGAATGTATATTAATGTGACGAGCAGGTAGGGCGTTGGTTAGGTTAGAAGGACACTTACCATGAACGATCTTATGACATTGGATAGTTTTATGTCTTTACTTTCGTACAAAAAAAAAGGAGTTCCAGTCGGTTTCTATATAATATAGTCTGTCGTGACTTGTGAGTATCAGCTGATAAACCTATTAACTTTAATGTATGCAGATGATACCATCATGTTTACATGCTTCGTCCAAATGAATATCTCTACTGAATAACTTAATTGCTTTTTTTCAGTAATGTAAACTTTATTTGTATCAACTTATATTAATCATGCTTGTTGGCCTCCATGGATGGAAGCGCGCGAGGGGTCTTACTGTGGGAGGACACCGGAGTACCCGGGAAAACCCACGTGGTCGGGCAGGTGACCCCATACCTTTTCACGCTCGATCGGGAAATCGAACCCCGGCCGCCTAGGTGAAAGGCAGGTGTGTTACCACTGTGCCACCCGACCACATTCTTCAAGTTCAAGTTCAATTTATTCCAAGGACCTATCGGCCCAGCAGTTGTCAACTTCTTTATTTTGTTTGCTTAGGAGAGTGTGTTATATACATGTGTGTGATGGTATGCATTATAATAATTTCGGTTGTATGCTCCGCCATCTTGTCCAAATGAATTGTACTGTACTTTTATGTATCATGTAATTCCTGTGTTGTGCTACATTCGGAAATAAACTGAATTGAAATGAAAAGCGAAGAACAAAGATGAGCATGTTAAGTTGGAGTGATCTCTCGTTAAACGGGAGGGCAATAGTCGTTCACAGTTTCTTAAAATAAAATATTGAAAATAGTAAAACGGCACCATGCAGTGTGGATTATATAGTGTAAATGTAACCTAATTTCTGAGATCAGAAAATAGTTTTTTCATATAAAATTATGGAATTCTTGATATAAAATATCCTTTTTCTGACAGGAAAAAATATGTCACGATACCAAAAAATTGAATTCATGGAGTTAAAAATCATTTTCTGATACTTATAGTGAATGAATATAGGATCTTTCACGAGAGTTCATTTCATATGATATTTTATGGAAAGAGTCTTCGCAGTTTTTAAAAAATCTTATTTTGGGAGCCTTGTCGAGCAAAAAGACTCCGAGACGAGTTTCATATAATCTCAAATGCAATGAAAACAAGATACTTTTTATCAAATCACTTAGAAAACTTACATTTTGACAATTTTTTCAAAATCAAAATGTTGAGGAGACAGCCATTCTGTTCCACCATTCACAATATACGACGTCGTGTCATTGTTCATATTATGACGTCACAATGAATTTCTAACTGGCAAATGCTCCATGATATCTTGTACTATTGCTAATAATAATAATATTTATTCAGGTTAAGCATACACAGTACAATAGTATCACATATATGTTATACATGTACAATATTTACATCATTTCGTTATTTCTTAATAGATAAAAATGATGAAAGATTAATAAATAGTATCACAAATATTGTTGAATTATCACAGTTGACATAAAATATCACGGTATACATTCTGGATACTGGATAACAGGTCCATTATGAGATAAAAAAATAAAACGGCGCCTCATATACGGAATATGTACCAAGTCCCTGTGATGCGTCTCTTTATAAAAATATATCGAAACATGGAAATGTTGTAATAAGTGAAATTATATCAGAAAAAAAGTACGAATCAAAACCAAACTGGAGAATGACACCTGCTGAATGTTTTGTAATATAATCAGAAATATTGTATCTCCATTCGTCTTACTAGGGTCATACGTGGCCGATTTAAGTACCGCCCACGTGAAGTTACTTGCTTCAGTTTCAAGTGTATGGACTTTATACGAACATATATAGGAAATGATATGTGTAACGTACAAACAAGGGTAATCTACACGCGTGGACTGTACGTCGTCTTAGGTGGCTTACATTGTCGTCGGTGTAATGAGATATTTAACCTTCATCTAGTTCTGCTCGGAGTCAATCTATAAAGATATATTTACTTTATACAAAGTAACGATGGGCTATGATCCTTTATGTACTCAAATGCTGTAGCTCTTTTTATCGGATCTGTATAAGTGTGTTGTAGGCGTGCTGTCGGAGGTTATGTTGATAGGATATTTATAACATAACTTAGGCCCATCATCTGGCCGCAGCCCAAACTGTGTGGATTATAGCTAGTTGCGGACAACGGTCAAACACCACAGTAAAACCAGACAACGATCAAACACTACAGTAAAACCAGAAAAGTTCAAATTAAATAGGTAAGCATCATAGCTGGTCAGACATAAAACTCGAACACTAAGTAACACTTAATTAAATGGCTGTCTTTCAGTGTCTTTACCTACTGTAAACCGGTCCATGTTTTACTTATTGAAACTTAAGCTAAACTCATGCGAATATTTCTGAGGTGTAATTTAGAGCAAATTTTCATGTGTGCGTATCCTTAGCTGTGAACGAAAAGTTTTTTGTAATTGTCAAAGCCTAAGTTTTCCATTTTTAATGATTAGCGCACTGACAAGTTTTTGGAACTCTCCTGTGTACAATTAAATATCGTTTCTTTCCGCTTGGTGGCGCTAACGACTACTCGAGTAGGAAAAGAACATGGCGGAGAAAGAAGCGTCTGCTGCTAAGAAGGAGCCGGTAATACCGGTCGCTCGGCCTAGAGTGAGAGGTCTCGACCTTCTACGAGACCCACTCCTGAACAAGGTATAAGACGTTTATAAATAACAAAGGTAGTTTTGTACAAAAATGAAGATTATGAATTATTTCTATTTTATAATGTATCGAAATGTTATCGGGTCAAACTGACTGTGCTCAGTGTGCTGTGTGTGCGCGCACTGCAGCCTCACGGATCCGAGTTTTTCGTTTAAACTGCCCCCGTACAACTGTAAATGTTTCTTATTTTATAAATTTTCTTTCAATCGGTATCTTTTTGTATTATTTCACTTTTTGGTATTGCTCACGTTTAAGCCACATGACATGCCTTGGCTTTCGTGGTAACTCGGGAACGTCGACTGATGATTATAACGGCAGACCCTTCAAATCACATTAATACACTTATCTTACAAGGTCGTCACTGCTCTATATCGGTAATTAGCACAAGGACGGACATACAGCTGCATGATAGTGAAAACTGGGGCATACATTATATATACTTGCAGAGTAGCTTTACTCTATATTGTTACATGCTTATAGTTTATTAGTAATAAAACTACAAATATTTTAATCTGACTTGGACATAATTCCAAAGTCCATACACCATGTTAACTATTCCGTTTTTAGTTCATAGTGAACAATCTGAAAGAAGGCAATAATTGTATTATAAATTTTAATATACTACAGTAACCATCCTCTTGTTACTACTAGATGTACTAGTAGCTGCACTGGTGCAGGTCTGTAAAAAAATATACATATAAATATACAGAAAGCTATGTAGGCCTACAGATAACATACAAACTGATCAGATAATGTATCTAATAAGTAGTAAAATCTGTTTAAAAATATATCTGCAAACATGATATATATGACACTGTATTAAGACTTCAAAGAGAAGATCTAGACCAACTTTTCAAACAGGCATTCCCTCAGTCTTCAATTCAGATATTCTGTTGCATTTAGTCATAAATCATTTTGTCTGTGTGTCTGACTGATATCATATGAACCTCTGGATAGATTTAGTTTATATTTACGTACAGAATTTAGGTATTGATGGTCATTGTTCAAGCTAAATGTTAAATGTCAAAGTTTTGACACTTGAATGACCACTTCCAAAATGAAAAGCTTGTGTCCAAGATATCCGATAAACCCCTGGACAACAAAGACACATTCAAATAAAACATGCGTCACATGAATAGTACAAATGTCGCAAAGATGCAACTGCTTTGACCTCCATGTATGTGTGTTGGGGCCTAAGTTTCTTCAGTTTGAATTAATATCAACTGTAATTTTAATGAAATAATGATGTATCCATACATCCCTTGACCATACTTTCAACAGTACAATGACAATGATCCAGTAGTTGAATTGATGTGTTCTATTTATTTAACAAATCCAAACATTTTATTTGTCAGGGCCTGGCATTCACCTTGGAAGAAAGACAGATCCTTGGCATTCATGGTCTTATGCCTCCTGCCCAATTAAACCAAGAACAGCAGGTTTATACAGTGATGGAGAATTTCTATCGCTGGCAAAACGATCTTGATCGCTACATCTATCTCATGGCTCTCCAAGACCGAAATGAAAAACTTTTTTATAAAGTAGTCTCAGATCATGTGGAGCTGATGATGCCAGTAATCTATACTCCAACAGTAGGGTTGGCCTGTCTCAAGTATGGCCTCATCTACAGAAAACCCAGGTAGGGAACATGTAAATCATCTTCTCATCTACAGATACCCAGTAAGAGAACATGCATATGTAAATCATCTTCTCATCTACAGATACTCAGTTAGAGAACATGTATATCATCTTCTCATCTACAGATACTCAGTTAGAGAACATGTATATCATCTTCTCATCTACAGATACTCAGAGAACATGTAAATCATCTTCTCATTTACAGAAAACTTTAAAAAGGAACACGTACATCATCTCATCTAAAGAAAACTTAAATAGGGAACACATATATATCATCTTCTCATCTATAGAAAACTTTAATAGGGAACATGTACATCATCTTCTCATCTACAGAAAACTTGGTTAGGGAACATGTATATGTTCATTGGGGAACAAACCATGCTATACTTTATCAAGAATCTGACTTAATACCACTTACTAAAAGAAGACTTTGCTATTATTATAACAATTTATCACTTTCATATAATCGTGTGGCCTAATTCCCGTTGCAGCAAAGATCTGCACAATGAAATATTCTGAAATGAAAAAAAAAATGTACATTATCTTCTCATCTACAAAAAACTCAAATAGGGAACTGGTACATCATCTTCTCATTTACAGAAAACTCAAATAAGGATCACTACATCATCTTCTCTTCTACAAAATCCAGGAATGAATAATGTATCAATTACTTGTATGCATATTGTAGAGTTAATAACACTGTACTTAAATTAGTAGCCCTGGGCTTGTTTGGTAGTCATGGCGATAAATGTGTATCTTTATAGAGCACTTTACCCTACCACCTTAACTTTCTTTAATTACTACATGTAATTTTCTCCATTTGCAAAAATGAAAAAATTCTATATATATTGTTCATTGTCTTTAATTTCAGTCCAAAAAGGGTTACTTGTGTATACACTATGTAGTCTAAAATAGGGGGTTTACTTGTAGTATCCACTCTATTGAGTCTAGATCTGTTTCTTTGTTATTCTGGAACACCAATTATGTAATTCATAACCAGATTCTCACCAACGTCCCTTCTGAAGGATTAAAATTCTTCCATAATAGAAGTAAGAAAAATGCACTTTAAATAAATTTGGAAACAAAAATGAGGAATAAACTTGTGTATATATAGTAGGACGGATGTAGACCTCATTGTTATGGAGACTGGTCTAGAATGATTAGTGTCATTAGTGTGAGAGACTGGTCTAGAATGGTTAGTGTATGATAATATATATTGGCTCCCTGTGAAGGTGCCCATCTGGTGTATAACCACACTGAGTCAACAACTGCCTTCTATGTACTGTATTGATTTCAGGACAATTTTGAAAGCAACTGTTCTGGTAAAAGCACCGAATATCATTTAGGCTGTGGGATCAAACCTTTCTGTCGAAGGGTAAATTATGAAGGACATTGTCCACAGTGAACTGCAAATTTAGTGATTTCAGTAAAAGATGCTCTAAACATAATGATAATGCTATAGTTCTGAGACAGGCTCAGTAAAAGATGCTCTAAACATAATGATAATGCTATAGTTCTGAGACAGGCTCAGGAAAAGATGCTCTAAACATAATGATAATGCTATAGTTCTGAGACAGGCTCAGTAAAAGATGCTCTAAATATAATGATAATGCTATAGTTCTGAGACAGGCTCAGTAAAAGATGCTCTAAACATAATGATTATGCTATAGTTCTGAGACAGGCTTTTGAAGAGTTCAACTATCCATAGGTATTAGATTGTTGGAATTACAAAACTCTAATGCTGTATATATATGAGGTTTTCTCTGGTCATATATACAATTACTATAAACGATAATTTTTTGGCTCTAGTGCCGTTTTTAGTGTTGATGGAGTGTTAAGAATCCATATAAGTGATATAAAAACTGATAATAGAACTATATAATGATTCAATTTGCATTACTATTTCATGTTAAACTTGGCACTGTAATTTTGTATTTCAGAGGTCTGTACATCACAATCAAAGACAAGGGCCATGTGGCCGATGTTCTCAGTAACTGGCCAATCGATGATGTTAAGGTAACTTGACCAATTCACCTGATAAGAAGCTTGTTTCATTACTTATTAACCTGAAAGGAGAAAAAGTTTGTCAGTTTGGGATGGGTCTTTGTCCTATTTCAGGAAGAAAAATGATCAACTGGGAAAAAAATGTTGAGGAAAAACCTAAAATTTGAAAATTATGCATCAATATACATCTGTTTAAAAATATTTGTTGGAAAATTGATTGTCAATGAGATCCAGACATGGTGTTTGTTGCCTGATGTAATAACATAAGTAGCCAGCTGGCCAGTATATAATTACACAGTGTTTCTGATGCAGGCTATCGTGGTGACGGATGGTGAGAGGATCCTAGGTTTGGGAGACTTAGGATGTTACGGGATGGGAATTCCTGTAGGAAAGCTGTCACTGTACACTGGACTGGCTGGCATCAAACCAAACCACTGTCTTCCCATCATGCTCGATGTCGGCACTAATAACGAGGTAACACTGCTGTAATGTAGAATACTGGTTGTATCTTCTCACATACTATTGACTGCCAACCTGACGGGTAGTTCAGGACACCTTTCCTTGTTACTAATTGTTATCTACCATATTTCCAGACTTTACTCAAGGACCCACTGTACATTGGTCTACGTCAGAAACGGGCACCGGGGCCCAAATATGACGAGTTTGTTGATGAGTTCATGTCAGCTGTTGTTGCTAGGTATGTACAGAACTATTAACATTCTCATGGTTTATTTTAGTATCAGAAATTAATGAAAAATAATTTTCTTTAAAAACATTTTAATGGTATTGAAGATAAAGTTTATACAATAAAGACAAATTTGATTGTGTTATACTACCGGATATTGGAGTTATTCTTTTAACCACAGGTATGGGCCAAGTACCCTGATACAATTTGAGGACTTTGGTAACCACAACGCCTTCAGGTTCCTAGAAAAGTACAGAAAGGGGTACTGTACATTTAATGATGACATTCAAGGTAAGGTTTAGTTGATCTATCTATATAAATGCATACACATGTATTGGAACTGAAGAAATATTTCAAAAGCTTTTTTAAAGAGAAACATGTTCATTTCTTAATAAGACAGTGACAAGAAAGGAGTATAGATACAGTTGTTTTACAGGTACAGCAGCGGTCGCTGTGGCCGGTATACTGGCAAGTCTCAAAATCACCTGCAAATCTCTGCACCAGAATGTGTTTCTGTTTCAAGGAGCAGGGGAGGTAATATTCCGACTCAGAGTGCATACTTATACCAGTGATTGACATGATTATACTGTGTTTACTGACTGTTTGGTAGAGTTGTGTAGACTCTCATGAAGCCATACTATCATAAGCCAAAACATTTGACCAATATAGGCATTTGACATTTTCCTCTGGAGTATTAGGGTACAATAAAATATATCTAATGAGTGTAATATGTGATATATTGGTATATTCCAAAAGAAGCACCATTTTATTTAAATTAAAATTAAAATGAAATACCTTAACAAGCCTTAGTTTGACCACCATTTTAGTCTTTCTGTGACAGGTTTACCAGATATACTGTAATAAATATTCCAGGCCTCTATTGGGATCGCCAAGCTGCTTATGATGGCTATGAAAGAGTCGGGAATGACGGAGACTGAGGCTCTCGAAAGGATTTGGATGGTTGATTCTCGTGGTCTTATTGTTAAGGTGATTTGATTTTTGGTGTCAAATAAACCTGTTACCTCCCTCAAAGTGATTGACATCTGTACAGAATTTATTATAGATAAAAATCTTCCATGTTGGATATAATTCCCCATTCGACTGTATGCTAGTATATACCATATACGCAAATAAGCCCCTAACATAAAAAAAAAAGTTATTGAAGTTTAGGAAGTGCTTGTTTCTGAACAACTTTTAGCTTAGTATTTGAACTTTGATAATTCTGCAAAAATTAAAGCTGTTTATTTGTAGTCATTTATAAACTAAATTCTATATCTTCTCAGATACATATAGAGTGTAAGGACAAGTTGTTAATTTTCCTTTTAGGTATTAATTTTACTGAATTTTAAGAATATTGCTTTTTATCTAAAATGATAATTAAATCCCAATTATTTTACTCAAATTTGTATTGATATTTTACTGGTGTGTTAAAACTTGACCTGCTTATATCAGAATCGTCCATCAGGCGGAGTAACTGGGGAGAAGATCTTGTTTGCCCAGGACTCCAAACCGATTGACAAACTTGAAGATGTAATCAAGGAGATCAAGCCCACAGCTATCATAGGTAAAATAAGGAAATTTCTGTCATTTTTGTTTTTGTTGATGGGATCCTCACTCCACAAATGTTGGTAGAGGTTGAGCAAACACTAAAAAGCATATTTTTGTCAAGTTATTCCTAGATGTGAGGTATTACAAAGGAAATCAATACAAGTGTATCACACTATACTGTGTGTATTACCTAAATAAGTGATCAACAGTTTAGTTTTAAGAACAATACCTGACAATCACTTTGATCTCCATTATCATTATTAAAAGAGTCCAATCAACTATTTCATCAAATTAACTTCCAGGAGCTGCAGCGGTGCCGGGTGCATTTAATGAGCAGGTATTGAAGGACATGGCTGCCAATCATGAAAGACCAATCATATTTGCTCTCAGCAATCCAACCAGTAAGGCAGAATGCACAGCTGAACAGGCATATCAACACACTGAGGTAGATATTGGTTATCTCCCTTATATTTACACCATATAGCAAGTCCAACTGTTCACATGGGTTATCTCCCTTATATTTACACCATATAGCAAGTCTACAATGACCAAGCTTATTATACCCCCGCAACGAAGTTAGGGGGGTATACTGGAATCAGGTTGTCTGTCCGTCCGTCCGTCTGTCCGTCTGTCCGTCTGTCTGTAGACGCATTTTGTCCGGACAACTCCTCCTAAACCGATGGGCCAATTCAAATGAAACTTTACACAAATAGTAATGATCATGTGTAGATGTGCATGCCACTTTATTTTTCTCAAAATTATGGTTGCTATGGCAACTGGTCACTATAAACAGGTTTTCCTATAAGAACCATAACTTTAAGTTTGTCCGGACAACTCCTAAACCGAAGGGCTGATTTCAATGAAACTTCACACAAATATAGAGGACCATGTGTAGATGTGCATGCCACTTTTTTTTTTTAGCCCACCATCATCAGATGGTGGGCTATTCAAATCGCCCTGCGTCCGTGGTCTGTCGTCCGTCCGTCCGTCCGTCCCTCCGTCCGTCCCTCCGTCCGTCCGTCCCTCCGTCCGTCCGTAAACAATTCTTGTTATCGCTATTTCTGAGAAAGTACTGAAGGGATCTTTCTCAAATTTCATATGTAGGTTCCCCTTGGTGCCTAGTTACGCATATTGCATTTTGGGACCGATCAGAAAACAAAATGGCCGACAGGCAGCCATCTTGGATTTTGACCATAGAAGTTTGTTATCGCTATTTCTGAGAAAGTACTGAAGGGATCTTTCTCAAATTTCATATGTGGGTTCCCCTTGGTGCCTAGTTATGCACATTGCATTTTGGGACCGATCGGAAAACAAGATGGCCGTTTGGCAGCCATCTTGGATTTTGACAATTGAAGTTTGTTATCGCTATTTCTGAGAAAGTACTGAAGGGATCTTTCTCAAATTTCATATGTAGGTTCCCCTTGGTGCCTAGTTACGCATATTGCATTTTGGGACCGATCAGAAAACAAAATGGCCGACAGTCAGCCATCTTGGATTTTGACCATAGAAGTTTGTTATCGCTATTTCTGAGAAAGTACTGAAGGGATCTTTCTCAAATTTCATCTGTGGGTTCCCTTTGGTGCCTAGTTATGCACATTGCATTTTGGGACCGATAGGAAAACAAGATGGCAGTTAGGCAGCCATCTTGGATTTTGACAATTGAAGTTTGTTATCGCTATTTTTGAGCAAGTACTGAAGGGATCTTTCTCAAATTTCATACGTAGATTCCCCTTGGTGCCTTGTTATGCATGTTATATTTTGGGACCGATCGGAAAACAAGATGGCCGTTTGGCAGCCATCTTGGATTTTGACAATTGAAGTTTGTTATCGCTATTTCTGAGAAAGTACTGAAGGGATCTTTCTCAAATTTCATATGTAGGTTCCCCTTGGTGCCTAGTTACGCATATTGCATTTTGGGACCGATCAGAAAACAAAATGGCCGACAGGCAGCCATCTTGGATTTTGACCATAGAAGTTTGTTATCGCTATTTCTGAGAAAGTACTGAAGGGATCTTTCTCAAATTTCATATGTGAGTTCCCTTTGGTGCCTAGTTATGCACATTGCATTTTGGGACCGATCGGAAAACAACATGGCCGACAGGCAGCCATCTTGGATTTTGACCATTGAAGTTTGTTATCGCTATTTCTGAGAAAGTACTGAAGGGATCTTTCTCAAATTTCATATGTAGGTTCCCCTTGGTGCCTAGTTACGCATATTGCATTTTGGGACCGATCAGAAAACAAAATGGCCGACAGGCAGCCATCTTGGATTTTGACCATAGAAGTTTGTTATCGCTATTTCTGAGAAAGTACTGAAGGGATCTTTCTCAAATTTCATATGTGGGTTCCCCTTGGTGCCTAGTTATGCACATTGCATTTTGGGACCGATCGGAAAACAAGATGGCCGTTTGGCAGCCATCTTGGATTTTGACAATTGAAGTTTGTTATCGCTATTTCTGAGAAAGTACTGAAGGGATCTTTCTCAAATTTCATATGTAGGTTCCCCTTGGTGCCTAGTTACGCATATTGCATTTTGGGACCGATCAGAAAACAAAATGGCCGACAGTCAGCCATCTTGGATTTTGACCATAGAAGTTTGTTATCGCTATTTCTGAGAAAGTACTGAAGGGATCTTTCTCAAATTTCATATGTGGGTTCCCTTTGGTGCCTAGTTATGCACATTGCATTTTGGGACCGATAGGAAAACAAGATGGCAGTTAGGCAGCCATCTTGGATTTTGACAATTGAAGTTTGTTATCGCTATTTTTGAGCAAGTACTGAAGGGATCTTTCTCAAATTTCATACGTAGATTCCCCTTGGTGCCTTGTTATGCATGTTATATTTTGGGACCGATCGGAAAACAAGATGGCCGTTTGGCAGCCATCTTGGATTTTGACAATTGAAGTTTGTTATCGCTATTTCTGAGAAAGTACTGAAGGGATCTTTCTCAAATTTCATATGTAGGTTCCCCTTGGTGCCTAGTTACGCATATTGCATTTTGGGACCGATCAGAAAACAAAATGGCCGACAGGCAGCCATCTTGGATTTTGACCATAGAAGTTTGTTATCGCTATTTCTGAGAAAGTACTGAAGGGATCTTTCTCAAATTTCATATGTGAGTTCCCTTTGGTGCCTAGTTATGCACATTGCATTTTGGGACCGATCGGAAAACAACATGGCCGACAGGCAGCCATCTTGGATTTTGACCATTGAAGTTTGTTATCGCTATTTCTGAGAAAGTACTGAAGGGATCTTTCTCAAATTTCATATGTAGGTTCCCCTTGGTGCCTAGTTACGCATATTGCATTTTGGGACCGATCAGAAAACAAAATGGCCGACAGGCAGCCATCTTGGATTTTGACCATAGAAGTTTGTTATCGCTATTTCTGAGAAAGTACTGAAGGGATCTTTCTCAAATTTCATATGTGAGTTCCCTTTGGTGCCTAGTTATGCACATTGCATTTTGGGACCGATCGGAAAACAACATGGCCGACAGGCAGCCATCTTGGATTTTGACCATTGAAGTTTGTTATCGCTATTTCTGAGAAAGTACTGAAGGGATCTTTCTCAAATTTCATATGTAGGTTCCCCTTGGTGCCTAGTTACGCATATTGCATTTTGGGACCGATCAGAAAACAAAATGGCCGACAGGCAGCCATCTTGGATTTTGACCATAGAAGTTTGTTATCGCTATTTCTGAGAAAGTACTGAAGGGATCTTTCTCAAATTTCATATGTGGGTTCCCCTTGGTGCCTAGTTATGCACATTGCATTTTGGGACCGATCGGAAAACAAGATGGCCGTTTGGCAGCCATCTTGGATTTTGACAATTGAAGTTTGTTATCGCTATTTCTGAGAAAGTACTGAAGGGATCTTTCTCAAATTTATATGTAGGTTCCCCTTGGTGCCTAGTTACGCATATTGCATTTTGGGACCGATCAGAAAACAAAATGGCCGACAGTCAGCCATCTTGGATTTTGACCATAGAAGTTTGTTATCGCTATTTCTGAGAAAGTACTGAAGGGATCTTTCTCAAATTTCATATGTGGGTTCCCTTTGGTGCCTAGTTATGCACATTGCATTTTGGGACCGATCGGAAAACAAGATGGCCGTAAGGCAGCCATCTTGGATTTTGACAATTGAAGTTTGTTATCGCTATTTTTGAGCAAGTACTGAAGGGATCTTTCTCAAATTTCATACGTAGATTCCCCTTGGTGCCTTGTTATGCATGTTATATTTTGGGACCGATCGGAAAACAACATGGCCGACAGGCAGCCATCTTGGATTTTGACCTTTGAAGTTTGTTATCGCTATTTCTGAGAAAGTACTGAAGGGATCTTTCTCAAATTTCATATGTAGGTTCCCCTTGGTGCCTAGTTACGCATATTGCATTTTGGGACCGATCAGAAAACAAAATGGCCGACAGGCAGCCATCTTGGATTTTGACCATAGAAGTTTGTTATCGCTATTTCTGAGAAAGTACTGAAGGGATCTTTCTCAAATTTCATATGTGGGTTCCCCTTGGTGCCTAGTTATGCACATTGCATTTTGGGACCGATCGGAAAACAACATGGCCGACAGGCAGCCATCTTGGATTTTGACCATTGAAGTTTGTTATCGCTATTTCTGAGAAAGTACTGAAGGGATCTTTCTCAAATTTCATATGTAGGTTCCCCTTGGTGCCTAGTTACGCATATTGCATTTTGGGACCGATCAGAAAACAAAATGGCCGACAGGCAGCCATCTTGGATTTTGACCATAGAAGATTGTTATCGCTATTTCTGAGAAAGTACTGAAGGGATCTTTCTCAAATTTCATATGTGGGTTCCCCTTGGTGCCTAGTTATGCACATTGCATTTTGGGACCGATCGGAAAACAAGATGGCCGTTTGGCAGCCATCTTGGATTTTGACAATTGAAGTTTGTTATCGCTATTTCTGAGAAAGTACTGAAGGGATCTTTCTCAAATTTATATGTAGGTTCCCCTTGGTGCCTAGTTACGCATATTGCATTTTGGGACCGATCAGAAAACAAAATGGCCGACAGTCAGCCATCTTGGATTTTGACCATAGAAGTTTGTTATCGCTATTTCTGAGAAAGTACTGAAGGGATCTTTCTCAAATTTCATATGTGGGTTCCCTTTGGTGCCTAGTTATGCACATTGCATTTTGGGACCGATCGGAAAACAAGATGGCCGTAAGGCAGCCATCTTGGATTTTGACAATTGAAGTTTGTTATCGCTATTTTTGAGCAAGTACTGAAGGGATCTTTCTCAAATTTCATACGTAGATTCCCCTTGGTGCCTTGTTATGCATGTTATATTTTGGGACCGATCGGAAAACAACATGGCCGACAGGCAGCCATCTTGGATTTTGACCTTTGAAGTTTGTTATCGCTATTTCTGAGAAAGTACTGAAGGGATCCTTCTCAAATTTCATATGTAGGTTCTCCTTGGTGCCTAGTTATGCATATTGCATTTTTGGACCGATCAGAAAACAACATGGCCGACAGGCAGCCATCTTGGATTTTGACCATAGAAGTTTGTTATCGCTATTTCTGAAAAAGTACTGAAGGGATCTTTTTCAATTTTCATATGTAGGTTCTCCTTGGTCCGTCGTATTGCATTTTTTGGACCAATCTGAAAACATTGTCGACAGACAACCATTATCGCTTAATCTCAAATTTCATATATAAGTTTAATTTCCCTTGTTTAAAAAGTACTGGAGGGATATTTCTCAATTGATACAGATTAGTAAAATGAAGGGAAAAGTAGAGAAAAGATCAATCTGACATGGAACCTATGAAGATCATTCAATGGTGGGCGCCAAGATCCCTCTGGGATCTCTTGTTCAAAACTATGGTTGCTATGGCAACTGGTCACTATAAACAGGTTTTCTGATAAGAACCATAACTTAAAGTTTGTCCGGACAACTCCTCCTAAACCCAAGGGCCGATTTCAATGAAACTTCACACAAATATAGAGGACCATGTGTAGATGTGCATGCCACTTTTTTTTTTTTTTCAAAACTATGGTTGCTATGGCAACTGGTCACTATAAACAGGTTTTCTGATAAGAACCATAACTTAAAGTTTGTCCGGACAACTCCTCCTAAACCCAAGGGCCGATTTCAATGAAACTTCACACAAATATAGAGGACCATGTGTAGATGTGCATGCCACTTTTTTTTTTTCTTTCAAAACTATGGTTGCTATGGCAACTGGTCACTATAAACAGGTTTTCTGATAAGAACCATAACTTAAAGTTTGTCCGGACAACTCCTCCTAAACCGAAAGGCCGATTTCAATGAAACTTCACACAAATATAGAGGACCAAGTGTAGATGTGCATGCCAATTTATTTTTCTCAAAATTATGGTTGCTATGGCAACTGGTCACTATAAACAGGTTTTCAGATAAGAACCATAACTTTAAGTTTGTCCGGATAACTCCTCCTAAACGAAATGGCCAATTTCAATGAAACTTCACACAAATATAGAGGACGATGGGTAGATGTGCATGCCACTTTCTTTTTTTTTTTTTTAGCCCACCATCATCAGATGGTGGGCTATTCAAATCGCCCTGCGTCCGTGGTCCGTCGTCCGTCCGTCCGTCCCTCCGTCCGTCCGTCCGTCCGTCCGTAAACAATTCTTGTTATCGCTAATCCTCAGAAAGTACTGAAGGGATCTTTCTCAAATTTCATATGTAGGTTCCCCTTGGTGCCTAGTTATGCATATTGCATTTTGGGACCGATCGGAAAACAACATGGCCGACAGGCAGCCATCTTGGATTTTGACCATTGAAGTTTGTTATCGCTATTTCTGAGAAAGTACTGAAGGGATCTTTCTCAAATTTCATATGTTGGTTTCCCTTGGTGCCTAGTTATGCATATTCCATTTTGGGATCGATCGGAAAACAACATGGCCGACAGGCGGCCATCTTGGATTTTGACCATTGAAGTTTGTTATCGCTATTTCTGAGAAAGTACTGAAGGGATCTTTCTGAAATTTCATATGTGGGTTTCCCTTGGTGCCTAGTTATGCATATTGCATTTTGAGACCAATCGGAAAACAACATGGCCGACAGGCAGCCATCTTGGATTTTGACCATTGAAGTTTGTTATCGCTATTTCTGAGAAAGTACTGAAGGGATCTTTCTCAAATTTCATATGTGGGTTTCCCTTGGTGCCTAGTTATGCATATTGCATTTTGGGACCGATCGGAAAACAACATGGCCGACAGGCAGCCATCTTGGATTTTGACCATTGAAGTTTTTTATCGCTATTCCTGAGAAAGCACTGAAGGGATATTTCTCAAATTTCATATGTGGGTTTGCCTTGGTGCCTAGTTATGCATATTGCATTTTGGGACCGATCGGAAAACAACATGGCCGACAGGCAGCCATCTTGGATTTTGACCATTGAAGTTTGTTATCGCTATTTCTGAGAAAGTACTGAAGGGATCTTTCTCAAATTTCATATGTAGGTTCCCCTTGGTGCCTAGTTATGCATATTGCATTTTGGGACCGATCGGAAAACAACATGGCCGACAGGCAGCCATCTTGTATTTTGACCATTGAAGTTTGTTATCGCTATTTCTGAGAAAGCACTGAAGGGATCTTTCTCAAATTTCATATGTGGGTTTCCCTTGGTGCCTAGTTATGCATATTGCATTTAGGGACCGATCGGAAAACAACATGGCCGACAGGCAGCCATCTTGGATTTTGACCATTGAAGTTTGTTATCGCTATTTCTGAAAAAGCGATGAAGGGATATTTCTCAAATTTCATATGTGGGTTTCCCTTGGTGCCTAGTTATGCATATTGCATTTTGGGATTGATCAGAAAACAACATGGCCGACAGGCAGCCATCTTGGAATTTGACCATTGAAGTTTGTTATCGCTATTTCTGAGAAAGTACTGAAGGGATCTTTCTCAAATTTCATATGTAGGTTCCCCTTGGTGCCTTGTTATGCATATTGCATTTTGGGACCGATCGGAAAACAACCTAGCCGACAGGCAGCCATCTTGGATTTTGACCATTGAAGTTTGTTATCGCTATTTCTGAGAAAGTACTGAAGGGATCTTTCTCAAATTTCATATGTAGGTTCCCCTTGGTGCCTAGTTATGCATAATGCATTTTGAGACCAATCAGAAAACAACATGGCCGACAGGCAGCCATCTTGGATTTTGACAATTGAAGTTTGTTATCGCTATTTCTGAAAAAGTACTGAAGGGATCATTCTCAAATTTCATATGTAGGTTTCCCTTGGTGCCTTGTTATGCATATTGCATTTTGAGACCAATCAGAAAACAACATGGCCGACAGGCAGTCATCTTGGATTTTGACAATTGAAGTTTGTTATCGCTAATTCTCAGAAAGCACTGAAGGGTTCTTCCTGAAATTTCATATGTAGGTTCCCCTTCGTGCCTAGTTATGCATATTGCATTTTGAGACCAATCGGAAAACAACATGGCCGACAGGCAGCCATCTTGGATTTTGACAATTGAAGTTTGTTATCGCTATTTCTCAGAAAGTACTGAAGGAATCTTTCTCAAATTCCATATATAGGTTCCCCTTGGTGCCTAAATCTTAAATTTTATATATAGGTTTCCCTTGTTTGAAAAGTACTAGAGGTTTCTTCTGAATTTACACAGATTAGTAAGACTTAGAAGAAGAGAAAAGTAGAGAAAAGATCAATCTGACATGGAACCTATGAAGAACATTCAATGGTGGGCGCCAAGATCCCTCTGGGATCTCTTGTTTAAATTATGGTTGCTATGGCAACTGGTCTCCGATAAGAACCATAACTTTATGCTTGTCCGGACAACTCCTCCTAAACCGAAGGGCCGATTTCAATGAAACTTCACACAAATATAGAGGACCATGGGCAAATGTGCATGCCACTTTCTTTTTCTCAAAGTTATAGTTGTTATGGCAACTGGTCACTATATTACTGGGTTATCTTAGTTAGCCTCTAATTAACAGTTCCAATTCACCATTGACTCGTGCAGATTGCGGGGGTATTAGTCAGCCATCCTGGCATAAACGACCAGGCCCCAGATGTTCACATAGGTTATCTCCCTTATATTTACACCATTCAGCAGAGTCCACAATGACTGAGCTAATAAAGAGACATGTTCATATGGATTATCTCCCTTATATTTACACTGTACAGCAGAGTCCACAATGAATGACCAAGCTTATAATTAAGAGACATGTTCACATAGGTTATCTCCCTTATATTTACAATTTTCAGTAAATTTCTGTATTCATTTAATGAATAATTTAGCCATTTTCATGAAATGTTTTCTCTTAACAGAGATATTTTTTCTATTATACTATATTTTGCTTTAGGGACGGTGTGTTTTTGCTAGTGGCAGTCCATTTAAAGAAGTGACCTATGGTGGAAAGAAGTATTGCCCAGGGCAAGGCAACAATGCCTACGTGTTTCCTGGAGTGGCACTGGCTGTCATTGCATGTGACATCAGAGTCATCACTGAGGAAATCTTCCTGGAGTCAGCTAAAGTATGTATTGCTTTTTTAAAGATTTAAGTTAGTTTATGATGTATTTTCCTTCCTTGTACATTCCTTCATAACTAATGTATGTTACTATAGTTACTGGCGGATACGGTAACGAAGGATGACCTTGCTGAAGGTCGTGTCTACCGTTCCCTTGTCTGTATCTGTTGTATGTTACTATAGTTACTGGCGGATATGGTGATGACCTTGCTGAAGGTCGTGTCTACCCTCCTTGTCTGTATCTGTTGTATGTTATTATAGTTACTGGCGGACATGGTGATGACCTTGCTGAAGGTCGAGTCTACTCTCCCTTGTCTGTATCTGTCGTATGTTACTATAGTTACTGGCGGATATGGTGATGACCTTGCTGAAGGTCGTGTCTACCCTCCCTTGTCTGTATCTGTTGTATGTTACTATAATTACTGGCGGATATGGTGATGACCTTGCTGAAGGTCGTGTCTACCCTCCCTTGTCTATATATGTTGTATGTTACTATAGTTACTGGCGGACATGGTGACGAAGGATAATCTTGCTGAAGGTCGTATCTACCCTCCCTTGTCTATATCTGTTGTATGTTACTATAGTTACTGGCGGACATGGTGACGAAGGATAATCTTGCTGAAGGTCGTGTCTACCCTCCCTTGTCCAACATTCTAGAAGTGTCCACCAAGATGGCTGTTGGTTTACTCGAGTATGCTTACATGAACAAGTACGCCCACCTCTACCCGGAGCCTGCTGACAAGGAGGCATATATACGTTCCCTTCAGTACAACACTGACTATGACAACTTTGTACCACCCATGTACAGCTGGCCGGAGTCTAACATGTAAGCTATAATACAAGCTGTGATGTAACCATCAGTCACCACCAGACGTAGATGTAATGATGATCTTTAGAATTAAGTTGATATTACTGGGACAATTTATCTATATCAGATTCACACATATAAAGATGCTTCCAACTAGTTTGGTTTGAAGAAACTGTATTTTGATTGGAAAGCCATGAATCAAGTTTAGATTTTGTGGTTATTATTGAATGATACTTCTGTATGATATTTATTTTTATTTTGCCATTGTTTCCAACTACATCAATCACTACTATAGTATAGACATGAGCAATAATTTGTTGTTAATGGATTGAATTAATGTGATCGCTGTGTTTACCTTAATGTGTTGATTACAGAGTGTCTAGGGAAGGGTTTGTATATTACTAACGTGTGATGTTACACACTTTTACACTATTTTGCAGTCGTGTTATGTCACTGATAGGTTGAAGTATACCATTATGATCTATTCTTATCTTTTTATGTTGTTTATAACTCTACGACAGCAAAGATATTTTTTATCTTGGATTTAGTTAATTTGCTGTGTTTTTCACGTTAAAAAGTTTTATTTTTAAAGTGTTTGTCACAGATGATCTTTTTGTTGTTATACCTGTTATAAGTCTGTGATAAACTACAACAAAGGATGATTATGGAACTAACCACACTCGGCTAACCTGACTGTCATACATTCCAAACATCTACACAAAGTTTAGCTATACCAAACACTGAGAATGAATACTTAATTATACATTGAATTACATCACAATTCATGAATATTATACACAGTTGATGACATCACAATTCATGAATATTATACACAGTTGATGACATCACAATTCATGAATATTATACACAGTTGATGACATCACAATTCATGAATATTATACACAGTTGATGACATCACAATTCATGAATGTTATTATACACAGTTGATGATTACTTACTTATACAAAGTTAAACTTACTATGCTGCTATCTGTTGGAAAACAATTTGTTGAAGTATATATTCTTATTTAAAGATTTAAACTTCAAAAGTCTTAGATCTCTGTCAGCTATAAGATCTCTGTCAGCTATAAGATTCATGTCAGCTATAAGGTAAATGTCAGCTATAAGGTTAATGTCAGCTATAAGGTCAATGTCAGCTATAAGATCTCTGTCAGCTATAGGATTCATGTCAGCTATAAGGTTAATGTCAGCTATAAGGTTAATGTCAGCTATAAGGTCAATGTCAGCTATAAGGTCAATGTCAGCTATAAGATCTATGTCAGCTATAAGATCTATGTCAGCTATAAGATTTATGTCAGCTATAAGATCTATATATGTCAGCGATAAGATTTATGTCAACGATAAGATTTATGTCAGCTATAAGGTTAATGTCAGCTATAAGATCTATGTCAGCTATAAGGTTAATGTCAGCTATAAGATTTATGTCAGCTATAAGATTTATGTCAGCTATAAGATCTATATATGTCAACTATAAGATTTATGTCAGCTATAAGATCTATATATGTCAGCTATAAGATCTATATATGTCAGCTATAAGATCTATATATGTCAGCGACAAGATCTATGTCAGCTATAAGATTTATGTCAACTATAAGATTTATGTCAGCTATAAGATCTATGTCAGCTATAAGATTCATGTCAGCTATAAGATCTATGTCAGCTATAAGAATTATGTCAGCTATAAGATGTTTTGGCCACCAGATACATTTGTAGTTAAGCGGTGAAGTGGTGGCCGCCACATTAATTAATTTCACAACCACGAAAAATGTATTCTTAGTTGAGCCTTATACTCTTTTGTACACTGGATATATCTTCATGACTTTATACAAAGCTAATTTTACTTTATAAACATGTAACCACAATGAGTTCCAGCTGTAACATTACAATATAGAAAACACTTTTCAGTATTTTAATAAACCAAGACGTTAAAATGATTACTGTCCAAGCATTTTTACCTGTTACGTGTTTATTAGTTTGTTTAGTTGTTGATTTGTAGTATTTGTTGTTTAAGTGAATAAAAAAACCCTGATTTGTTGACTTTCTCATCACATAATCAATAACTGACCTTTAACATTGTGTGTTTGATGTTTAGCACTTTGTGATACTTTGTTTGACGACGTGAAGGATTCTGTTGTGTTCTGTACATGAGTGTTAACCTGTAGTATTAACCCACAACACTGCAGTAACACCACAGTAATCTGTAACCTGTAGTATTAACGTACAACACTGTAGTGACACCACAGGAATCTGTAACCTGTAGTATTAACCCACAACACTGTAGTGACACCACAGGAATCTGTAACCTGTAGTATTAACCCACAACACTGTAGTGACACCACAGGAATCTGTAACCTGTAGTATTAACCCACAACACTGTAGTGATACCACAGGAATCTGTAACCTGTAGTATTAACCCACAACACTGTAGTGACACCACAGGAATCTGTAACCTGTAGTATTAACCCACAACACTGTAGTGATACCACAGGAATCTGTAACCTGTAGTATTAACGTACAACACTGTAGTGACACCACAGGAATCTGTAACCTGTAGTATTAACCCACAACACTGTAGTGACACCACAGGAATCTAACCTGTAGTATTAACCCATTACACTGTAGTGATACCACAGGAATCTGTAACCTGTAGTATTAACGTACAACACTGTAGTGACACCACAGGAATCTGTAACCTGTAGTATTAACCCACAACACTGTAGTGACACCACAGTAATCTGTAACCTGTAGTATTAACCCACAACACTGTAGTGACACCACAGGAATCTGTAACCTGTAGTATTAACCCACAACACTGTAGTGACACCACAGGAATCTGTAACCTGTAGTATTAACCCACAACACTGTAGTGATACCACAGGAATCTGTAACCTGTAGTATTAACCCACAACACTGTAGTGACACCACAGGAATCTGTAACCTGTAGTATTAACCCACAACACTGTAGTGATACCACAGGAATCTGTAACCTGTAGTATTAACGTACAACACTGTAGTGACACCACAGGAATCTGTAACCTGTAGTATTAACCCACAACACTGTAGTGACACCACAGGAATCTGTAACCTGTAGTATTAACCCACAACACTGTAGTGATACCACAGGAATCTGTAACCTGTAGTATTAACCCACAACACTGTAGTGACACCACAGGAATCTGTAACCTGTAGTATTAACCCACAACACTGTAGTGATACCACAGGAATCTGTAACCTGTAGTATTAACGTACAACACTGTAGTGACACCACAGGAATCTGTAACCTGTAGTATTAACCCACAACACTGTAGTGACACCACAGGAATCTGTAACCTGTAGTATTAACCCACAACACTGTAGTGACACCACAGGAATCTGTAACCTGTAGTATTAACCCACAACACTAGTGATACCACAGGAATCTGTAACCTGTAGTATTAACCCACAACACTGTAGTGACACCACAGGAATCTGTAACCTGTAGTATTAACCCACAACACTGTAGTGATACCACAGGAATCTGTAACCTGTAGTATTAACCCACAACACTGTAGTGACACCACAGGAATCTGTAACCTGTAGTATTAACCCACAACACTGTAGTGATACCACAGGAATCTGTAACCTGTAGTATTAACCCACAACACCGTAGTGACACCACAGGAATCTGTATCCTGTAGTATTAACCCACAACACTGTAGTGACACCACAGGAATCTGTAACCTGTAGTATTAACCCACAACGCTATAGTGACACCACAGGAATCTGTAACCTGTAGTATTAACCCACAACACTGTAGTGACACCACAGGAATCTGTAACCTGTAGTATTAACCCACAACACTGTAGTGATACCACAGGAATCCATTCTGTATCCTGTAGTATTAACCCACAACACTGTAGTGACACCACAGGAATCTGTAACCTGTAGTATTAACCCACAACACCGTAGTGACACCACAGGAATCTGTATCCTGTAGTATTAACCCACAACACTGTAGTGACACCACAGGAATCTGTATCCTGTAGTATTAACCCACAACACCGTAGTGACACCACAGGAATCTGTAACCTGTAGTATTAACCCACAACACTGTAGTGACACCACAGGAATCTGTAACCTGTAGTATTGACCCACAACACTGTAGTGACACCACAGGAATCTGTAACCTGTAGTATTGACCCACAACACTGTAGTGACACCACAGGAATCTGTAACCTGTAGTATTAACCCACAACACTGTAGTGACACCACAGGAATCTGTAACCTGTAGTATTAACCCACAACACTGTAGTGACACCACAGGAATCTGTAACCTGTAGTATTAACCCACAACACTGTAGTGACACCACAGGAATCTGTAACCTGTAGTATTAACCCACAACACTGTAGTGACACCACAGGAATCTGTAACCTGTAGTATTAACCCACAACACTGTAGTGATACCACAGGAATCTGTAACCTGTAGTATTAACCCACAACACTGTAGTGACACCACAGGAATCTGTATCCTGTAGTATTAACCCACAACACTGTAGTGATACCACAGGAATCTGTATCCTGTAGTATAACCCACAACACTGTAGTGACACCACAGGAATCTGTAACCTGTAGTATTAACCCACAACACTGTAGTAACACCACAGGAATCTGTAACCTGTAGTATTAACCCACAACACTGTAGTGACACCACAGGAATCTGTAACCTGTAGTATTAACCCACAACACTGTAGTGACACCACAGGAATCTGTATCCTGTAGTATTAACCCACAACACTGTAGTGACACCACAGGAATCTGTAACCTGTAGTATTAACCCACAACACTGTAGTGATACCACAGGAATCTGTAACCTGTAGTATTAACCCACAACACTGTAGTGACACCACAGGAATCTGTAACCTGTAGTATTAACCCACAACACTGTAGTGATACCACAGGAATCTGTATCCTGTAGTATTAACCCACAACACTGTAGTGACACCACAGGAATCCATTCTGTATCCTGTAGTGTGTCTGACAGAGAGGATATAATGTGTTAATTAAAGGACAAAACAGTTTATGATGGAGTCCTTGTTATAAGTGTATAGAATTCCATAATTCAGTTGTTACTTGTGCAATTCCATATTTTAGATTATATACCTTATTGTTAATAACTTGTTGTAATTAATGTACAAATACATATCTACCTACAGTTTGATGTCACCAATGACCACTGTACTGAGGAGTCACCAATGACCACTGTACTGAGGTGTCACCAATGACCACTGTACTGAGGTGTCACCAATGACCACTGTACTGAGGTGTCACCAATGACCACTGTACTGAGGTGTTATGTGGTGGTGTCACCAATGACCACTGTACTGAGGTGTCACCAATGACCACTGTACTGAGGTGTCACCAATGACCACTGTACTGAGGTGTTATGTGGTTGAGTCACCAATGACCACTGTACTGAGGTGTCACCAATGACCACTGTACTGAGGTGTCACCAATGACCACTGTACTGAGGTGTTATGTGGTTGAGTCACCAATGACCACTGTACTGAGGTGTCACCAATGACCACTGTACTGAGGAGTCACCAATGACCACTGTACTGAGGTGTTATGTGGTTGAGTCACCACTGACCACTGTAATGAGGAGTCACCACTGACCACTGTGCTGAGGAGTCACCAATGACCACTGTACTGAGGTGTCACCAATGACCACTGTACTGAGGTGTCACCAATGACCACTGTACTGAGGTGTCACCAATGACCACTGTACTGAGGAGTCACCAATGACCACTGTACTGAGGTGTTATGTGGTTGAGTCATCACTGACCACTGTACTGAGGAGTCACCAATGACCACTGTACTGAGGTGTCACCAATGACCACTGTACTGAGGAGTCACCAATGACCACTGTACTTAGGAGTCACCAATGACCACTTTACTGAGGTGTCACCAATGACCACTGTACTGAGGTGTCACCAATGACCACTGTACTGAGGTGTCACCAATGACCACTGTACTGAGGTGTTATGTGGTTGAGTCACCAATGACCACTGTACTGAGGAGTCACCAATGACCACTGTACTGAGGTGTCACCAATGACCACTGTACTGAGGTGTCACCAATGACCACTGTACTGAGGTGTCACCAATGACCACTATCTTGGGGTGTTATATGGTGGAATCTCCTGGTTTGTATAAGGAATTTATATGGTCACTAGCCAAAACATGTTATTGTTGATAACTATTTCAGGTTTAAAATCTGAGACTTTTGCCTTGTCAATCAAGTCGGACTTAGTCCATATCTATACACTTTGCAGCAGATAATATGTATTTTATCTTTATATTATCTTATTACTCTGTAATTATGTCACATTCATGTGTCCATTCCAGGATGTTTATAACATTGAATTGAACTAGATGCCATCTGTAATAAATCTGTTTATGTCTAGTTAAAAGTACTTTACTCAGACCTGGTGTTAAAGTAAAGTAACATATGTTCTTTGTGTATGTATATACATACCAGAAATCCATTTTACTACATGTGTATGTCCTATCTTGACAAATTGTTACCAGATATATTTTTGTTTTACATGTACTGAGTATCTCTTCTATTGACACTTTATATATACATTTCTATATCTACAATATGTAGTGTGATATTTACCATATAGTCAATAAATGGTTTAAATTAATTTATCTTGTCTTTATTTTATTGTTATTTCATCTCCTTATTACTAATTAATGAGGACCTTTCTAATAGCACCTTGACTTTACACTTAAGTTCCCAATTTCCACTTTAATACTTACTCGGACTTTGAACTACATTTTCCACTTCAATACTGACCTTGAATTTTAACGAAACTTTCCACTTTGATACTGACTTCTACCACAATCCAAGTTTCCACTTTAATACTGACCTTGACCTTAAACTAAACTTTACACTTTGTTCTTAACCTTAAATCTGTGTTTCAACTTTGAAACTGACCTTGACCTTGAAAAAAAATTCCACTTTCAAAATTGGTACTGTTTATCTTTATAAATATTCTCACCTTAGTATGGAGAGATAGATACTGATCTCCACTTCCTGACTTTAGAATTATTATGAATTGCCTTTTTCTCGAGAGTGAGAACATGATCTGAGAGTGACAGGTAAAGACAAGCGATATACATGTGAGATAAATGAATAATGACAAATGCACAATTTATTGACTTCAGTTGACTCATTAATTCCTGGAACTGCGTTACATAATGTTTAATGTATGAAGAGTGTATGTAGCAAGGGAGACAAATTCGACTCCAGACAAATATTGTCACCAAACTGTTGGCTACTGGTGGTTGCTTGGTCTAGTTTTCAGCAAGGTTATATATATATACACCCATGTTTCTGCTGAATGACTTCCTGGGCAGTGAACTAACAACTTTAACCTCCTTGTACTTAAACACTTTATTTAGGCCTTGTCCCCATTAGCTTATCAAACTCTACAATGAACCTGATCTTGACTCCACCAGAGGTGTGTTCATCAAGGAGATGATATTCACAACAAACTACACTGTAACGTACCTGATCTTGATTCCTCCAGCAGGCATGCTCAGCCTTAGTACTGATGTTCCTTGCCAACATGGTCTGTCTGCAGCTCTGACATCCAAATTTTAGCCTGTCTTCCACCACTTGTCTGCGAGGCGATTTTCCTGGGGGATCCCACTTCAAACTCACCACCCGCATATCCCATTCATAATTTGTCTCGAGGTCCCGGCCAATCCTCATGATGGATCCCTCAGCTGTAATTCAAATCAGTTCAAACTTCCTACTCGACACTGTACCAACTCGAAACAACACACGAGGATGTCTCATCCCACATCACTAGGACACAGGAGTACCAGTATTGAAGTAAAGATGTTATCCAAAATGGCAACATTCCTGTAGAATGCCTGGCTTATGTGGCTACAATTTACTTGTTAAATTGGCATTGATTTCCTGCTACTTATGTCCTCAACCTATTTTCTGATTTGACGGGATCTGGTACATTATTATTGATGTATCACTTTGAAGAGTATCAATTATCACATCACAAAACACTTCTCTTAGACAAGGTAGAAGTTCATCACCTTCACCTGGAACAAATAGCAATGACAGTAGTTATTAGTGACCTGTATACATAGGGATGAAGTTATTAGTGACCTGTATTCTAAATTAAGCATTGTAAATTAGCCCATTCAGGTTCTGTACTTATTCATTCTGACTTCAGATTGGTTTGATATGCTCTATAAGGAAGGAAAGGTTCTCATAAAGCTGCACATCTGACACTGCAGAGAGACTCATTAATGATATCAAAAGAAATGTCCTAACCTTTGAATGGGTAATGGTTATTAGGATATTGGTGATGGTAATACTATTGGGGGATGGTAATATTAATAGAAATATTGGTGATGGTTATAGTAATGGAGATATTGGTGATGGTAATAGTAATGGAGATATTGGTGATGGTTATAGTAATGGAGATATTGGTGATGGTAATATTAATGGAGATATTGGTGATGGTAATAGTAATGGAGATATTGGTGATGGTAATACTATTGGGGGATGGTAATATTAATAGAAATATTGGTGATGGTCATAGTAATGCAGATATTGGTGATGGTAATATTAATAGAGATATTGGTGATGGTAATATTAATAGAGATATTGGTGATGGTAATAGTGATGGAGATATTGGTGATGGTTATAGTAATGGAGATATTGGTGATGGTAATATTAATAGAGATATTGGTGATGGTAATAGTAATGGAGATATTGGTGATGGTAATAGTAATAGAGATATTGGTGATGGTTATAGTGATAGAGATATTGGTGATGGTAATAGTGATGGAGATATTGGTGATGGTAATAGTGATGGAGATATTGGTGATGGTTATAGTAATGGAGATATTGGTGATGGTTATAGTAATGGAGATATTGGTGATGGTAATAGTAATGGAGATATTGGTGATGGTAATAGTGATGGAGATATTGGTGATGGTAATAGTAATGGAGATATTGGTGATGGTAATAGTAATGGAGATATTGGTGATGGTAATAGTGATGGGGATATTGGTTATGGTAATATTAATAGAGATATTGGTGATGGTTATAGTGATGGGGATATTGATGATGGTTATAGTAATGGAGATATTGGTGATGATAATAGTAATGGAGATATTGATGATGGTAATAGTGATGGAGATATTGGTGATGGTTATAGTGATGGAGATATTGGTGATGGTTATATTAATAGAGATATTGGTGATGGTAATAGTAATGGAGATATTGGTGATGGTAATAGTAATGGAGATATTGGTGATGGTAATAGTGATGGAGATATTGGTGATGGTAATAGTAATGGAGATATTGGTGATGGTAATAGTAATGGAGATATTGGTGATGGTAATAGTAATGGAGATATTGGTGATGGTAATAGTAATGGAGATATTGGTGATGGTTATAGTAATGGGGATATTGGTGATGGTAATAGTGATGGAGATATTGGTGATGGTAATAGTAATGGAGATATTGGTGATGGTAATAGTAATGGAGATATTGGTGATGGTTATAGTAATGGGGATATTGGTGATGGTAATAGTAATGGAGATATTGGTGATGGTTATAGTGATGGAGATATTGGTGATGGTAATAGTAATGGAGATATTGGTGATGGTAATAGTAATGGAGATATTGGTGATGGTTATAGTAATGGGGATATTGGTGATGGTAATAGTGATGGAGATATTGGTGATGGTTATAGTGATGGAGATATTGGTGATGGTAATAGTAATGGAGATATTGGTGATGGTTATAGTGATGGGGATATTGGTGATGGTTATAGTGATGGGGATATTGGTGATGGTAATAGTAATGGAGATATTGGTGATGGTTATAGTAATGGAGATATTGGTGATGGTAATAGTAATGGAGATATTGGTGATGGTAATAGTAATGGAGATATTGGTGATGGTAATAGTAATGGAGATATTGGTGATGGTTATAGTAATGGAGATATTGGTGATGGTTATTGTAATGGAGATATTGGTGATGGTAATACTATTGGGGGATGGTTATAGTGATTGAGATATTGATGTTTTGATATTGGATTTCAACTTGAGGAGTTTAAAATATCTATATTTTAACTTTTATCAGTCTACAGTCCTGATTGTGATTTCCAAAATTGATATGTAATTTTTTAAATAAGATCTGTTCTTTAAAAAATATTTTTTCTCTGTACTTTTTTATTCTCATATTGATCAGGCAGATGGTCGAGTCATATACACTACACAAGCAAACAATGGTAGTACGGCACTAAGAGGATTAGGTCTTGATCAGGACGAATCGACGGAATATCATCCCTGTATCATCATTACTGTCTCCAGTACAACATGACTTATAGGTTCGGTGTCATACCAATCAGAAATAAAATCAGGTGCACGATAGGAAATACAGGAGAGAGCTTAGTAATGTGACTGTTAGTCGGCAGTATGTTACACAGTGTAGTGTAGACTGTAGGCCATCAGGTGTTCTGTTAGTCGGCAGTATCTAACACAGTGTAGTGTAGACTGTAGACCATCAGGGGTTCTGTTAGTCGGCAGTATCTAACACAGTGTAGTGTAGACTGTAGACCATCAGGGGTTCTGTTAGTCGGTAGTATCTAACACAGTGTAGTGTAGACTGTAGGCCATCAGGGGTTCTGTTAGTCGGCAGTATGTTACACAGTGTAGTGTAGCCTGTAGGCCATCAGGGGTTCTGTTAGTCGGCAGTATCTAACACAGTGTAGTGTAGACTGTAGACCATCAGGGGTTCTGTTAGTCGGCAGTATCTAACACAGTGTAGTGTAGACTGTAGGCCATCAGGGGTTCTGTTAGTCGGCAGTATCTAACACAGTGTAGTGTAGACTGTAGGTCATGAGGGGTTCTGTTAGTCGGCAGTATGTTACACAGTGTAGTGTAGACTGTAGACCATCAGGGGTTCTGTTAGTCGGCAGTATGTTACACAGTGTAGTGTAGACTGTAGGTCATGAGGGGTTCTGTTAGTCGGCAGTATGTTACACAGTGTAGTGTAGACTGTAGACCATCAGGGGTTCTGTTAGTCGGCAGTATCTAACACAGTGTAGTGTAGACTGTAGGTCATGAGGGGTTCTGTTAGTCGGCAGTATGTTACACAGTGTAGTGTAGACTGTAGACCATCAGGGGTTCTGTTAGTCGGCAGTATCTAACACAGTGTAGTGTAGACTGTAGGTCATGAGGGGTTCTGTTAGTCGGCAGTATCTAACACAGTGTAGTGTAGACTGTAAGCCATCAGGGGTTCTGTTAGTCGGTAGTATCTAACACAGTGTAGTGTAGACTGTAGGTCATGAGGGGTTCTGTTAGTCGGCAGTATGTTACACAGTGTAGTGTAGACTGTAGACCATCAGGGGTTCTGTTAGTCGGCAGTATCTAACACAGTGTAGTGTAGACTGTAGGTCATGAGGGGTTGTAAGTCGGCAGTATGTTACACAGTGTAGTGTAGACTGTAGACCATCAGGGGTTATGTTAGTCGGTAGTATCTAACACAGTGTAGTGTAGACTGTAGGCCATCAGGGGTTCTGTTAGTCGGCAGTATGTTACACAGTGTAGTGTAGACTGTAGGCCATCAGGGGTTCTGTTAGTCGGCAGTATCTAACACAGTGTAGTGTAGACTGTAGGCCATCAGGGGCTCTGTTAGTCGGAGTATGTTACACAGTGTAGTGTAGACTGTAGGCCATCAGGGGTTCTGTTAGTCGGCAGTATCTAACACAGTGTAGTGTAGACTGTCGACCATCAGGGGTTCTGTTAGTCGGCAGTATGTTACACAGTGTAGTGTAGACTGTAGGCCATCAGGGGTTCTGTTAGTCGGCAGTATGTTACACAGTGTAGTGTAGACTGTAGACCATCAGGTGTTCTGTTAGTCGGCAGTATGTTACACAGTGTAGTGTAGACTGTAGACCATCAGGGGTTCTGTTAGTCGGTAGTATCTAACACAGTGTAGTGTAGACTGTAGGCCATCAGGGGTTCTGTTAGTCGGCAGTATCTAACACAGTGTAGTGTAGACTGTAGGCCATCAGGGGTTCTGTTAGTCGGCATTATGTTACACAGTGTAGTGTAGCCTGTAGGCCATCAGGGGTTCTGTTAGTCAGCAGTATGTTACACAGTGTAGTGTAGACTGTAGGCCATCAGGGGTTCTGTTAGTCGGCAGTATCTAACACAGTGTAGTGTAGACTGTAGACCATCAGGGGTTCTGTTAGTCGGCAGTATGTCACACAGTGTAGTGTAGAATGTAGGCCATCAGGGGTTCTGTTAGTCGGCAGTATCTAACACAGTGTAGTGTAGACTGTAGGCCATCAGGGGTTCTGTTAGTCGGCAGTATGTTACACAGTGTAGTGTAGACTGTAGGCCATCAGGGGTTCTGTTAGTCGGCAGTATGTTACACAGTGTAGTGTAGACTGTAGACCATCAGGGGTTCTGTTAGTCGGCAGTATCTAACACAGTGTAGTGTAGACTGTAGGTCATGAGGGGTTCTGTTAATCGGCAGTATGTTACACAGTGTAGTGTAGACTGTAGGCCATCAGGGGTTATGTTAGTCGGCAGTATGTTACACAGTGTAGTGTAGACTGTAGGCCATCAGGGGTTCTGTTAGTCGGCAGTATGTTACATAGTGTAGTGTAGACTGTAGGCCATCAGGGGTTCTGTTAGTCGGCAGTATCTAACACAGTGTAGTGTAGACTGTAGACCATCAGGGGTTCTGGTAGTCGGCAGTATCTAACACAGTGTAGTGTAGACTGTAGGCCATCAGGTGTTCTGTTAGTCGGCAGTATCTAACACAGTGTAGTGTAGACTGTAGACCATCAGGGGTTCTGTTAGTCGGCAGTATGTTACACAGTGTAGTGTAGACTGTAGGCCATCAGGGGTTCTGTTAGTCGGCAGTATGTTACACAGTGTAGTGTAGACTGTAGACCATCAGGGGTTCTGTTAGTCGGCAGTATGTTACACAGTGTAGTGTAGACTGTAGACCATCAGGGGTTCTGTTAGTCGGCAGTATCTAACACAGTGTAGTGTAGACTGTAGGCCATCAGGGGTTCTGTTAGTCGGCAGTATGTTACACAGTGTAGTGTAGACTGTGGGCCATCAGAGGTTCTGTTAGTCGGCAGTATCTAACACAGTGTAGTGTAGACTGTAGGCCATCAGGTGTTCTGTTAGTCGGCAGTATCTAACACAGTGTAGTGTAGACTGTAGACCATCAGGGGTTCTGTTAGTCGGCAGTATGTTACACAGTGTAGTGTAGACTGTAGGCCATCAGGGGTTCTGTTAGTCGGCAGTATGTTACACAGTGTAGTGTAGACTGTAGACCATCAGGGGTTCTGTTAGTCGGCAGTATGTTACACAGTGTAGTGTAGACTGTAGACCATCAGGGGTTCTGTTAGTCGGCAGTATCTAACACAGTGTAGTGTAGACTGTAGGCCATCAGGGGTTCTGTTAGTCGGCAGTATGTTACACAGTGTAGTGTAGACTGTGGGCCATCAGAGGTTCTGTTAGTCGGCAGTATGTAACACAGTGTAGTGTAGACTGTAGACCATCAGGGGTTCTGTTAGTCGGCAGTATGTTACACAGTGTTGTGTAGACTGTAGACCATCAGGGGTTCTGTTAGTCGGCAGTATGTTACACAGTGTAGTGTAGACTGTAGACCATCAGGGGTTCTGTTAGTCGGCAGTATCTAACACAGTGTAGTGTAGACTGTAGGCCATCAGGGGTTCTGTTAGTCGGCAGTATGTTACACAGTGTAGTGTAGACTGTAGGCCATCAGGGGTTATGTTAGTCGGCAGTATGTTACACAGTGTAGTGTAGACTGTAGACCATCAGGGGTTCTGTTAGTCGGCAGTATGTTACACAGTGTAGTGTAGACTGTAGGCCATCAGGGGTTCTGTTAGTCGGCAGTATGTTACACAGTGTAGTGTATACTGTAGGCCATCAGTGGTTCTGTTAGTCGGCAGTATGTTACACAGTGTAGTGTAGACTGTAGGCCATCAGGGGTTCTGTTAGTCGGCAGTATCTAACACAGTGTAGTGTAGACTGTAGACCATCAGGGGTTCTGTTAGTCGGCAGTATGTTACACAGTGTAGTGTGGACTGTAGGCCATCAGGGGTTCTGTTAGTCGGCAGTATCTAACACAGTGTAGTGTAGACTGTAGGCCATCAGGGGTTCTGTTAGTCGGCAGTATCTAACACAGTGTAGTGTAGACTGTAGGCCATCGGGGGTTCTGTTAGTCGGCAGTATCTAACACAGTGTAGTGTAGACTGTAGGCCATCAGGGGTTATGTTAGTCGGCAGTATGTTACACAGTGTAGTGTAGACTGTAGGCCATCAGGGGTTCTGTTAGTCGGCAGTATGTTACATAGTGTAGTGTAGACTGTAGGCCATCAGGGGTTCTGTTAGTCGGCAGTATCTAACACAGTGTAGCGTAGACTGTAGACCATCAGGGGTTCTGGTAGTCGGCAGTATCTAACACAGTGTAGTGTAGACTGTAGGCCATCAGGTGTTCTGTTAGTCGGCAGTATCTAACACAGTGTAGTGTAGACTGTAGACCATCAGGGGTTCTGTTAGTCGGCAGTATGTTACACAGTGTAGTGTAGACTGTAGGCCATCAGGGGTTCTGTTAGTCGGCAGTATGTTACACAGTGTAGTGTAGACTGTAGACCATCAGGGGTTCTGTTAGTCGGCAGTATGTTACACAGTGTAGTGTAGACTGTAGACCATCAGGGGTTCTGTTAGTCGGCAGTATCTAACACAGTGTAGTGTAGACTGTAGGCCATCAGGGGTTCTGTTAGTCGGCAGTATGTTACACAGTGTAGTGTAGACTGTGGGCCATCAGAGGTTCTGTTAGTCGGCAGTATGTAACACAGTGTAGTGTAGACTGTAGACCATCAGGGGTTCTGTTAGTCGGCAGTATGTTACACAGTGTTGTGTAGACTGTAGACCATCAGGGGTTCTGTTAGTCGGCAGTATGTTACACAGTGTAGTGTAGACTGTAGGCCATCAGGGGTTCTGTTAGCCGGCAGTATGTTACACAGTGTAGTGTAGACTGTAGGCCATCAGGGGTTCTGTTAGTCGGCAGTATGTTACACAGTGTAGTGTAGACTGTAGGCCATCAGGGGTTCTGTTAGTCGGCAGTATGTTACACAGTGTAGTGTAGACTGTAGGCCATCAGGGGTTCTGTTAGTCGGCAGTATGTTACACAGTGTAGTGTAGACTGTAGGCCATCAGGGGTTCTGTTAGTCGGCAGTATGTTACACAGTGTAGTGTAGACTGTAGGCCATCAGGGGTTCTGTTAGTCGGCAGTATCTAACACAGTGTAGTGTAGACTGTCGACCATCAGGTGTTCTGTTAGTCGGCAGTATGTTACACAGTGTAGTGTAGACTGTAGGCCATCAGGTGTTATGTTAATCGGCAGTATCTAACACAGTGTAATGTAGACTGTAGACCATCAGGGGTTCTGTTAGTCGGTAGTATCTAACACACATTTTTTGATGCCCCTAATATCACTGGCGAGTCCTGGAAGGACAAAACAGCTGTATGATGTCGCTACCATCACTGACAAGTCTTGAAAAAGATGCAACAGCTATATGATGTGTGCACCTCTATGTTTTACGTATTTGATTAACGTCCAGGGTATGTCTTTTTTAACAACCAATACCTATGTTTACGTTACTTGTTTCTGGCAGCGATAATGTTAGGACACAGTAATACCTTATTAATGACTGAGAAATAATGCAGTCAGATATAAGACGTGTTCACTTGAACTACCTTTGTTTCTCACTAAAGAATATTGGCTTGTTGATCTCTTTAGATCTCGTCAAACTCCGTGTCCTCACTGGCGTTCTCCTTTGGGGTCCACCTCCTTGTTGATCCTTGGGTTCATTCTGCTCATTTGTGGTGTCACGTGATGATTGGCCGGTCAGTCACTCATGGAGGGCGTCACATGATGATCGGTCGGTCTGTCACTCATTTGTGATGTTACATGGTGATCGGTCAGTCTCACTCATTTGTGGTGTCACATGGTGATCGACCGGTCAGTCAGTCACTCATGGGGGTGTCACATGGTGATCAGTCAATCCGTCATTCATTTGTGGTGTCACATGTTGATCAGTAAGTCTGTCACTCATGTGTGATGTCACATGGTGATAGGCCGATCCCTGTCACCCATCTGTATCTGATCCAGCATAAACCAAGAGTCGCCCACCTTGAGAATTTCTGTCCTTGCGATATGCCATGTAGGACGTTCACACTGAATTAAGTCTGCGTATAGGTATCATCAAGCTTAAGTGGTATCTGCTAAGAAAAGATTATAACATAACCCATCATGTAGGTATAGTTTGAAGCCAAGCGTAGAGACGCTATTTGGAACAATCTCCCACAGCATGTTATAGACGTGTGCAATGTTAAACAATTTGAAATAAGATTGAATGAACACTGCAAACACGAGAAAATTTTTTTCTATGTATAACTTTATTGGATTGATCATTTGATTGATTAGTAATAATGTCATCTCCAGATCTTCCTGGTCATTCTCATTTATAACTGCTTCCTGATCTATGTTTGGTGGAATGTCCTTCCTTCGTTGAACTGCACGCTCATATATCTGTGTATTCCTACCGTAAAAAAAAACTATCCTCGTTCCAAACACGTTTTTAACACCAACCACTGCAACCTTCATGTTGACCCTCATGCCTGTCAATAAGCCAGCTCCTATTCCTATCCAATGGCAGGAAAAGGTTGATGCTGATCTTGAGAGATATGTTATCATTGGGGTACTTCATAGTGTTAATCCAAATACTCCAATAACTTGGTGTTCGAGGATGGTGGTGACGGGTAAATCTGATGGCACTCCCAGACGTACTGTTGATCTACATTCCGTAAAATCGACAGTCCGTTCCACAGACTTATCCTGTGCACAGCCCCAAGACATGAAGAAGACCGTGACTGGTCATGCGTAGAACGGGTATCACTCTGTGGCTTATCGTGAACAGGACCGACATTTCTCCGTTTCACACCATGGGGTCGCTACATGAGGTACAAAGTTGTCCCTCGGGGGTTTCCTGCTAGTGGTGATACCATCGTCTCCAATTTCCAGAATAAAGTCAAATGTGTTGAGTGCAACATGCGTGGTGCCAGAGCCAGGTTTGGTCTCATCAATCAAGGAGGAGACTATTCTCAATAATTCAACAAATGAAGCCATTCCGTGCCCTACTAAAGCCTTCTATAAAGTTATAAAGTTCCTTTGTACTGATGACCTGACCTGGACAAACTTGATTGGTCTGTGGGTATCATTGAGTTTTTCCTTATGCTGACGCACTGTGAGTGTCCACTTTTACATGTTGGTGTAGAAGAATATCACCATGATCATAGACCACAGACCCTTACTACATATTCTGAATGACAGCTATGTAACTGCGAGATCGACAGCAGACAACTCCACCAGCTCCAGGAAAGACATCCAGCTTTTCGGTTCAATGGTGTACACGTGCCTGGTAAAAGGAACCTAGGATCTGATACTGCTTCACGACACCTCTCTAATCCTAGTCGATTTCACCTTCCGATCGCGAGTGAGTCACCAGAGTTGGACCAACTTACTGGCATGAGTTCGCTCCTTTGTCATGATCCTCTGAGAAGTCTTTGCCAGCACCCTGGTGATATTGACTCAGCAGACGGCAGCTCAACTGTTGCAGCCGCATCAAACTCCTTGAATGTTGCTGTAAATGTGATTATGTCGGACATGGTACATGGACAAGCTACAGCACCAGACCATCCGTATGCCCTACTTTTCCGTCACCTGAAAGTCTGGTGATCAGCTGAGTTACCGGTAGACTTACGTCCTTATCACCGCTATGGTGTCAGCGTGGTGTTGATGGTGTAGTTCTCTTATGGGCGAATGAATCGTCCAATCTACACTCCGCAAACCTGTGCTTGCAGCTCTACTAACCCACCAAGGTGTCAGTGCTACGCGTGCTAGAGCTATGGACTCTATGTATTGGCCAGACATCGCAATTGACATTTCGCGAGTAAGAGACCAATGTCAACACCGCCACTAGACCAGATTATCAGGGGCCTATTCGTTTATGCGAACAAACCGGTTCGTCAGTTTATAAATGTAATATTTCAAACATATATCTTGACGGACCTGCCAATGTTAATACAGGCCTTGCAAGTCTTCGCCAAGGCTCGTCTGAAAACAATACAAAATCACCAGGTCCGTCTTTATTTCATTAACGAACAACACCGGTCCAACTGGTCCGTCTGTTTGGACCGCAAAAACGAAAACGGTCCAGATCAAACCGAATGCAGCCCCCGTCTGAGTGCGCAATAACAAATTACCCATTCCTGATGATCTGTAGCGACTTCTTCTCATTCAATGGAAGAACTTCTATTGTGATTGTGGATAGATATTCGGGCTGCCTTATGGTCCACAGTTCTGAGTTCTTTAGTCTTTATGGAAGTGTTGTTGGACACAGACATTGGATGATGAGATGACTAGTCACGTGTTTGTTAACATCCCTTGTCAAGGAGTGAGTGTCGCCCAATAATTCTAGACACTGATCTTCAACTCCCTATACTTGTGCAATGGACTCTCAGTTGTGTTTGTTTTCTGCTACCCATAAGAATCCTGTCACTGGGCGAGGAGTTAACTAATCATTATATTCACACTGGTAAAGGGGAAAACAGTTATTCCAACGCCGGACTGTTCACCAACTCCCATGCTATATTCAACACTGGCGACAGAGGGAAGTGACATCTATGTCGAAGTTTGCACGTTTCGGAATATCTTATGACATCGTGAATAGTCACACGGAATGTGTCGAATATACCGATCTAAAACCAGTTGCTACGAACCCGGGATGAAATGACTGACCGGCCCGTCTACTAATTTTAGTCGCCCTTGTAACAGTCACATAAATACTAAAAATGATATCCACACTTCTACATATAAAGATATAATCATCTGTGGTTCTACAGTAATATATACAGTAATGCACACGTATTAAGTATCCGTGTGCAATTTTTTGGCAACATACTGGACTGTTATTATACAGCCCGGCTGTTGTTCAAGACAATGATTTACATATAAACGCGGTTTTATGTATATACGAGGGATGATTGATATGTTGTGAGCCCCGTATTGAAGGAGGTACTCGAGGAAAGTAGGACTTAAAAAAACCTAGGGAAAGATGCCCCTTTATATGCTACAGTGAAAAGGTGGGTGGCGGAATTTAAGCGCGGCCGACAGAGCCATGAGGATGAACCCCGTCCTGGAAGGCCCGTCAATATTGTAACCCCAAAAATGGTCAATAAGATTCATGATATTGTTATAACTCACAGACCAGTCACAGAAAGATGCATATAGCCAGTAGAGTTGGCATTTCAAAGGAAAGAGTACATTCCATTCTGACCAGAAGCATACCAGGTGCACATTATCGCGTGCTAATCTTAACTTTTTTTTAGGAAGATCCTGTCAACTTTCTTCGGAGATTTATCACTATGGATGACACATGGGTTCATCATTTTACTTCAGAGGCCAAACAACAATCGAAACACTGGAAGAACCAGGCTCTCCCCCGCCAAAGAAGGCAAAGACTGTTCCATCAGCTGGGAAGGTTATGGCCTTGGCTTTCTAGGATGCAAATGGTATTCTGCTGATAGATTATCTCCAAAAGGGACAAAAACCAATAGCACATAATATGCTTCACTTCTGGGGCAGTTACGGGAAAATATTAAACTTAAGCGCCGCGGAAAACTCACTAAAGGTCTGTTACTCCATCAGGACTTCGCTCCTGTTCACAAGTATGTCTTTGCAATGACTGCCATTCTTGATTGTTGCTTTAAATTGTTTTAGCATCCACCTTATTCACCTTATCTCGCTTCATCAGACTGTCATCTATTTCCAAAACTGAAAACAGCTCTTTCAGGCACCCACTTCTAGTCCGATGATTACGTCATACATGCTGTGGATTACTTTTTGAAAAGCCAAGAAAAGGAGTTCTATAAAAGTGGCATCGAGGACCTTAAACACCGCTGGCAAAAGTGTTTAGATACTGAAGGGGATTATGTTGAAAAATAATTCAATCTGTCCGGCAAAATTCAAATCCTTCAATATGAGGCTCACAACATATCGATCAGCCCTCGTACACTGAATAATAAGATAAACATCTCTATATGGTAATCAGATAAAACTTCAGATACAGTACTACAAATTGTCTGACCCGAATCTACCGTTACAAAATACTATAACCTGTTTTGTCGTGTTTTATAAGCGTTGACTTTAAATTTAAGTTCCATTGTTTACAGAATCCGCTAACGACATCAAGTTTATTTTATAAATCACTCGGACCATCGGGAAATAATATTGTCACCTGCGTAAAGAAGGATGAAAAGTGTAATATATGTATCGAGTTCAATTTCAAACTTGTTACCATTGCATACTTTTACTTTCAGACAAAACAAAAATCTTAACATTATAAGTACAAACTAAAAAGAAAGATATAGGGAGACAAATGTTCCTGTTTAATATCTCTTATACACAGAAACACAACATATTGGATTTTATTGTTTTAAATAAGTCCCAATAAGACTAAAACTTAAAGTACTGACAGGTAACAGACAGGTAATGGTGCTACAAAGACAGACTACTTTTAACGTTTTATGTAATTGATATTTCTAATGGAAGAAGATAGCTTACACAAAGATGTTTCCAAAACAATGTTTGATACAGGTATATATACATAATAAAAACGGATCCTTTTATGAAGTGTTCTTTAAATCAATTTTCATAAGAAATTGTATATGTAATCAGAGATATATATGTCTCTGATGTAATAGTGTCTCGTTAGCCAAATATGACTGGGTATATTCATGTAATTTGTAATGCTTTAGTGTAAAACATAAAAACATGTATTTTTACGCTTGATGTATCAATTCGTCAGTGGTCAAAGATCTGTACGAGACTCCGCCCCGGTCAAACTTGATTGGCTCTAGTGCGCTAGAGTGAGATTTCAGAGTGAAATAAAAAAAAATTTGAAATTTTGCTACTAGATCTAGTTCAATTTCTTTATTTACCAAAAGCCCTAAGGTATGATTGCATTTTTCTGCTATCGGGTTGCCGCCTTCCGATCTTAATATGTCGACATATTTCTGAGAAGATATATATATATATACATGTGTATGTATATAGCTTAGAAACACAAATGACGAAGGAATACAACTTTTTGACTCGTGCCCTGACCGGGTATATATACACTCCAATGTGTGTGTGGTGAAACTAATAAAAATATTAGGGGTTTATCTATGCAACGGTGTCTGTCATTGGTTGAATGATCGAACAAACTGTAGATTCAGCCAATAAGAATAGTTGTGACATAGTACTCTCAGCACATGATCAAAACAGGAAGCGAAGATGGAACACATGTCTGGGGAAGAATGTCAAACGCAGTAAGACAAAACAAGAGGTAATCTGTTATGCACAGCAGCATTGACAGACAACATGGTTGAGCCAATTTTCGACTACCAGTTCAGACTGATCCTGATAGGTGACAGTACCGTGGGAAAATCGTCGTTACTGAAATATTTTACAGATGGTAAATTTTCCGAGGTGTGTGACCCGACTGTAGGTGTTGATTTCTACGCACGTCTGTTGGAGGTGAAGCAAGGTGTCCGGGTAAAGTTACAGCTTTGGGACACCGCAGGGCAGGAGAGATTCAGGTATGTACAAACACCTCATCATGACCAGGAATGACTGTCGAGGCTCATTCAAACTCGGAATAATTTATTCAAGATGGCCCCTGCCTAAACCATTGATATTTGAGTGGGTTAGCAGACTGTTGTATTACATCATGTTTCTACCCACATTTAGCGATCAGTAAAATTTCCATCAATGGTGCTTAGGATCACAGATCAGTGAGGAATTTATCTCCACCATGAGACACCATTCATATAAATATTGTTTTATGTTGTATGTGCTTAAAATTTAAAAATCAATTTTCTAATTAATCATTAAACAGAAATTAGATAGACAATTTGTATAGATGACATATATACATGCCATTTATAAGTTACATAGGTTGATAACTCTCCCAGAAAAGTGAGACAGTCTCAAATTTGTTTAACTTGTTTTTATTTTACAATTTAATGCACCCTTTACTATAGAAAACACCAGAATTTAATTTCGGAATATGTTATATTTGATTGATAACTGCCCCTCTTTTGCTTATTACCAACAACTTTTGATTGAACAAGTTTTTTTGTTTGTTTTTTTTTGACAAATATTCACTGATTTTATAGAGCCTGATATGACCATTTTTTTGGAAGGTGTAAAAACCATGAAATTCATAATGAAAACCCTGGAAGCTGTTTGAACAAAAGTTGGTTTATTATATAATAAGCAAAACAGGTGCACTTATGGATTAGATATAACAAAATAAAAAAAACTGATGTTTTATAAAGGATGCACTCAATCATAAAAATAGAAAGTTGTCTCTCAAAATTGCGACTGTACATGTCTCCACTTCCCGGGAAAGTTCACAAGCTTTGAAGGTTTGATCCATTATTTTCAGGAATTCAATCCAAACTACATAAAAAACCCTGTTGAAAGGACCCAAGATTAAAAAGCCAGTTCAAACCAAACATGCCTATGATAGGTGAAAAGCAATTAAAGTCCTCATAAATTAATATCTGTCTATAGTGTAAGTAATATATTTTTTGAAATATTTTTTGCCTCATATTTTTCAGGTCAATAACCCGATCCTACTACCGTAATTCTGTAGGTGTTCTGATAGTGTTTGATTTAACCAAGCGACGCTCCTTTGAGAATGTTGATGGTTGGCTGAAGGAAGCACGTGCCCATATAGAGCCATATGAGGCTGTTTATATGGTGGTAGGACAGAAGGCTGACTTGGAGGATCAACGTCAGGTTACACATAGAGAGGCACGCCTCTACGCAGAGACTAACTGTCTCCGCTACATTGAAACATCAGCATTTTCAGGACAGAATGTTGAAGAGGCATTTCAGTCTCTTGCCCATGATATTCACGAGAAACTGGAGGATGGCTCCATTAAGGTGGAGGAGGGATGGGATGGTGTGAAGAATGGATTCGCACGTCCCAAAGAATCATTCCATGTGATGGAGGGGGAGCCAGAAGGAGGAGGCTGCTGCTGATGACAATCAGACTAGGACTAGTGTCAAGTCCAAATGACATTAAGTATTTTTAGGTGTGAAGGTCAAGGTTAAACTGTTGTTAACAAAATGTCAAAATGTGTAATTAACATGAAAGGTCAGACTGTGTAGAATTAATATAAAAGGTCAAACTTTAGTTAATACCAAAGGTCAAACTGTACAGTTAATACCTAAGGTCAACCTGTACAGTTAATACCAAAGGTCAAACTGTACAGTTAATACCAAAGGTCAGAATTAAAGTTAACACAGTAGATCAAACATACATTTATATTATCAGGCAAGGCTTGGACAACATGGTTACATTCTGTAAATAACAAATGCTTGTGTGTTTAATTAGTATCCTCAATATCAAATGCACCTTGAGGTTGAATTTCTGAATGCACAATGAATGCATTTGCCTCAACATGTCGGGAGAAAATACTATGCTTAAATTTGTCTTGGCCAGGATATATATGAAATACTTTAGGCCATAAAAAACATGACTTAATCTGTTAAGGTTTAGGAAAATCAAGTGATTTGGTCAAAGAGATCAGAAATAGTCATAATAATTTAACCTATATAGGTTAATACATCAGAAAAATGATTACAGTTTTCCATTAAAAACATTAACAACGGTATGCTTCATCGAAAAATGATCTGTTAAGATTACTGATTTTGAAATTGTAGTGACTTCCAGAAATAGAAGGGTGTTTATTCTTTCTAGTTAGAGCTAAGAGGGCTGGGATGTTGACTCTTAAGTTAGAGCTAGGATGCATGGGTGTTGACTGTCCAGTTAGAGCTAGGATGGGTGTTGACTGTCCAGTTAGAGCTAGCTAGGATGGGTGTTGACTGTCCAGTTAGAGCTAGCTAGGATGGGTGTTGACTGTCCAGTTAGAGCTAGGATGGGTGTTGACTGTCCAGTTAGAGCTAAGATGAGTGTTGACTGTCCAGTTAGATCTAGGATGGGTGTTGACTGTCCAGTTAGAGCTAGGATGGGTGTTGACTGTCCAGTTAGATCTAGGATGGGTGTTGACTGTCCAGTTAGAGCTAGGATGGGTGTTGACTGTCCAGTTAGAGCTAGGATGGATGTTGACTGTCCAGTTAGAGCTAAGTTAGAGCTAGGATGGATGTTGACTGTCCAGTTAGAGCTAAGATGGGTGTTGACTGTCCAGTTAGAGCTAGGATGGGTGTTGACTGTCCAGTTAGAGCTTGGATGAGTGTTGACTGTCCAGTTAGAGCTAGGATGGGTGTTGACTGTCCAGTTAGAGCTTGGATGAGTGTTGACTGTCCAGTTAGAGCTAAGATGGGTGTTGACTGTCCAGTTAGAGCTAAGATGGGTGTTGACTGTCCAGTTAGAGCTAGGATGGGTGTTGACTGTCCAGTTAGAGCTAGGGTGAGTATTGAATTGAGTTTGATTTAGGAGGTGTATTGACTCCTTTCAAATTTGGGACAAGTGTACATGTGTTATCAGAGCTATTTCATTAAGTTAGTAGGGATGTTAACAACTTAATTTGAGTTCAAAGGGGTATTGACTTCCTTGTTTTCAGTTAATTGAGATATAAGCATGTCCAAAGTTTTAGTCGACTTGTCCTCCCAGAGGGTATTGTCTCCCAACTTATACAGGTGTATTGGCTCATCTGAATTTGAGTTATTTACAGAAATATTATATGTTACTGAAGCACTCAAGTTTGATCATTATTTGGAGAAGGAAAGGATTGGCTAGCTTAGGTTAAATTTTAAAAAATCCATTTTTTTTTTACACGTTCAATACCAAATAAATAGAAAATGGTCTATTACTTCAAAATTACTTAATTATTTCCATGGATCATTGTCCTCATAATATTCATCTGGAAGTAATTTTTTGTCCTATATAGGGCATGTAAAATTATTAGCCTAATATACAACACACTAATGGAGGTGTATATACTCAGACAAAAAGATATATAATTTCATTGTCCTTATGTATTTTATCTTTAAGCTGACTGAGTAAGTTAAAGGGAGTTTTGGTGAGCAGAGTAGTGTGTGTACCTTATCTGGATCATTCAGAGAAACCTTGAGCTTCTGTAATTCTGATGATGATTAGGTATCTTATAAGTTATATAATTAACTTTTTCAGATTCAGTGATGCTTGAAATCAAAATATTTATGTTTGAGTAGGACCCCTCCCCCCTCCACATTGATGTCCTGAAACCTGCCTGAACAGTTAATGTGTCATTGAATTGAAGGAGTGTATAAAACTTCCATAGACCAAGGGAGGCAACTCCAAATTGTGATGTAATATATAGTCATGGATGTTGTTCAGTGCATGTCTGTACTACCACAAAAGTTATATCCTCTCCTCTCACCTAACTCAGTTTCTCTCTACGTTCAGACTTACATTGTCTGTATCCATGTCACCCATATAACTGTAACAAGTTTCCTAAAATTGATTTTCATTTACTCCATGAACTCATCTAACTGTTTGTGCTCCTGTGTATAGAGGTCGGGCTGGGGGTAGCATGTGTTAGTACACCTGTGTATAGAGGTCGGGCTGGGGGTAACATGTGTTAGTTCATAGTGTACTTAGAACACCTGTGTATAGAGGTCGGGCTGGGGGTAATATTTGTCAGTTACCTGTGTATAGAGGTTGGGCTGGGGGTAACGTGTTAGTACATAGTGTACTTAGAACACCTGTGTATAGAGGTCGGGCTGGGGGTAACATGTGTTAGTACATAGTGTACTTAGAACACCTGTGTATAGAGGTCGGGCTGGGGGTAATATTTGTCAGTTACCTGTGCATAGAGGTTGGGCTGGGGGTAACATGTATTAGAACACCTGTGTATTGAGGTCGGGCTGCGGGTAGCATGTGTTAGTGACCTGTGTATAGAGGTCGGGCTGGGGGTAATATGTGTTAGTTACCTGTGTATAGAAGTCAGACTGATATCTGGGAGAGGGATAAGATTTTCCTATGTATTTCACTACATTTATTATGTTGTGCAATGTAATGCCAAAATGGATACCAGATGAACTGCAAATAATGGTCATTTACTAATATACTATATAACAGTCCCAGAGGGTAATTTTTAAGCATGATGTAACCACTGACACCTTTTTATATTTTATTCAACTATTCACATTTTCTCCTATAGACCCAGAGAATGAGTTATTGATTAGCTAGGCAATCCAGAGAGTAAGTTACTCATTAGCTAGGCAACCCAGAGAGTAAGTTACTATTCAGCTAGGAGATCCAGAGAGTGATCGATTTACTAATTAGCTAGGCAATCCAGAGAGTAAGTTACTCATTAGCTAGGCAACCCAGAGAGTAAGTTACCAATCAGTTATGAGAACCAGAAGTGAGTTACTAATTAACATGGAAACCAAGAGAGCAAGTTACTCATTAACTTGGGAGACCCCGAGAGCGAGTTACTCATTAACATGGAAACCAAGAGAGCGTGTTATTCATTAACTTGGAGACCCAGAGAGCGAGTTACTCATTAACTTGGAAACCAAGAGAGCGAGTTACTCATTAACTTGGAGAGCTACCGGGCGAGTTATTCATTAACTTGGAGAGCTTGAGAGCGAGTTACTCATTAACTTGGAGACCCGAAGGGCGAGTTACTCATTAACTTGGAGACCCAGAGAGCGAGTTACTCATTAACTTGGAAACCAAGAGAGTGAGTAACTCATTAACTTGGAGAGCTAGAGGGCGAATTACTCATTTACTTGGAAACCAAGAGAACGAGTTACTCATTTACTTGGAAAGCTAGAGAGCAAGTTACTCATTAACTTGGGGACCCAGAGAGTGAGTTACTCATTAACGTTGAGAGTTAGAGAGTGAGTTACTCATTAACTTGGAGACCCAGAGAATGAGTAATGCATTAATTTAGTAACCAAGAGAGTGAGTTACTTATTAACTTGGAGACCAAGAGAGCGAGTTACTCATTAACTTGGAAACCAAGGGAACGAGTTACTCATTAGCTTGGAGAGCTAGAGAGGGAGTTACTCATTAACTTTGAGAGCTAGAGAGCGAGTTACTCATTAACTTTGAGAGCTAGAGAGTGAGTTACTCATTAACTCGGAGACCCAGAGAGCAAGTTACTCATTAGTTAGGAGACCAAGAGAGCGAGTTATTGATTATAATTAGCTGAAGGGAATTAACGTATAATGATAAGATGAGTTTTGTTATGTGTTGCTGTGTGCCACTGTTATATGTGTGTGACCATATGTTGGTGTATGTGTGAATTGTAGATACTAGTCAAGCATGTGTACATCCACTTTTCCATATGCCTGTCTTTTATATACATTTTGTATACCAAAGTATATTGATTTTGTTGATAATCTCAGATTGCTTATTTTTGTGCACCTACTTAAGTTACATATTCAATATTTTGTTGCTATATAACTTTTTTTATTGTTTTTTTTTACCCTTGTTACTTGTGCCATAAGTTTATACTGATAAGAGATTTCTTTAACTGACATACCGTAACAACTTTTACCTTATCAAAAACAACCCCACCTCCCCCTCTGCCTCCAGAGGGCACTGACAGAAGGCATTTTGACCTCGCTGATAAAAAAGGCACTGTGAACCCACCAACAGATAGTGCTATGAACCTACCAACAGATAGTGCTATGAACCTACCGACAGATAGTGCTATGAACCTACCTACAGATAGTGCTATGAATCTACTGACAGATAGTGCTATGAATCTACTGACAGATAGTGCTATGAATCCATTAGTGCTATGAACCTACCGACAGATAGTGCTATGACCCTATTGACAGATAGTGCTATGACCCTATTGACAGATAGTGCTATGAACCTACTGACAGATAGTGCTATGAACCTACTGACAGATAGTGCTATAAACCTACCGACAGATAGTGCTATGAACCTACCGACAGATAGTGCTATGAACCTACCAACAGATAGTGCTATGAACCTACCTACAGATAGTGCTATGAATCTACCAACAGATAGTGCTATGAATCTACCAACAGATAGTGCTATGAATCTACCAACAGATAGTGCTATGAATCTACCTACAGATAGTGCTATGAATCTACCAACAGATAGTGCTATGAATCCATTAGTGCTATGAACCCATTGACAGATAGTGCTATGAATCCAATGACAAATAGTGCTATGAACCTACTGACAGATAGTGCTATGAACCTACTGACAGATAGTGCTATGAACCCATTGACAGATAGTGCTATGAACCCAATGACAGACAGTGCTATGAACCCAATGACAGATAGTGCTATGAACCCACTGACAAATAGTGCTATGAACCTACCAACAGATAGTGCTATGAACCTACCGACAGATAGTGCTATGAACCCAGTGACAGATAGTGCTATGAACCTACCGACAGATAGTGCTATGAACCCAGTGACAGATAGTGCTAAGAACTCAGTGACAGATAGTGCTATGAACCAATTGAGAGATAGTGCTGCCGCATCAGCTTTTATTCTTATTTATACAAATATGTATATCATTTATTTTACTTTTGTTTTGAATACAGTATTACAATGGCATAATTAGAAGTAAGGTTTGTGTCTGGATCTATCATTATGCAGAATAAGTTTTTATAGTACAAAAATTAAAATCTATATGTGGAACTTTTTTAGGCCACTGCCATTATATAGGTCTAGGCTGCTTGTGAGTATCCAAGTTGAATCAGACAAACAGAAACTTTCTGGGATAAACAAACTCACCTTTACATGCACTGGTGTTTTTGTGAGATAAGTTACAATAAAGAAAAACTATATACCGGTACTTAAATTGTATTTTATACATTGTATTTAGTTTTATACATTGTATGTGTTTCAACCAATAAGAGTACAGATTTTGTCTCTCATTCTCCGTTTGTTTAATGGTCTATTATCAGAATAGCCTATGTAGTACTACTGCTAGCCTGTTCTCCTTAATCTACCAACAGTTCCGCCTGGATACGTAGGAGAGTGGTCAAGTGGTCCATAGCTGTCTATCTAGGATATAATATATACTTTGTTTACATGTTTATATTATTCATGCTGCCTTTTTAACTGCACATTTTATCGTCATATATTGGTGCACATTTTTGAATCCCATTGCCATAGTAACTGTTTTACCAGTGCTTTTGTTTACACTTGTTGTGCAATATATATAATACCACTTTAAAGTAAAATATTGAAGATTATTTATATCAGTTTTACATATTTCAATTCGGTTGTTTTTATTTATAATCCAGTATTGTTAAAAAGAGGCTGTTGTGATATTTATTACCCTTGTATGGAATATATAAATCTAGCAATATATACTGTATATTTTACAAGTCTAAACGTTCCAGTGGCACTCCTCAATCTAGGGAGTTACCTCCCCTGCTGTCAATGCTGTCTGTAAAGAGGTGGGTAAGAGTCCGTGGAAACTCTATCCTAGCTAGTGTATGGAATAATTCTAGGTTTTCCTACACTTCAATAGGAGGTAGCTGTTTACCGATATAATGACAATTAAATATCTTCTGGGACAGGAATATTTGTACTGTGGAATTAAAGTTTACAATCTGGTCTATTTATATTCAAGATATCAAGATGAGGAATGATTAAGTGAATGTAGTATTTAATATGTTCTGTAAACATCAGTTTTGTGTATTATATAATCTATTGTGAGAGAAATATTACATGGTTTGGATCGTTCTGTGAATTATCTAGGTATCATATTTCACATATTGTCAAGTGTAGATCCTGTATTGTGAAGTATATTTGAAAAAAAATGTGTTCATAATTTAGAAATCACACATGCCATTGACAATTTGTTACAAGATGTATGTTTCAATCTTGCCCTGAAATGGTCAATATCTCGATGTTGGTTTCAGTACAACTGAATTGTAAAAATTTAAGCCTTTTGTGATGATGTGTAACAAGTTCAACCCTGTGTGACCAGAAAACAATGATAATCCAAAGTACAAACGACGGCCATGATTTGCTCCCTCTGCTTTACTGTGTTGAAATTTTTCTGTGAAGTGATAACATTGAGAAATTAATGTGGTCCAAATGTAGATGTGGACAACATTTTATTCTGTGTGGGAGTGTGTTATTAGTAAATGTTTTACGGTACATGTATGCATCTAAGTTCTATGTTGTACAATGCATTTTGTTAATTAGGAACCAGAAATTGCAGTTTATTATATAGAAAATGTCATCTGTATATTAAACAGAATGTAGAAAGAAGTATTATCTGAAAAAACCCTGCAAAACATCCAAATGTGGTATATACAGGCCTCAGACTATGATGGGTTTCCCTCTATATCCTATCAAAGAAAAATCAAAATTAAAATATTGCAAAATTTTGCAAGAAAATCTGGTTTTCATATCACGTAGAACTTTTCAAGTTGAACCTACAGTGAGCTAGAAATTACCTGCATTTAAGAAAGATATTTCTATTTGAGTGTCACCACCCCACTATATTAATGGAAAATCTGGAAAATGACCAAATATTACTACTGAAGTCCTATAACTCCCAGGTGGCATGCATGCCACACAAATGAACATGGAAATGGTGTCAAAACTAAATTCTGTCACTAAATTAATATTGCACTATAAATCTATGTGAAAATTAAGCACATATCTGCAACAACTAAGTGAGGAAAGAATAATATTTAGTAACAGTCCTGAAATTTCCACATTTACTATGTATACATTTAATGGTAGTCTGAGGCCATATCTACCAGAGTTATCTCCCTTTGGCTTATCAGAGGTTTCCTGTAAATTGTTCAATAAAGTTACCAGTAAACACAAATATATCAATGTAATGTGGAATAAGTTTTATTATTTAATACCAATTCGAGTTATTGAGCTTGTTTAACCAATTCTATATACCAGGTAATAACATTCATCAAGTAACTTGTATGTGAAGCAATCAAATTTTGAATCTGATAATATGATTTTCATCACGAAGACATTAGTATGTGATATATAATCTGTCCAGGACTCCAACATAGCATTATTAAATGTCTTTATGATATCTACACTTTGAGATAAGTAATGTGTGCCTGATCTGTTTTATGTAAAGCTTTTTATATTACATTGTCTTGATGTTGTTTCTGATCAAGACTAATACAGTGAATGACATGGATTTCTGGTTATTTCTAAACATAACTTTTTTGTTTTGATTCTTTTGATTTGTTACAACTAAAAATGTTTTGTTAATTAGAGTCCTCAATACAACTGTAGATTACTGGGGAAATGATATCAGCTGTTATCATTGTATGTGTACCAGGAATACAGATGTTGTCAGATTAAGCTGATCTATAGGGGAGACAGGTATTGAAACTTTGTAAACATGCTTTATATTGGTTGTCTTTGTAACTCTTTGACCAATCAGCATCCCTGTTATTCCACCTGTCGTTTGGCTCCTATGTTGTACCGTGTTGGTTTTCTTTGTGATGCAAATGTGAAATAAAAAGTTCCTGGAACAAGATGTGTCATTTCGTACATTTATACCGGGATGTAAGCTTGTCTGTCATTTCTTGTACAATATATTAATTGGATTGAGGGAAAGAATATGAGTTGGTAGAGAGGACAAAATAATGGACTAGCAGAAAAGAGCAATGGGTAAAAAAAGCAAGGTTAATGATAGAAAGAACTGAACAATGGGAGAGGGGACAAGTTATGCAGAGAAAGAGCAGGGCAATAAGTATAGGGGACAAGGCAAAATGAGAGAGAAAGCAAAAAACATGTATTTAAAAAACATGGCAAAATAATAGAAAGAATAGAGAAATGGGATAGGTGACAAGAAATGGAAAGAAAGAACAGGACAACTAAATTAAAGAGTAGAAAGAACTGCAGCAGGAAGTTGAGCTCAGGATAAAAGGAAATAGATGGAAAATGTAGGAAAATGGACGAAGAGGATAAGATCATGTATAGGAAGAGAAGGGAAATTTATTAAAGAAGACAAAATAATAGTGAGAGAACAATCCAAAGGAAAACCGTACTAAGACAAAACAAGAAATATCTTAAAAACGATAAACGGCATAGTTTTAATGCTGGTGGTTATAATGTAAAACTGCCGGTGAAACAAATCAACGAACTAATGCGTTTCATCACGGATAACACAATTATATCAGTTTGAATCAATTTTGGTGATAATAAGACTGCATTTGAATCAGGAATATAATTTTATCAATGTGTCATTTGAAAAGATACAACCATTTATTCAGCTTGCATTCAATCTTAACTTTGTTTCGTTTTTTTACTGCACATCTGCATTTTGCATTTACCGCTACATTGACCAATCACATGATTCATCTTGACCAGTAACGCCACCTGTCGCGTCATATCCGGGGCCAAAAGAAAAAGTATCCAACCCAATATGTAACAGTATCATAGTAAGGTCTAACAATTTTCCATTGAAAAAACCCCCCAATTCATCTCATGATTCTTTCTGCTGTTTCATTCTTAATGTTTCATGTTATTTGTGTCGGTTTCATAATATTCAAATAATATTTTTCATTTCTATTAATCCATTTCCGGAAAATAAGTCGACTTCCGGTTGGAGTTTTATATTTTGTTCCTGCAGGTGGCGCAAGATTACAAACGTTGCAAAGCAGAAGATTGCTGTCAATGATTGACGCGAATTCAGAAAACACGGAGAAGAATTCTGAAACAACAGGTAGAACTAATGTAGTCTTCATATATTTAACACCATTTAATTAAAATATCATGATGTGAGTTATTGCAATTTCGTCAATCACTGAATATTATCTACGTACAACTAACGACAGATTAGGCCCTAAGTGAACTCGCCATCGGTATTTCAAAACATTTTTGTTGATTGTTTTTCAGCAAATACCAGTATTATTAATAGGACCATGTGATAATTGAATTAAACAGTCCGACTGAGGCACATTTCATGTGATATTTCTAACTCTGGACGTGGTATGTGGTATAAGAGTACTGGTAGCACGAGATCTGCCACATTGCCTGGGAGGGAGACAATGTTTAATTTATCTTTCGGAATTAAGTTCCCTTGTGTTCCATGTTCCTGAGTGGACGTTGCTGTTATTGCATGGATTGAGCCCATCTTCTTCGTGAAGTCTTTTACCCATGAGCCCATAAATATATTTTTTTATGTTCTTTTGAGTAGTAGCAAATGTTCTGATGAATTGTCCAAGTTATTGTATATATATATCATTATATGTGATCATTTATTCTGACTTGCCTTAGTGGTAACAGGATTAATCTTATTTTACCAATCAACCATGAATAAAGCTATAATTTATTATTATGTTCGTCCACTGAATTCTTACAGTTTGCTTCGAGAATTGCACACTTGACTGGTTGGTGTCCAAAAAAATCACAACGGTCAAGAGCCCAAATTGGGTGTGGTCGATTAATGTAACATTGATCATCGGTTCTTGATCATCAGCACATGTTAGGGTCGCACAGTACACATAGTTCCGATTTTGGATCCCAGACTCTGTGTAATTGTCAAGAACAGCTAAGTAATTAAATTCTGATGCTTAACTTAAAGTTAGACTGCTTCAAATGTCTTAAGGATGACTGCAAGAACAGTAGCTTTTGGACTCTGTTTCACCTTTCTTTTTGTATAGATAGAAGGAAGCTGGCCAAACTTCTGGGACTTTTCCTTCTGCTGTAAGGTTAAAAGTAGTATCAAGAACCTCTGGCTTTGATTCCACCATCCTTTAGGTGTCCAGCTGGCCATGTTGGACTATAGCTACGGTAGAGTTGCATTCACATACAATTGTCTCCAAATTTTTCATTTGTATGTGTATAATCAGTATATTTTCCTAAGAAGGTTCTCGGGTTTTTCCCATTTTATTTTGTGCATCTATTTACTAACTTGCCATCCCTGATATGATGAAAAGAAAACATTGCTTTCGATTATGAGTTTTGCTTTAATTTGTTCTAAGAAGGTCAGGAAATAATGAACCAATTGCCAAGAATGTTGACATGAACGGTCTTGTGCAATCATTTGCTTTGTTGCAAAAAAAAAATAAAATGTTACCATGGAAATAAAGATAATACAACACATTATTGTGGTTTATCTTTTTATCACATTAAGGGCGGGAGCTATGGCCTAATTACCTCCCTATATATTTCATCAATGTGCTCACAAGAGGGGAGGGGATAACTCTTACATGCTGTACTCAAAACTGGATGTTTGATTGGAAATCTTAATGGAGAGATAGCATTTTATGAGTATTCAATTTCCATTAAATGACTGTTAAAGTCTGTGAAGATGACACTGATTATATTTACATGTATATAACTATACTAGGTGTGCCATAATGTGAAACTTTTCACAAAATTATTTGGACTTTGAAAAATAGTTTCTGCTAATTTTATAAACACTGTATTTTTGTGCCAATCAAAAACATGGTACGGCATTTTTATGGAAGAATTGTATTGAAGTTTCCTTCCCTTGTAGCCTTCATAAATATTGTTAGGATTATAAACAAGATTTCAAGGTCCAATTTACCTACCATACTTTTTCTGCAATGTTAACATACATCATGTATTATAATTTTATGGGCCTTTCTGGGATGTTAATGTGGAATTGATATGTAAGTGGTGTATAAGGTTCAGTAAATTATACAAGATGTGGTATTAATTCACAACTGTTACATATGTGTTTGTCTAGGGTGCTAACAACTTGGTGGACATCTATATATTGATTTTCTACTGACACCAGGTAGTTATTACTCCAAGCTTCATGTCAATTACAGTACAGATCTATATATATTTGACATTTTATATGTTAATTTTGGTTCAATTCCTGTTGAATATTAAGATATAATTGGTAGGCAGATTATAGTCTCCAAGGTCGAATTAAAACAAAAGAATAGTATCTAACAGGTAACCTTGACAAATTGATTTTTAACCTAACACATTTTTATACTAAGGTCAAATTAAAACAAAGAACAGTATCTAACAGGTAACCTTGACAAATTGATTTTTAACCTAACACATTTTTATACCAAGGTCAAATTAAAACAAAGAATAGTATCTAACAGGTAACCTTGACAAATTGATTTTTAACCTAACACATTTTTATACCGCATCATCAGATGAAGGTCTCCTAAAATTGCCTTTCTTCATGCTGAAATTTATTCATCCATGTGTATTTTTTTCGTTTTATGAACACATGTTTGTGGTTGCTTTTTGAGTACATACTTATTCACAAAACTTTGAACCTGTTTTTCATGTATGCAGAGACCTATATACTAATTTTTTTAGTATATAGGTCTCTGATGTATGTCATAAGTATATAAGGTCATATGGTGTATAGTCAAGGTCATGAAAGACCAATTTGGTATTCTGTTGTTTATAATTATACATGTACATTGTACATGATAATGATAATGAAGTAGTTTACAATATACCTTGTGTCATGATTAATTGGTTGAATTTACAAAATTTTAAGTTGGATGGACTGGTTTTAATACTTTGATTTTGATAATGTTTTTCGACTTGTTTCTTTGGGGAATAAATTGAATCAAACTAAAAGTATATCAATTTTAATTCCAGGTACACTTAAGACCATGTGATGCTGTTTGTATGGTCTGTGTGGTAAAGGTGACATATATATAGCTGGAGGTTATGTTATTTAGGTCACAAATAAAAAATCTTTTTATGGCAATCATTTTGTAACAAATCATATTTAATGTATGAAGCATTACTGATCAAGTATAAGGGGCAAGTCATCAGCAAGACAAATTTCAGGATAACACAGCTATTGATTTCCATATGTAGTTCATCATCCTTGACCCAGAGATACAGAGATTCTTCCAGAATAACTCCACTGTAGTTTTATATACAATAAAAAGATTGCTGTTAACTATATAGTAGCATACTCCAGTGGTCGATCATCTCATTGATCTTGAGTTTGTTGTGTATCAATATCTCTCAAATGATTAGGATTCTATACTGAGTGTGGTCAGAACAACACAATAAAAGACCTGTCGGGTTCTATTTCTTTCTGTAAGTCATGTACATGTAACTAGTGTCAGTTTGTGCAAAGTCTTTGAAGTATTTCTATATGTAACGATATGTGAATATACTATATTAGTCTTGGTGTTTGATTTCTGATGCAGTGCATACTTAATAATTGTCAACTTCAATTAGTAACTCAAAAACTTGACAGGATGGAGAAAGCTTAAAAAGGGGGGGGGGGGAAAAGCGAAAACAAATGATGAACAAAAAGCTTTCGAGATGCTCAGGTGTGTCAACAATTTTCGTTATCTGAAGGGAGAGGTAAGCCCTGGAATGTGTGTAGGTTTGGGACAGATAAATGAAGATTTTGACCAATCCGCCTCGGGAGTAACACCCAATACATATCTGTATGTGTGATATAGTCCGCCTAGTACTTACCTCTACATAAATAAACAACCCACAACATGAATGATTGATTGTATAATTATGCCAGCTGACATTTGTAATTGATTTTTGCTATAACCTGGTCAGGGGTCCTAGCCGGGCTCTGCTGTGTTTCGTGTTCCTCTGGTAGGGCTACATCAGTTTTGTTTTATTCGGACATTTTTTGGTTTGTTTTTGTTTGGCAATTATAGGAGAGAATAAACATCTTATAGGAGGGCAAACAATTAATTAAATGTGTGTTATCAAAAACATGGAAAATGATACTGGATATGTTCATGTCATCAACAACAACTTCACTGAGATATGTTTGGTTGTGGCCCAGAGGTCTACTTGGATGTTTTGGTAAGATGTTTCAGTAATAACAGCTTTTACATTTTCAAGATTATCAGAAATTTTAGATATCTTAAGTCAGTTCAAATCATGGTTGATTTAATACATTTTGGGACATTAAGAATCTGCACTTTCTGAAAAATAGTTTCTGTAGTGACGTAGCTTTAATGTTTTCTGACTTTCTAACATGATTGTTTCCACATTGTGATCTAGCTATGTTTGTTCCCGCTATGTTGAGAGACTATTGGATTTTTATGTGAATATATAATTGGACATTTCAAATCTGTTTCCACATTTTGAAACTTAGATGATATTTTACATGTACAGTATACATGTTGATTTTATGGTACATTTTAACTTGGCTTGCTCAATGATCATGATATTCCTGTGGAAATTTGAAATTCTTTGCTTTGGACAAAATTTAAATTGGCACTCAAAACAGCATTCTGATTGGAACTTTAAAGTGTCAGATAATAGGAATGTTTATGGTGTTAAATGTTGAAATAGTTTTAATAGTGTTCTTATGTCGGGTATTCTTACGTCTGGCTTTATTTTCTCCAGCAGTCTAGTCTATATGACTGATTGTAGCCTTTTCCCATAACCTTGAATCATTTATTCACTGAAAAGTATTTTATTGACTGTATGGTTTCAGGATATCAAGTTTCACCTGATGCCTGGGAATTTTTATTTGAAATACCTGTTATTAATGAAAGTGCCATTAAATGGCCATATAATTTAAAATGATTACATCCATCCACAGAAGGTTAAAGCCCTGTGGAACAGTCAACCATGTTTCTGCCTGATTGAGATTGTGTTTTATCTGATAAAAATACTATGTACATCATCTAAATACACTAGATGTACAGGTTTATCTGCATTCTTTCAATTCTGTTGTTACTGACGAACATTTTTAGCTATATTAATCCAGCAATTAAGCTATTTACATGACACATATATGTAGAAAGTGCAAGTCAATATTGTCTTATTTAGCTGAATCAGTTGTATTATCAAAGTCAGCTACATATCTGCTATTAAGAGCAATAAATATATGTGAAGAAATTTACAGCTGGAAAGCATATTTGTGTTTTTCCATAAACTTAGGGTGTACACAATACACATAGTATTGTCATGTCACTTGTTTATTTGATGTCATGTAGGAACATTATACATACAAAGATATATTTGTAGTAATGTTAAGATTTATTTAGGTCGATCCTTAAAACGTCAGTATACCCCAACACCCTGGAAGGTTCACCTTGATGTTGTAAATTCTATTTACCTTACATTACAACTGATATGTTTTCATGACATTGCCAAGAAATTACAAAGTAGAAATCTTTATTGCATTTTTTGGAGTAACGCCACAAAGAGATGACATCATTACTGATTCCCGTACTTTTTAACACTATTAATTTTTCGATGTTTTAAATTTTGTTTTTAAGTATATGAAATGCAATAAAAAGAAAATTGAATGGTTTCCCGTTCAATATTCCATATATTTCAAATATAGCATATATTTCTCTTGTATGACAGAATGTTTTGATATTTTTCACTTGTGCTTCGCACTCCTGAAAATATCAATATTCTGTCATACTCGTGAAATATGTTATATTAAACAGGAAACCATTCAATATTCTCTATATATTTCTTAAGCACAATTCACAGCAATATATAGATAACTGATGTTATTGTTGACAGTGCTGGAAATGGTGACAGTTAAACAATGTAATGCCTTGGCTTCTAGGTACCTGTGAATAGTGGGGATGAAGGTAAAAGTTCTCTAATGTTGAGTCTTACACTCTACCTACACTTGTGTTCTTTGATGTCTACCTGTCACATTTTTACCTGTACCTGATCAACATACCTGTAGCACGCCAATCAATATACAGATCTCTTGTCAACAGGTGTTCGCCTGCAAACTTATTCTCACTGGTATGCTGCATCTAGGGCTTTACGAAATCACCTGTATCCATGGTAACTGGTATAGAGAAGGTGTAATGATATCCCTATGACAGTGAATCATTGGAAAAGGCTTAGCTTACAGGAACCATATCATTGTCAACTAGTCTCTAACGATGTTCTACTTTCTATCAAAAATTGGAGTTGCTCCTGTTATTGTTTTACAGAGTGGTGTTACTAGTGAATATTTGTGGTGACAGCCTGTTGAGGAATTTGTGTGTTTTGTTGACTGGAACAGTGATTGATGGACTTAACTCTGCTGTATGATGTTCAGGTAAGCAGATTCCCAGATACAGCAATGTCCCCTAGATCAGGTGTATATGTACCCCAGGTCAGTTTAGGTAATGTGTTTGACTAAACTTGACCCAGAATGCTAACTGTTCAAAGTTTAGGTAGCTAGGTAGTTAGGTAGTTAGGGAAAGTATTTTTATTATATAAATATGACATTGTTTTACTGATTAATCATTTATCCTTTAGAGTTAAATGTTTTATTTTCTGATGATTTGATATTGGAAGATTTCCTTGATGCCAACAGCTGCTGTATTGTGGACTGAGCATGATTGATGCTGAAATGTTGGTACATTTGATTAAATGTGCCGTCAAGGTTCATACAAAATTTAGAAAGGATTTGAATTTAATAAACAGATATCTGTATGAACCATGTAAAAGTGATCTGTACAATGTGATTTGAATTTGATCAAACATATCACACAAGGATGAATACAGCATATATTGGGCATCATTTTTAGGTCATCTGACCCAAAGGGTCAGGATGACCTATAGTCATCGTGCTTCGTCCGTCGTCGTCCGCCGTGCGCCGTGCGCCGTGCGCCGTCCGTAAACTTTTTCTTTCAAAACGCTACTCCTCCTTAACGCTTGGGTGGATTACTTCCAAATTTGGTTTGAAGCATCATTGGGGGAGGGCAATCATATTTTATATAAATGAGGCTGGTCTGACCCCTGGGGCCAGAAGGGCGGGGCCCCAAAAAGGGAACTTAGGTGAATATTGCTATAAAATCCTACTCCTCCTTTACCCTTAGGTGGAGTACAACTAAATTTGGTGTGAAACATCATTGGGGGAGGGCAGTCATATTTTATATAAATGAAGTTGGTGTGACCCCTGGGGCCTGAGGGGCGGGGCCCCAAAAGGGGAACTTTGATGAAATTTTGCTATAAAATCCTACTCCTCCTTAACCCTTTAGTGGAATCTACCAGATATGTTGTGAAACATCATTTGGGGAGGGCGGTCATATTTTATATAAATGAGGCTGGTGTGACCACTAGGGCCTGAGGGGCGGGGCCCCAAATGGGGAACTTTGATGAAATTTTGCTATAAAATCCTACTCCTCCTTAACCCTTTAGTGGATTTCAACCAGATATGTTGTGAAACATCATTTGGGGAGGGCGGTCATATTTTATATAAATGAGGCTAGTGTGACCCCTGGGGCCTGAGGGGTGGGGCCCCAAATGGGGAACTTTGATGAAATTTTGCTATAAAATCCTACTCCTCCTTAACCCTTTAGTAGATTTCAACCAGATATGTTGTGAAACATCATTGGGGGAGGGTGGTCATATTTTATATAAATGAGGCTGGTGTGAGCCCTGGGGCCAGAGTGACGGGCCCAAAAAAGGGAACTTTGATGAAATTTTGCTATAAAATCCTACTCGTCCTTAACCCTTTGGTGGATTTCAACCAGATATTGTGTGAAACATCATTGGTGGAGGGTGGTCATATTTTATATAAATGAGGCTGGTGTGGCCCCTGGGGCCAGAGGGGCGGGGCCCCAAAAGGGGAACTTTGATGAAATTTTGCTGTAAAATCCTACTCCTCCTAACACCCATAGTGAATTATTACCAAATTTGGTGTGAAACATCATTGGAGGAGGACAATCATATTTTATATAAATGAGGCTGGTTTGACCCCTAGGGCCAGAGGGGCGGGGCCCCAAAAGGGGAACTTTGGTGAATTTTTGCTATAAATCCTACTTCTCTCTAACCGTTGGGTGGATTAATACGAAATATGGTGTGAAACATCCTTTGGGAAGGATGGTCATATTTTATATAAACGAGGCTAGTGTGACCCCTGGGGCCTGAGGGGCAGGGCCCCAAAAGGGGAACTTTGGTGAATATTTGCTGTTAAATCCTAATCCTCCCTAACCTTTTGGTGGATTACAACCAAATTTGATGTGAAACATAAGGTGACGGCAATCATATTTTTTAATGAGACAGGTTTGACCCCTGGGGAAAAAAAGATGGGGCAAAAGGAGCGCTTAGGTTAAACATTTCTTAAAAATGCAATTCCTCCTTAATGCCTGAATTGATTACAACCATATTTAGTATGAAACATCATTGGGGAAAGGCAATCCTAATTGATATAAATGAGTCTTGTCTGACCCATTGGGACAGAGGGGCATGCCCCAAAAATGGGAACTTGGCTAAAATTTTGCTTTATGATGCTGCTCTTCCTGGACAAGCTAAATGGATAAAAACCAAATTTGATCTAAAACATAACTGGCTGCGATGAATAATTTATGGTAATAATGCTGGATTGGGTTGTGTGTCCCTGCTGTGAGTGTAAGTGTTTGTCAGATGACCGTTAAGGCCCATGGGCCTCTTGTTCAGGTTGTTAGGCTGAAGGACAAAATCATTGTCATTTATTATGTGAATTCATCTTTTAATTAATTTTGAAATGTTTTATCAGAACAACCTTAACAAAATGGTATTACATGCAACAATTTTAAGACCAAAAATGTTTTAAAACTTGCATGACTGGCTCATTGGGCAGATGGTATTTAACATGTGATAAATTAATATAAAAACCAAGCAGTGACTAACATGCATGTTTGACAAGTATAGACTGGAGGGCATGGTGTATAACCATGTAACCATTATGTCTGTCTCCTCATGTCTGTGACCGCTGTATCGGATCTGTACCATCGCTTGATGTCTGTGATCACTATGGTATCTGTACCATCGCTTGATGTCTGTGACCACTGTATCGGATTTGTACCAATGCTTGATGTCTGTGACCACTGTATGGTATCTGTACCAATGCTTGATGTCTGTGACCATTGTATGGAATCTGTACCATCGCTTGATGTCTGTGATCACTGTATGGTATCTGTACTGTCTCTTGATGTCTGTGATCACTGTATGGTATCTGTACCATCGCTTGATGTCTGTGACCACTGTATCGGATCTGTACCATCGCTTGATGTCTTTGACCACTGTGTGGAATCTGTACCATCGCTTGGTGTCTGTGACCACTGTATGGTGTCTGTACTGTCTCTTGATGTCTGTGACCACTGTATCGGATCTGTACCATCGCTTGATGTCTGTGATCACTGTATGGAATCTGTACCATCGCTTGATGTCTGTGACCACTGTATCGGATCTGTACCATCGCTTGATGTCTGTGATCACTGTATGGAATCTGTACCAATGCTTGATGTCTGTGACCACTGTATGGTATCATCGCTTGATGTCTTTGACCACTGTATGGTATCTGTACTGTCTCGATGTCTGTGATCACTGTATGGTATCTGTGCTGTCTTTTGATGTCTGTGACCACTGTATGAGATCTGTACCATCGCTTGATGTCTGTGACCACTGTATCGGATCTGTACCATCGCTTGATGTCTGTGATCACTGTATGAGATCTGTACCATCGCTTGATGTCTGTGATCACTGTATGGTATCTGTACCATCGCTTGATGTCTGTGATCACTGTATGGTATCTGTACTGTCTCTTGATGTCTGTGATCACTGTATGGTATCTGTACTGTCTTGATGTCTGTGATCACTGTATGGTATCTGTACTGTCTCTTGATGTCTGTGATCACTGTATGGTATCTGTACTGTCTCTTGATGTCTGATCACTGTATGGTGTCTGTACTGTCTCTTGATGTCTGTGATCACTGTATGGTATCTGTACCATCACTTGATGTCTGTGATCACTGTATGGTATCTGTACCATCGCTTGATGTCTGTGATCACTGTATGGTATCTGTGCTGTCTTTTGATGTCTGTGATCACTGTATAGTATCTGTGCTGTCACTTGATGTCTGTGATCACTGTATGGTATCTGTACTGTCTCTTGATGTCTGTGACCACTGTATGGTATCTGTGCTGTATTTGATTTCTGTGATCACTGTATGGTGTCTGTACCATCGCTTGATGTCTGTGATCACTGTATGGTATCTGTACTGTCTTTTGATGTCTGTGATCACTGTATGGTATCTGTACCATCGCTTGATGTCTGTGACCACTGTATGGAATCTGTACCATCGCTTGATGTCTGTGACCACTGTATGGAATCTGTGCTGTCTTTTGATGTCTGTGATCACTGTATGGTATCTGTGCTGTCTTTTGATGTCTGTGACCACTGTATGGTATCTGTGCTGTCTTTTGATGTCTGTGATCACTGTATGGTATCTGTGCTGTCTTTTGATGTCTGTGATCACTGTTTTGAATCTGTAAAATCTCGTAGTGTCAGTAATGTTTCATGGTGTCTGAGATAACGATGGAATCTGTACTGTTTCCTGATAATAATGGAAATGATGGAACCTGTAGAGTTCTGGTGTGTGATTGTCTGTTTTAGAGTACTGGTCTCTCATTACCTTAAAAGATCTTGATGACATTTTTTTGGTAGACTTATTAGATTTGCTTTCCGCACAATATCTTTTGAAGGAATCATTGGATTTTGATGAAACTTGCTTGGTAGACTTATTACGTAAACCCCTCACTCAAGTTCAATAATCGTCATATTCTGCGCATATTAAATGAGGCTGCTGTGATTTGATTGGCTAATTGCTTTCCACCCAATATCTTTTGAAGGAATGATCGGATTTTGATGAAACTTAATTGGTAGACTTGTTATTAATTATGTTGATTACTTTCACAGGAACTTGATGACTGAACACAAATACATGTAATGATTCTAAATGCTATGTCAATTGTGTTCATGTTTTTTGGATGTCCACTTTAATTTCATGTAATACAATACTTGCATGGGCGGGGATCTTGTTATACATCCTTGTTTAGTTTGGTTTATGAGCTTCAGGAGGCTCTCTGATGGTGTTGACACTTGGTAAATATTAATTGATAAAAGATACTTGTGTTTCTGGTCACTATTAATCCAATAGAAGTAGTTTCTGTACAGGACACTGGTTAGTTCCCAGAGTTGGAAGGAATAACAGCTACTGTGAGTCCAGACATGACTACACTGGTATCTAGATGGCTCCTGACAACATTTGATGTCCCAGAATTGATAATGTGGTAATCTGTGTAAGAGTAGATGGTAAAATGATTCTGGAGTAATTTGGATGTTATGTTATGTACATAGGAATGGAGGATAGGATAGAGTGTGTGTCCAGAGAGACTGGTATGTCATGTCTCACAAAATGACACTGATGTGTGGGTAGTCGCACATAAATTAAGAAAACCAACATGTTTTTATAATGTTGGGCCTGGTATATACAGGAGAGTTTGGTATTTGTTGATATGAGTGCATGTGTGTCTTTCCCCCCAATTAATATTCTATAAAGATGGTGTAGTTAGTTGACTGGGATATCAAAGATTTTGTTCACACATTATACAGTTGGTGGAAGAAAACCCTAAAGAGTTTGTTTGAAATTAAAAGATTTATTTAATTATGCTTCAAAACTGTTGTTACTTCATCGCCATCTAAACTTAAAAAATGGCCGCTGTAAATTCTGTGTGTTATATGAAAAATTAATCCTGGCTTCCTGCTGCTACAATTCCACTATCCATTGTACCTGTTATAATTAAGGAATGGCCTTTTCAAGATGTCAGACCAAGAGTATCACAGAAGGTAGGTATAAACTTTAAGCTACAAGATCACTTATTCTTAAGTATGCGCTGACCGAGATGGATACCATGTCTAACTCAGAAATACTCAATTGATATTACAACAATCGGCCGCTATTTAGATAATATACAACTGAATCCTTTGTAAAGTTGGACGAACTGTTGAACTCATGTTGACAGATTAAAACAGTCTGTTTTTATATCATCATTGTCAGAGAGACTGTCCAATGTCACCCGCTTGATATTTACAAAAAAAAATGAAAAACAATTTAGTTTTGTTGAAGACCTGGAATGAAGCACTTCCAAGTTTGTACAAATGAATTACCTTGACCTACTTTCAAGGTCATGGGTCTTTAAACAACTTCATGATAACCAAGATATCAAGGTTCATGATATTAGGATAATGGGATGCTTGGAATATAACAGCCTAAATCGTTTGTTAAAATTGAATGACCTTAACATACCTTCAAGGTCACTGCCAAATATAAATTCTTAATTTAAAAAAACATCAACTATCACTCTATCAGTATGTCTTGAAAACTCAGGTGACTGATAAGGCTTATGGGCCTCTTGTTGTGTCAGACACATGTTAAACCACTATGCATCATTGTTTCATAATGGCCTTTTAGCAGGAAGAAATTTTGATAAAGTGTGAGTCAGTCTATAAGGCTGTGATATCTAATTAGTGATAAGTGACCATTCTATTAATTGTTGTTTGATGTGTCATTACTGTGTTCCATTATTTAGTACATCTGGTCGTGACATCCTCCAGATGGGATATCAATTGGGTGTAGTGCTTCCTTATTTAAACTTATTATTACTAACACTTATTCCTCAAGGATCATTTTTTATCTTTCTGTGATAAGATTATAGCATGAGTCATATTTTTCTTGACTTTGATGTCTCAAAAATTGAGATGATTAGTTTTGTAACACCTTTATTAAGAATGTGTGAGTTATATATAACAAATCTACCTTTAAAATTTCTTAGCTAGGACACAATCCCTACCAAAAAGTCTAAAATATTCATCAGAATTTGGTGGAAGTATTATAGTAGAGCCTCTGTTTGTTTGTCTCTCTGGGTTAAACTTTCTGCAAATCTCTTTCAGCTTCATATATTCTATTTGAGAATTAATTGGTATGCTTGCATAATAAACATAATTTGTAGTTGTGTTTTCCTGAATAGTATTTTGATTTAATTTTCATTTTTAAAAAGATATTGCCTTTGTTTATTTCAGTATTTCAATCTTTTCTGGAGATCAATCTCATCTCTTGGTTTTCAATTCAACTTAGTCTTTTTAGCTCAGTTGCACTGAGGGGCAATTTGATGTGACCATTTTTGTTTTGTCTGCATGCGACTTCATCACAAAGCGAGATTATAGTGTTTCTATTCTATGACACCAGCATAGACGGCATTAATATTATCATTATTTCATTTGAAAGTTTTCCGTTTAGATTTGTTGCTAAGAATGTTCCAGGTATATGACCAAGTTTAACCAAACTTGGTCATATATACCAAGATTGGGTGGTGCATGTTCTGCCTGACAGTATTCTTGATAAATAAATAAAAAAAATTATTGGTGATCGCGAAAAAGAAAAGACTAAACCTAAATAAAGGCAGTAAAAACCCGACCCTACAAAATATAAAAATTTGGTATTAAATTTTATAGAAACAACATAATACAAAACGACTTCAATTGTGTTAGTTCCTAGATAGATGCTTATTACAGTCTGAGGATAACGCAGTATATACATGTATAGGCATTTATAATTGTCCTATTATGTAGTGGTTATGAGATATCAGAACTGATTCTTTAGAAGACCACACCTTTATGATCCTATATATAGGATCAGGTACGCCCAGGTTACCTAGTGAATGTAGCTGAGTGTATTACCTGTAAACCAGACTGCTCAGTGCTAGATACTAATGATGATTCTCGACCAATTGATATCTTGGTTTAATTGCTGTAACCCGACCAGGGGCTTTTACATATGGGTTAGTAGGTAGTGCTGAACTTTATTTTTATTCAGTTCTGAAAACAGATTTTCAACCTTCAATGCAAAAACAAACCAGGATATGAACTGTTTGGAAACCATTATTTATTTTGTGATCTTAAACAAAAGAAACACACCAAGCTTATTTGGGTTTGTGAGGCATATTTTCAACTTGCAAAGCAACTTTCAGACATAAATATCCGGAACGGTCAAGTCATTAAAAAAAAAAGAAAAGATGTTTGACTAGTTGGCCTAAATCCAAGATGGCCACTGTGGCAGCCATCTTGAAAAACACGTTTTAAACTTCTTCTCCAGTTCCACTGGTGCCACAGAGCTGAAAATTGGCGAGGATGTTAAGGAAGGGGATCTAACAAGGTGTTATTTTTTTCAGCCTGATAACAACAAAATCAGTTGCTGCTTTTTGGCAGAGTTGTTGTCTTTTGTGTTTGGTGACTTATGTATGTATATATTCATTATACACTGGATGACTTCGGAGATCTGATGGTTTCGCTATGTTTTCATTTACTTGTTGTAGAAAACTTAAAAATGGTGATTTTAATTTTATTACTTTCTTAGATATTTATGTACTCATAGGTCTTCAAGTTTTTAAACATTACCATGCAGTTTCTGTACATGAAAATTTAACAGTTTATAATGTGATAGCTGTATGCAGTATGATACTTAAACTGTTTGACCTCCCACAGAACCTTGACAGGGGTTGAAATCAAAATTCAGAGAAGGACCCTTGAGCAATTAATGTTATTTGTTGATATTCAAAATGTCAACCTTCTCTGTCGGACTGTAAACAGGTACAAACCAAATCGGTCCTAGTCAAACCTCACACTACCCCCTCCCCTACTTATTAGAGGTGGGGGAGTTATATCAGGGACGTCCCTGGGTAAAATACCTCCGTCTGGGTAAAATACCTCCGTCTGGGTAAAATACCTCGGTCTGGTAGCACAAAGCTTGTGTATCTAGTCAACTCCTCAACATTTAGCCATATGAGATATTATTGTAGTCTTCGGGTCTTCAGTTAATAAGGTTAAAAGGTCATAGGTCGCACTCAACCTCTTTTGAAATATAAAGATCGGGTATAAGATATTTAATTAACCCATAATAGATAATTAGTTCATGTTAACACCACCTTCTTCAGTATCATAACAATATCTCTATATATGCCTGATTAGGTCACAGGCCTTTGGCAAAGGTTAAAGGGTCATAGGTCATATTCGACCACTCTTGAAATATAAAGATTGTGTACAAGATACCTCATGAAAACCAGATTACTTTGTATTAGAACCATATCAGAGTAAGGATATATACCTGATTAGACTATTTACAGGTAGAGGACTTCTCTCCCCAAACCTGCTTTGTAATCCGAATGCATCACAAAGAACAGCATAGAAATATTAGGTTAAGTATCAGTGTGTCAAACTAAAGTCTATGTTAAGTTTCAGTGTGTCGAACTGAAGTCTATGTTAGGTATCAGTGTGTCAAACTAAAGTCTATGTTAGGTATCAGTGTGTCAAACTAAAGTCTATGTTGGGTATCAGTGTGTCAAACTGAAGTGTATGTTAGGTATCAGTGTGTCAAACTAAAGTCTATGTTGGGTATCAGTGTGTCAAACTGAAGTGTATGTTAGGTATCAGTGTGTCAAACTAAAGTCTGTTAGGTATCAGTGTGTCAAACTGAAGTCTATGTTGGGTATCAGTGTGTTGAACTGAAGTCAATGTTAGGTATCAGTGTGTCAAACTGAAGTGTATGTTAGGTATCAGTGTGTCAAACTGAAGTCTATGTTGGGTATCAGTGTGTTGAACTGAAGTCTATGTTGGGTATCAGTGTGTCAAACTGAAGTCTATATTGGGTATCAGTGTGTCAAACTGAAGTCTATGTTAGGTATCAGTGTGTCAAACTGAAGTCTATGTTGGGTATCAGTGTGTCAAACTGAAGTCTATGTTTGGTATCAGTGTGTCAAACTGAAGTCTATGTTAGGTATCAGTGTGTCAAACTGAAGTCTATGTTGGGTATCAGTGTGTCAAACTGAAGTCTATGTTGGGTATCAGTGTGTCAAACTGAAGTCTATATTAGGTATCAGTGTGTCAAACTGAAGTGTATGTTAGGTATCAGTGTGTCAAACTGAAGTGTATGTTAGGTATCAGTGTGTCAAACTGAAGTCTATGTTGAGTATCAGTGTGTCAAACTGAAGTCTATGTTAGGTATCAGTGTGTCAAACTGAAGTCTATGTTAGGTATCAGTGTGTCAAACTGAAGTCTATGTTGGGTATCAGTGTGTCAAACTGAAGTCTATGTTGGGTATCAGTGTGTCAAACTGAAGTCTATGTTAGGTATCAGTGTGTCAAACTGAAGTCTATGTTTGGTATATCAGTGTGTCAAACTGAAGTCTATGTTGGGTATCAGTGTGTCAAACTAAAGTCTATGTTGGGTATCAGTGTGTCAAACTGAAGTGTATGTTAGGTATCAGTGTGTCAAACTGAAGTGTATGTTAGGTATCAGTGTGTCAAACTGAAGTCTATGTTAGGTATCAGTGTGTCAAACTGAAGTCTATGTTGGGTATCAGTGTGTCAAACTAAAGTCTATGTTGGGTATCAGTGTGTCAAACTGAAGTGTATGTTGGGTATCAGTGTGTCAAACTGAACTATATTAGGTATCAGTGTGTCAAACTGAAGTCTATGTTAGGTATCAATGTGTCAAACTGAAGTCTATGTTGGGTATCAGTGTGTCAAACTGAAGTCTATGTTAGGTATCAGTGTGTCAAACTGAAGTGTATGTTAGGTATCAGTGTGTCAAACTGAAGTCTATATTAGGTATCAGTGTGTCAAACTGAAGTCTATGTTAGGTATCGGTGTGTCAAACTGAAGTCTATGTTGGGTATCAGTGTGTCAAACTGAAGTCTATGTTGGGTATCAGTGTGTCATACTGAAGTCTATGTTGGGTATCAGTGTGTCACACTGAAGTTTATGTTAGGTATCAATATGTCAAACTGAAGTCTATGTTGGGTATCAGTGTGTCAAACTGAAGTCTATGTTGGGTATCAGTGTGTCAAACTGAAGTCTATGTTGGGTATCAGTGTGTCAAACTGAAGTCTATATTAGGTATCAGTGTGTCAAACTGAAGTCTGTGTTGGGTATCAGTGTGTCAAACTGAAGTCTATATTAGGTATCAGTGTGTCAAACTGAAGTCTATGTTTGGTATCAGTGTGTCAAACTGAAGTCTATGTTAGGTATCAGTGTGTCAAACTGAAGTCTATGTTGGGTATCAGTGTGTCAAACTGAAGTCTATGTTAGGTATCAGTATGTCAAACTGAAGTCTATATTAGGTATCAGTGTGTCAAACTGAAGTCTGTGTTGGGTATCAGTGTCAAACTGAAATCTATGTTGGGTATCAGTGTGTCAAACTGAAGTGTATGTTGGGTATCAGTGTGTCAAACTGAAGTGTATGTTGGGTATCAGTGTGTCAAACTGAAGTCTATGTTGGGTATCAGTGTGTCAAACTGAAGTCTATGTTAGGTATCAGTGTGTCAAACTAAAGTCTATGTTAGGTATCGGTGTGTCACACTGAAGTTTATGTTAGGTATCAATATGTCAAACTGAAGTCTATGTTGGGTATCAGTGTGTCAAACTGAAGTCTATGTTAGGTATCAGTGTGTCAAACTGAAGTCTATGTTGGGTATCAGTGTGTCAAACTGAAGTCTATGTTGGGTATCGAGTAGTGTCAAACTGAAGTCGTATAGTTTAGGGTAGCAGTGTGTCAAACTGAAGTCCTATGTTAGGTATCAGGTGGTGTCAAACTGAAGTCTATGTTGGGTATCGTGTGTTCAAACGGAGTCTTGTTAGGTATCATTGGTGTCAAACTAAGCTATGTTAGGTATAAGTGTCAACTGAAGTGTTGTTAAGGTATCAGTGTCAAACTTGAAGTGTATGTTAGGTATCAGTGTGTCAAACTGAAGTCTAATGTTGTGTATCAGTGTGTCAACGGGAAGCTATGTTTGGTATCAGTGTGTCAAACTGAAGTGTAATGTTAGTATCAGTGTGTCCAAACTGAAGTCTATGTTGGGTAATGAGTGTGTCAAACTGAAGTCTTTGGTATCATATTTCAAACTGAAGTCTATGTTTGGTAATAAGTGTTCAAACTGAAGTCAATATGTTTTTGGTATCAGTGTGGTCCAACTGAAGTCTAATGTTAGGTAATCATGTTGTCAAACTGAAGTCTATGTTAGGTATCAGTGTGTCAAACTGAAGTCTATGTTAGGTATCAGTGTGTCAAACTGAAGTCTGTTGGGTATCAATATGTCAAACTGAAGTCTATGTTAGGTATCAGTGTGTCAAACTGAAGTCTATGTTGGGTATCAGTGTGTCAAACTGAAGTCTATGTTAGGTATCAGTGTGTCAAACTGAAGTCTATGTTGGGTATCAGTGTGTCAAACTGAAGTCTATGTTAGGTATCAGTGTGTCAAACTGAAGTCTATGTTAGGTATCAGTGTGTCAAACTGAAGTCTATGTTAGGTATCAGTGTGTCAAACTGAAGTCTATGTTGGGTATCAGTGTGTCAAACTGAAGTCTATGTTAGGTATCAGTGTGTCAAACTGAAGTCTATGTTAGGTATCAGTGTGTCAAACTGAAGTCTATGTTGGGTATCAGTGTGTCAAACTGAAGTCTATGTTGGGTATCAGTGTGTCAAACTGAAGTCTATGTTAGGTATCAGTGTGTCAAACTGAAGTCTATGTTGGGTATCAGTGTGTCAAACTGAAGTCTATGTTAGGGTATCAGTGTGTCAAACTGAAGTCTATGTTGGGTATCAGTGTGTCAAACTGAAGTCTATGTTAGGGTATCAGTGTGTCAAACTGAAGTCTATGTTGGGTATCAGTGTGTCAAACTGAAGTCTATGTTAGGTATCAGTGTGTCAAACTGAAGTTTATGTTAGGTATCAGTGTGTCAAACTGAAGTCTATGTTAGGTATCAGTGTGTCAAACTGAAGTCTATGTTAGGTATCAGTGTGTCAAACTGAAGTCTATGTTGGGTATCAGTGTGTCAAACTGAAGTCTATGTTAGGTATCAGTGTGTCAAACTGAAGTCTATGTTTGGGTATCAGTGTGTCAAACTGAAGTCTATGTTAGGTATCAGTGTGTCAAACTGAAGTCTATGTTGGGTATCAGTGTGTCAAACTGAAGTCTATGTTAGGTATCAGTGTGTCAAACTGAAGTCTATGTTAGGTATCAGTGTGTCAAACTGAAGTCTATGTTAGGGTATCAGTGTGTCAAACTGAAGTCTATGTTGGGTATCAGTGTGTCAAACTGAAGTCTATGTTAGGTATCAGTGTGTCAAACTGAAGTCTATGTTAGGTATCAGTGTGTCAAACTGAAGTCTATGTTAGGTATCAGTGTGTCAAACTGAAGTCTATGTTAGGTATCAGTGTGTCAAACTGAAGTCTATGTTAGGGTATCAGTGTGTCAAACTGAAGTCTATGTTAGGTATCAGTGTGTCAAACTGAAGTCTATGTTAGGTATCAGTGTGTCAAACTGAAGTCTATGTTGGGTATCAGTGTGTCAAACTGAAGTCTATGTTGGGTATCAGTGTGTCAAACTGAAGTCTATGTTAGGTATCAGTGTGTCAAACTGAAGTCTATGTTGGTATCAGTGTGTCAAACTGAAGTCTATGTTGGTATCAGTGTGTCAAACTGAAGTCTATGTTAGGTATCAGTGTGTCAAACTGAAGTCTATGTTAGGTATCAGTGTGTCAAACTGAAGTCTATGTTGGGTATCAGTGTGTCAAACTGAAGTCTATGTTGGGTATCAGTGTGTCAAACTGAAGTCTATGTTAGGTATCAGTGTGTCAAACTGAAGTCTATGTTAGGTATCAGTGTGTCAAACTGAAGTCTATGTTGGGTATCAGTGTGTCAAACTGAAGTCTATGTTAGGTATCAGTGTGTCAAACTGAAGTCTATGTTGGGTATCAGTGTGTCAAACTGAAGTCTATGTTAGGTATCAGTGTGTCAAACTGAAGTCTATGTTGGGTATCAGTGTGTCAAACTGAAGTCTATGTTGGGTATCAGTGTGTCAAACTGAAGTCTATGTTGGGTATCAGTGTGTCAAACTGAAGTCTATGTTGGGTATCAGTGTGTCAAACTGAAGTCTATGTTAGGTATCAGTGTGTCAAACTGAAGTCTATGTTAGGTATCAGTGTGTCAAACTGAAGTCTATGTTAGGTATCAGTGTGTCAAACTGAAGTCTATGTTGGGTATCAGTGTGTCAAACTGAAGTCTATGTTGGGTATCAGTGTGTCAAACTGAAGTCTATGTTGGGTATCAGTGTGTCAAACTGAAGTCTATGTTGGGTATCAGTGTGTCAAACTGAAGTCTATGTTGGGTATCAGTGTGTCAAACTGAAGTCTATGTTGGGTATCAGTGTGTCAAACTGAAGTCTATGTTGGGTATCAGTGTGTCAAACTGAAGTCTATGTTAGGTATCAGTGTGTCAAACTGAAGTCTATGTTAGGTATCAGTGTGTCAAACTGAAGTCTATGTTAGGTATCAGTGTGTCAAACTGAAGTCTATGTTGGTATCAGTGTGTCAAACTGAAGTCTATGTTAGGTATCAGTGTGTCAAACTGAAGTCTATGTTAGGTATCAGTGTGTCAAACTGAAGTCTATGTTAGGTATCAGTGTGTCAACTGAAGTCTGTTGGGTATCAGTGTGTCAAACTGAAGTCTATGTTAGGTATCAGTGTGTCAAACTGAAGTCTATGTTAGGTATCAGTGTGTCAAACTGAAGTCTATGTTAGGTATCAGTGTGTCAAACTGAAGTCTATGTTAGGTATCAGTGTGTCAAACTGAAGTCTATGTTAGGTATCAGTGTGTCAAACTGAAGTCTATGTTAGGTATCAGTGTGTCAAACTGAAGTCTATGTTAGGTATCAGTGTGTCAAACTGAAGTCTATGTTAGGTATCAGTGTGTCAAACTGAAGTCTATGTTAGGTATCAGTGTGTCAAACTGAAGTCTATGTTAGGTATCAGTGTGTCAAACTGAAGTCTATGTTAGGTATCAGTGTGTCAAACTGAAGTCTATGTTGGGTATCAGTGTGTCAAACTGAAGTCTATGTTAGGTATCAGTGTGTCAAACTGAAGTCTATGTTAGGTATCAGTGTGTCAAACTGAAGTCTATGTTAGGTATCAGTGTGTCAAACTGAAGTCTATGTTAGGTATCAGTGTGTCAACTGAAGTCTATGTAGGTATCAGTGTGTCAAACTGAAGTCTATGTTAGGGTATCAGTGTGTCAAACTGAAGTCGTATGTTAGGTATCAGTGTGTCAAACTGAAGTCTATGTTAGGTATCAGTGTGTCAAACTGAAGTCTATGTTAGGTATCAGTGTGTCAAACTGAAGTCGTATGTTAGGTATCAGTGTGTCAAACTGAAGTCTATGTTGGGTATCAGTGTGTCAAACTGAAGTCTATGTTGGGTATCAGTGTGTCAAACTGAAGTCTATGTTGGGTATCAGTGTGTCAAACTGAAGTCTATGTTGGGTATCAGTGTGTCAAACTGAAGTCTATGTTAGGTATCAGTGTGTCAAACTGAAGTCTATGTTAGGTATCAGTGTGTCAAACTGAAGTCTATGTTAGGTATCAGTGTGTCAAACTGAAGTCTATGTTAGGTATCAGTGTGTCAAACTGAAGTGTATGTTAGGTATCAGTGTGTCAAACTGAAGTCTATGTTAGGTATCAGTGTGTCAAACTGAAGTCTATGTTAGGTATCAGTGTGTCAAACTGAAGTGTATGTTAGGTATCAGTGTGTCAAACTGAAGTCTATGTTAGGTATCAGTGTGTCAAACTGAAGTGTATGTTAGGTATCAGTGTGTCAAACTGAAGTGTATGTTAGGTATCAGTGTGTCAAACTGAAGTGTATGTTGGGTATCAGTGTGTCAAACTGAAGTGTATGTTAGGTATCAGTGTGTCAAACTGAAGTCTGTGTTGGGTATCAGTGTGTCAAACTGAAGTCTATGTTGGGTATCAGTGTGTCAAACTGAAGTCTGTGTTGGGTATCAGTGTGTCAAACTGAAGTCTGTGTTGGGTATCAGTGTGTCAAACTGAAGTCTGTGTTGGGTATCAGTGTGTCAAACTGAAGTCTATGTTGGGTATCAGTGTGTCAAACTGAAGTCTATGTTAGGTATCAGTGTGTCAAACTGAAGTCTATGTTGGGTATCAGTGTGTCAAACTGAAGTCTATGTTGGGTATCAGTGTGTCAAACTGAAGTCTATGTTGAGTATCAGTGTGTCAAACTGAAGTCTATGTTGGGTATCAGTGTGTCAAACTGAAGTCTATGTTTGGTATCAGTGTGTCAAACTGAAGTCTATGTTAGGTATCAGTGTGTCCAACTGAAGTGTATGTTGGGTATCAGTGTGTCCAACTGAAGTGTATGTTGGGTATCAGTGTGTCAAACTGAAGTCTATGTTGGGTATCAGTGTGTCAAACTGAAGTCTGTGTTGGGTATAAGTATGTCAAACTGAAGTCTATGTTGGGTATCAGTGTGTCCAAATGAAGTGTATGTTAGGTATCAGTGTGTCAAACTGAAGTCTATGTTGGGTATCAGTGTGTCAAACTGAAGTCTATGTTAGGTATCAGTGTGTCAAACTGAAGTCTATGTTAGGTATCAGTGTGTCAAACTGAAGTCTATGTTAGGTATCAGTGTGTCAAACTGAAGTCTATGTTGGGTATCAGTGTGTCAAACTGAAGTCTATGTTAGGTATCAGTGTGTCAAACTGAAGTCTATGTTAGGTATCAGTGTGTCAAACTGAAGTTTGTGTTAGGTATCAGTGTGTCAAACTGAAGTCTATGTTGGGTAAAAGTATGTCAAACTGAAGTCTATGTTGGGTATCAATGTGTCAAACTAAAGTCTATGTTAGGTATCAGTGCGTCAAACTGAAGTCTATGTTAGGTATCAGTGTGTCAAACTGAAGTCTATGTTAGGTATCAGTGTGTCAAACTGAAGTCTATGTTAGGTATCAGTGTGTCAAACTGAAGTCTATGTTTGGTATCAGTGTGTCAAACTGAAGTCTATGTTAGGTATCAATGTGTCAAACTGAAGTCTATGTTGGGTATCAGTGTGTCAAACTGAAGTCTATATTGGGTATCAGTGTGTCAAACTGAAGTATGTTGGGTATCAGTGTGACAAACTGAAGTCTATGTTGGGTATCAGTGTATCTATGTCAAATTGATTTCCTTCACCATATATATAGTCTCATGATAATTAATATGTTATGATTTGTATTATTTAGTTTTGAAACAGACTCATTGTGTGGCCCACAGTGACTTGTCAGTACTCTAGTTATACCTTATCATGTATAGATAGACTACAACACTTCAGTTCATTTGGTGTGGATTCCAAGGATACCTTTGCATATAGCTTCAGGATTAAAAAAGTGACATGAAAAAGACATGAAAATGGAAAAACAACAGAATTATAATGATTGTTATTAGGTGGTAGTCTATATTGGCCTGGGCTGCTGAGGCTGGAGGTGAAGACAGATGAGGTGTGATAAATAATGCAGGTAATTCAGTATTTAACACAGCCACATGGTAGGGAGGCTGGACAGACTGCATCACTGACTGGGATACAGGACACATGTGTTATAGGTGTTACAGCCGCATGGTAGGGAGGACAGACTACATCACTGACTAGGATACAGGACACATGTGTTATAGGTGTTACAGCCGCATGGTAGGGAGGACAGACTACATCACTGACTAGGATACAGGACACATGTGTTATAGGTGTTACAGCCACATGGTAGGGAGGACAGACTACATCACTGACTGGGATACAGGACACGTGCGTTATAGGTGTTACAGCCACATGGTAGGGAGGCTGGACAGATTGCATCACTAACTGGGATACAGGACACATGTGTTATAGGTGTTACAGCCACATGGTAGGGAGGACAGACTGCATCACTGACTGGGATACAGGACACATGTGTTATAGGTGTTACAGCCACATGATAGGGAGGCTGGACAGACTACATCACTGGCTGGGATACAGGACACGTGCGTTATAGGTGTTACAGCCACATGGTAGGGAGGACAGACTGCATCACTGACTGGGATACAGGACACGTGTGTTATAGGTGTTACAGCCACATGGTAGGGAGGACAGACTACATCACTGACTGGGATACAGGACATGTGTGTTATAGGTGTTACAGCCACATGGTACGGAGGACAGACTGCATCACTGACTGGGATACAGGACATGTGTGTTATAGGTGTTACAGCAACATGGTAGGGAGGACAAACTGCATCACTGACTGGGATACAGGACACGTGTGTTATAGGTGTTACAGCCACATGGTAGGGAGGACCGACTACATCACTGACTGGGATACAGGACACGTGTGTTATAGGTGTTACAGCAACATGGTAGGGAGGACAGACTGCATCACTGACTGGGATACAGGACACGTGTGTTATAGGTGTTACAGCCACATGGTAGGGAGGACAGACTACATCACTGACTGGGATACAGGACACGTGTGTTATAGGTGTTACAGCCACATGGTAGAGAGGCTGGACAGACTGCATCGATATCACTGACTGGGATACAGGACACATGTGTTATAGGTGTTACAGCCACATGGTAGGGAGGCTGGACAGACCACATCACTGACTGGGATACAGGACACATGTGTTATAGGTATAACTTTGTCATATGCATTACTGGCTTATCAATCCATGCCAGGCATGAATGATTAGAAGTTTTTAAGGGAAATGCTTATAACAGTATCAATGCCTTTTTATATGCGTGTAGTAAACTGGCAGGATGTATTAGTAGTATGAGGTTGTGTATACCCTATAGTGACTGTATGTTTCTCAGTAACACAATGTTGTTTGAGTATATCCTATAGTGACTATGTTTCTCAGTAACACAATGTTGTGTAAGTGAGTATACCCTGCAGTGACTGTATGTTTCTCATAGTATACCTATAGTATACCCTACAGTGACTATGTTTCTCATAGTATACCTATAGTATACCCTACAGTGACTATGTTTCTCATAGTATACCTATAGTATACCCTACAGTGACTATGTTTCTCATAGTATACCTATAGTATACCCTACAGTGACTATGTTTCTCAGTAACACAATGTTGTGTGAGTGAGTATACCCTGTAGTGACAATGTTTCTCATCAATACAATGTTGTGTAAGTGAGTATACCCTACAGTGACTATGTTTCTCATAGTATACCTATAGTATACCCTACAGTGACCGTATGTTTCTCATCAATACAATGTTGTGTAAGTGAGTATACCCTACAGTGAATATGTTTCTCATAGTATACCTATAGTATACCCTACAGTGACCGTATGTTTCTCATCAATACAATGTTGTGTAAGTGAGTATACCCTACAGTGACTATGTTTCTCATAGTATACCTATAGTATACCCTACAGTGACCGTATGTTTCTCATCAATACAATGTTGTGTAAGTGAGTATACCCTACAGTGAATATGTTTCTCATAGTATACCTATAGTATACCCTACAGTGACCGTATGTTTCTCATCAATACAATGTTGTGTAAGTGAGTATACCCTACAGTGACTATGTTTCTCATAGTATACCTATAGTATACCCTACAGTGACCGTATGTTTCTCATCAATACAATGTTGTGTAAGTGAGTATACCCTACAGTGAATATGTTTCTCATAGTATTCCTATAGTATACCCTACAGTGACAATGTTTCTCATAGTATTCCTATAGTACACCCTACAGTGACAATGTTTCTCAGTAACACAATGTTGTGTAAGTGAGTATACCCTACAGTGACTATGTTTCTCATAGTATACCTACATGTATAGTGCACCCTACAGTGACAATGTTTCTCAGTAACACAATGTTGTGTAAGTGAGTATACCCTACAGTGACTGTATGTTTCTCATAGTATACCTATAGTACACCCTACAGTGACAATGTTTCTCAGTAACACAATGTTGTGTAAGTGAGTATACCCTACAGTGACTATGTTTCTCATAGTATACCTACATGTATAGTGCACCCTACAGTGACAATGTTTCTCAGTAACACAATGTTGTGTAAGTGAGTATACCCTACAGTAAATGCTGGGGAAGGAAGCTGGCTGAGGTACTGTGGCTGGTCAGTTGTTGTTATTACCTGTGACAAGTAAACACCTAAAGCACAACAATTTGGGGATGTCAGATACAACACACATTCTCCTGTGATCTTTTACCTCAGATTGTGATGTGGTACATTATTGTTTGTGTAGAAAGGGATTGATAATCCTCTGTTACCTGTGTGTCTATAGGTAAGTACTGGAGTAAAACTATTGGAGATGAAATTGTTTCAAGAATAAATTTGCGGCTAATTTGTTTTAAAGCTGAGGAATGTTGAAAAAAACACCATTTTGTAATTAGAATTTTAATGCAAAAATCATACAATTTTGATATTAGATAATGTTTAGAATGTGAGTTTCATGAATCATTATATCTGGAAAAATGTCTTTCCTGTTCTGTGGTGTTATATGTTTTTCAGCAGTAAATTGGCAGTATTGGTTTCAAAAACATCCTGCTTGAGAGGAAGCCAATATTGAAGTAAAATTTTGTTTTCTCTAAATATAACTTGAGACCATTTCTGTCTTGACATTATTTCTTGGTATCCAAACTTCCCTAACATATTGTACATGTCCTGGTGAAGTTATTGTTTCCCCTAACACTTGTCTGGCCATGTGGGCCCTTATCAATAGCTAGTCTGCAACAAAAGAGGTCTCCTTATTATCAGGCCTGAGTGGAAGGGCCCTGTAATGATAGCTTTGTTCCTGTTCTGCAGGTTGTTGCCAGGGTACACCTGATGCTACGGCAGCTGGCACACTATACTGCACCTTATGGAGGGAAGGTCACAATGTGATGATCAGGTTACATGCTCCTATCTTTTTGTAGAAACTTCTGTTTCAAGTCCTGTAGTTAGTTTTTAGTATGATCAGCTCTTTGGTACAAGGTCCATCTAGTTGTTGGGTCTTGGGTTTGAATGAGCAATTGGAATGACTGGTCTAGACCTTTGGTATAAAGTAACCAGAAGTGAGATGTCCAAGTTGAGGTGACTATAAATTGAGACCGACCTCTCATTGAACTTGTGGGTGTCTCCCTGTATTGATAGAGTGACCTGTTGTACAAGGAAAGTTTATTTCCGGGTACATTCTCCAGGTCTCCCAAATTACTCTGCAGGTTCCACATTGTGATTGTTGAATGATAAATCCACAGGTTATATAAATTCCTGGGGTTTGTCTTTCTAGTTTATCAGGACTGGTTATTTATAGCCAGTGAGGTGAATGTTGTGTCAGACCCTTAGGCTTCTTCCAAGTCCCTGTGTTGTGTGTGTATTGTGCTATCTGATGTATGAATCTTAAATGATAATATGGATGCCTCAAGGAAATTAATACAAGTCATTGGTTTAGATCTATGAATTTGAATTTTTTTCTGTTGAATATATAGACCTGTATGTGACATGATTCATTACACTCTGACTCCATTCTTTATCAAAATGAAACAAAAAGGTGTCATTTTGTGAAGCATGACCCTTTTTTTCCTCAATGTATTTTCATTGAAGGAAAACAATGTTGGACATTGTACCACTTGATCGTAATAGGCCTTAGATTAGGTTGGTCCCTAACATTGAGGAAGGGAAGGCTGATGTTGATCATTAGACTTTAGATTAAGTACGGTCCCTAACATTGAGGAAGGGAAGGCTGATGTTCCTGATAATTTCGACTTTAGATTAAGTACGGTCCCTAACATTGAGGAAGGGAAGGCTGATGTTCCTGATAATTTAGACTTTAGATTGACTACGGTCCCTAACATTGAGGAAGGGAAGGCTGATGTTCCTGATAATTAGACTTTAGATTGACTACGGTCCCTAACATTGAGGAAGGGAAGGCTGATGTTCCTGATAATTTCGACTTTAGATTAAGTACGGTCCCTAACATTGAGGAAGGGAAGGCTGATGTTCCTGATAATTAGACTTTAGATTGACTACGGTCCCTAACATTGAGGAAGGGAAGGCTGATGTTCCTGATAATTAGACTTTAGATTAAGTATGGTCCCTAACATTGAGGAAGGGAAGGCTGATGTTCCTGATAATTTCGACTTTAGATTAAGTACGGTCCCTAACATTGAGGAAGGGAAGGCTGATGTTCCTGATAATTTCGACTTTAGATTAAGTACGGTCCCTAACATTAAGGAAGGGAAGGCTGATGTTCCTGATAATTTAGACTTTAGATTGACTACAGTCCCTAACATTGAGGAAGGGAAGGCTGATGTTCCTGATAATTTAGACTTTAGATTGACTACGGTGCCTGACCTTTACAGTATTATTGAGCAGTGGAGGATTTAAGGATTCCTTGTGATGTTATTGATCTTACAGCATTCCAGCTGAGTCACCTTACCATTGATCAGTAACTTTCTGTCTTAATAAAAACACTGTAAAATCATCACTGTGTAGTGTATTACTTTTAATGTTTCAGCCTATGACTGACACTCTCAAACCTTAGAGTCACAAACTGGTAATCTGTCACCTAAGCTTGTATACATCGACTAGACTCCTTACTACTCCTTTTACCATTCTGCCTTGTTGACTTAGAAGTGACATTTATGTAGTTAATATATATTTTCAATTTGTACTTTGATTTGTATATGCTTATCATAATATTGATACAGTACCATTGACATTCAAACATTGACTGTATATCTAAACAGTATGTATACAAATACTAGTCATACTGGGACTAGAAATGTCACCACATATTTGTCGCAGTGATTTGGAGGCTGTCACCTTGTGTGATTGAAATGACTGTCTGACTGTGACTGATGGGGTATAGGGGCTAGAGAGGAGCTGTCAGCCCCTAACGCTGGTCATCTTGTCCTGGGGCCAGTTATATAGCTGACATGCACCTTATGGATGTCATGCATAGCTGATAGCACCTTGTAAAACATATTTTTATGAACACTAGTTAATATGTCACAAACTTAATTAGTAGTCCACAAAAAGATATATGAAAATTGATTGATTGTCAGACTGATGGTTTGATTGAAGATCTCTTTTATTTGGGATATTGTGCCATCATTATTTAAAATAAATAAATTCATAGATTTATTGATTACCAATTTACCGGGAATATGTCTTGAAAGAATTGCTTTGTCCTGAGTATACCAATTTACCGGGAATATGTCTTGAAAGAATTGCTTTGTCCTGAGTAAACCTGGTAGTTTTTTTACTTACAAGTATACCTGGTGGGTTTAGCTACATAATCATTATAGATAAGTATACATGGTAGATAGGTATTGTAATTAGTTCTCCATTATCTGACTAATAAGTGTTGTAATTATCCTATTGTTAGGTACAATTAAGTACAGTATATAGTTTTAAGTGTAAAGCTTGACACTGTAAAAGTATGTAGTTTATCAGAGTTGTTCTGCAGAATTTAAGGTCATGTAAGATTGTGTGACAAAGCATAGCTGTGAATATATAAGGGGACATAAGCAAGTGTAAAATACCAAAAATAGACTGAGGTGTACAGGTGAAGCAGTCCTAATGGCCAGATTGTGAAGTTAACTATTACCTTTACCAGTATGCTTGACCATTGACCTCTGGGATTAAACTTGATGACCAATGATGACCGAGGACTGCAGGCTATGGTATTGGTCAAGAGTCAGGTATGGTCAGTGGAGAAAGGTAATGATCAGCTGTAGATATAGCTGGGGGCAGTTTGTCTCACTCTACTAGCAGGATAACATCTCTATAACAGCTGGCCAGTGTTGTGACCATATTACAGTTACCTGTGATTCATTTTCGATTGTTTCCTCTTTCTATTTCCATTACTGATAACCTTTTATTTTCTGATTTGAAGATATCCAACTATTGGGATTTAAAAAGAAGACATTGGATTACTTTAAGCTTGTGAGTTGTTACTTGGAGGTAAGTTTAAATGATAGATTCATAAAAAAGTATTCTTCAGGATCATATTCAACCCTTGATATTAAGTTAATCAGTAATATGTAAGATCTGAATCTTACTTTAACAGAAAAGGTTGTTTCTTTTCATGCTTTTACTGAAACTTTGAAGTAAAAAAAAAATCTGTATGTACAGTTGTAGGTGTCTGAGACTGTTGTGGGGAATACAGTGTACTGTATGTACAGTTGTAGGTGTCTAAGTCTGTTGTGGGGAATACATTGTACTGTATGTACAGTTGTAGGTGTCTAAGATTGTTGTGGGGAATACAATGTACTGTATGTACAGTTGTAGGTGTCTAAGACTGTTGTGGGGAATACAGTGTACTGTATGTACAGTTGTAGGTGTCTAAGACTGTGGGGAATACAATGTACTGTATGTACAGTTGTAGGTGTCTAAGACTGTTGTGGGGAATACAGTGTACTGTATGTACAGTTGTAGGTGTCTAAGACTGTTGTGGGGAATACAGTGTACTGTATGTACAGTTGTAGGTGTCTAAGACTGTTGTGGGGAATACAATGTACTGTATGTACAGTTGTAGGTGTCTAAGACTGTTGTGGGGAATAAAGTATACTGTATGTACAGTTGTAGGTGTCTAATACTGTTGTGGGGAATACAGTGTACTGTATGTACAGTTGTAGGTGTCTAAGACTGTGGGGAATACAGTGTACTGTATGTACAGTTGTAGGTGTCTAAGTCTGTTGTGGGGAATACAGTGTACTGTATGTACAGTTGTAGGTGTCTAAGTCTGTTGTGGGGAATACATTGTACTGTATGTACAGTTGTAGGTGTCTAAGATTGTTGTGGGGAATACAATGTACTGTATGTACAGTTGTAGGTGTCTAAGACTGTTGTGGGGAATACAGTGTACTGTATGTACAGTTGTAGGTGTCTAAGACTGTGGGGAATACAATGTACTGTATGTACAGTTGTAGGTGTCTAAGACTGTTGTGGGGAATACAATGTACTGTATGTACAGTTGTAGGTGTCTAAGACTGTTGTGGGGAATAAAGTATACTGTATGTACAGTTGTAGGTGTCTAATACTGTTGTGGGGAATACAGTGTACTGTATGTACAGTTGTAGGTGTCTAAGACTGTGGGGAATACAGTGTACTGTATGTACAGTTGTAGGTGTCTAAGTCTGTTGTGGGGAATACAGTGTACTGTATGTACAGTTGTAGGTGTCTAATACTGTTGTGGGGAATACAGTGTACTGTATGTACAGTTGTAGGTGTCTAAGACTGTTGTGGGGAATAAAGTATACTGTATGTACAGTTGTAGGTGTCTAATACTGTTGTGGGGAATACAGTGTACTGTATGTACAGTTGTAGGTGTCTAAGACTGTGGGGAATACAGTGTACTGTATGTACAGTTGTAGGTGTCTAAGTCTGTTGTGGGGAATACAGTGTACTGTATGTACAGTTGTAGGTGTCTAAGTCTGTTGTGGGGAATACAGTATACTGTATGTACAGTTGTATGTGTCTAAGACTGTTGTGGGGAATACAGTGTACTGTATGTACAGTTGTAGGTGTCTAAGTCTGTTGTGGGGAATACAATGTACTGTATGTACAATTGTAGGTGTCTAAGTCTGTTGTGGGGAATACAGTGTACTGTATGTACAGTTGTAGGTATCTAATACTGTTGTGGGGAATACAGTGTACTGTATGTACAGTTGTAGGTGTCTGAGACTGTTGTGGGGAATACAATGTACTGTATGTACAGTTGTAGGTGTCTAATACTGTTGTGGGGAATACAGTGTACTGTATGTACAGTTGTAGGTGTCTGAGACTGTTGTGGGGAATACAGTGTACTGTATGTACAGTTGTAGGTGTCTAAGACTGTGGGGAATACAATGTACTGTATGTACAGTTGTAGGTGTCTAAGACTGTTCTGGGGAATACAGTGTACTGTATGTACAGTTGTAGGTGTCTAAGACTGTTGTGGGGAATACAGTGTACTGTATGTACAGTTGTAGGTGTCTAAGTCTGTTGTGGGGAATACTGTATACTGTATGTACAGTTGTAGGTGTCTAAGTCTGTTGTGGGGAATACAGTGTACTGTATGTACAGTTGTAGGTGTTTAAGTCTGTTGTGGGGAATACAGTGTACTGTATGTACAGTTGTAGGTGTCTAAGTCTGTTGTAGGGAATACAGTGTACTGTATGTACAGTTGTAGGTGTCTAAGACTGTTCTGGGGAATACAGTGTACTGTATGTACAGTTGTAGGTGTCTAAGTCTGTTGTGGGGAATACAGTGTACTGTATGTACAGTTGTAGGTGTCTAAGTCTGTTGTGGGGAATACAGTGTACTGTATGTACAGTTGTAGGTGTCTAAGTCTGTTGTGGGGTATACAGTGTACTGTATGTACAGTTGTAGGTGTCTAAGTCTGTTCTGGGGAATACAATGTACTGTATGTACAGTTGTAGGTGTCTAAGACTGTTAGGGAATACAGTATACTGTATGTACAGTTGTAGGTGTCTGGGACTGTTGTGGAGAATACAGTGTACTGTATGTACAGTTGTAGGTGTCTAAGACTGTTAGGGAATACAGTATACTGTATGTACAGTTGTAGGTGTCTGAGACTGTTGTGGAGAATACAGTGTACTGTATGTACAGTTGTAGGTGTCTAAGACTGTTAGGGAATACAGTATACTGTATGTACAGTTGTAGGTGTCTGGGACTGTTGTGGGGAATACAGTGTACTGTATGTACAGTTGTAGGTGTCTGGGACTGTTGTGGGGAATACAGTGTACTGTATGTACAGTTGTAGGTGTCTAAGTCTGTTGTGGGGAATACAGTGTACTGTATACAGTGTACTGTATGTACAGTTGTCGGTGTCTAAGTCTGTTGTGGAGAATACAGTATACTGTATGTACAGTTGTAGGTGTCTGGGACTGTTGTGGGGAATACAGTGTACTGTATGTACAGTTGTAGGTGTCTAAGTCTGTTGTGGAGAATACAGTATACTGTATGTACAGTTGTAGGTGTCTGGGACTGTTGTGGGGAATACAGTGTACTGTATGTACAGTTGTAGGTGTCTAAGACTGTTGTGGGGAATACAATGTACTGTATGTACAGTTGTAGGTGTCTAAGTCTGTTGTGGGGAATACAGTGTACTGTGTGTACAGTTGTAGGTGTCTAAGTCTGTTGTGGGGAATACAGTGTACTGTATGTACAATTGTAGGTGTCTAAGACTGTTGTGGGGAATACAATGTACTGTATGTACAATTGTAGGTGTCTAAGTCTGTTGTGGAGAATACAGTATACTGTATGTACAGTTGTAGGTGTCTGGGACTGTTGTGGGGAATACAGTGTACTGTATGTACAGTTGTAGGTGTCTAAGACTGTTGTGGGGAATACAATGTACTGTATGTACAATTGTAGGTGTCTAAGACTGTTGTGGGGAATACAGTGTACTGTATGTACAGTTGTAGGTGTCTAAGACTGTGGGGAATACAGTGTACTGTATGTACAGTTGTAGGTGTCTAAGTCTGTTGTGGGGAATACAGTGTACTGTATGTACAGTTGTAGGTGTCTAAGACTGTTGTGGGGAATACAGTGTACTGTATGTACAGTTGTAGGTGTCTAAGCCTGTTGTGGGGAATACAGTGTACTGTATGTACAGTTGTAGGTGTCTAAGACTGTTAGGGAATACAATGTACTGTATGTACAGTTGTAGGTGTCTTAAGACTGTTGTGGGGAATACAGTGTACTGTATGTACAGTTGTAGGTGTCTAAGACTGTTAGGGAATACAATGTACTGTATGTACAGTTGTAGGTGTCTAAGTCTGTTGTGGGGAATACAGTGTACTGTATGTACAGTTGTAGGTGTCTAAGTCTGTTGTGGGGAATACAGTGTACTGTATGTACAGTTGTAGGTGTCTAAGACTGTTGTGGGGAATACAGTGTACTGTATGTACAGTTGTAGGTGTCTAAGTCTGTTGTGGGGAATACAGTGTACTGTATGTACAGTTGTAGGTGTCTAAGACTGTTGTGGGGAATAAAGTGTACTGTATGTACAGTTGTAGGTGTCTAAGACTGTTGTGGGGAATACAGTGTACTGTATGTACAGTTGTAGGTGTCTAAGTCTGTTGTGGGGAATACTGTATACTGTATGTACAGTTGTAGGTGTCTAAGACTGTTGTGGGGAATACTGTATACTGTATGTACAGTTGTAGGTGTCTAAGACTGTTGTGGGGGATACAGTGTACTGTATGTACAGTTGTAGGTGTCTAAGACTGTTGTGGGGAATACAGTGTACTGTATGTACAGTTGTAGGTGTCTAAGACTGTTGTGGGGAATACAGTGTACTGTATGTACAATTGTAGGTGTCTAAGACTGTGGGGAATACAGTGTACTGTATGTACAGTTGTAGGTGTCTAAGACTGTTGTGGGGAATACAGTGTACTGTATGTACAGTTGTAGGTGTCTTAGACTGTTGTGGGGAATACAGTGTACTGTATGTACAGTTATAGGTGTCTAAGTCTGTTGTGGGGAATACAGTGTACTGTATGTACAGTTGTAGGTGTGTAAGTCTGTTGTGGAGAATACAGTATACTGTATGTACAGTTGTAGGTGTCTAAGACTGTTGTGGGGAATACAGTGTACTGTATGTACAGTTGTAGGTGTCTAAGTCTGTTGTGGGGAATACAGTGTACTGTATGTACAGTTGTAGGTGTCTAAGACTGTTGTGGGGAATAAAGTGTACTGTATGTACAGTTGTAGGTGTCTAAGACTGTTGTGGGGAATAAAGTGTACTGTATGTACAGTTGTAGGTGTCTAAGACTGTTGTGGGGAATACAATGTACTGTATGTACAGTTGTAGGTGTCTAAGACTGTTGTGGGGAATACAGTGTACTGTATGTACAGTTGTAGGTGTCTAAGTCTGTTGTGGGGAATACAGTGTACTGTATGTACAGTTGTAGGTGTCTAAGTCTGTTGTGGGGAATACAGTGTACTGTATGTACAGTTGTAGGTGTCTAAGTCTGTTGTGGGGAATACAGTGTACTGTATGTACAGTTGTAGGTGTCTGAGACTGTTGTGGGGAATACAGTGTACTGTATGTACAGTTGTAGGTGTCTAAGACTGTTGTGGGGTATACAGTGTACTGTATGTACAGTTGTAGGTGTCTAAGTCTGTTGTGGGGAATACAGTATACTGTATGTACAGTTGTAGGTGTCTAAGTCTGTTGTGGGGAATACAGTGTACTGTATGTACAGTTGTAGGTGTCTAAGACTGTTGTGGGGAATACAGTGTACTGTATGTACAGTTGTAGGTGTCTAAGACTGTTGTGGGGAATACAGTGTACTGTATGTACAGTTGTAGGTGTCTAATTCTGATGTGGGGAATACAGTGTACTGTATGTACAGTTGTAGGTATCTAATACTGTTGTGGGGAATACAGTATACTGTATGTACAGTTGTAGGTGTCTAATACTGTTGTGGGGAATACAGTGTACTGTATGTACAGTTGTAGGTGTCTGGGACTGTTGTGGGGAATACAGTGTACTGTATGTACAGTTGTAGGTGTCTAAGACTGTTGTGGGGAATACAGTTTACTGTATGTACAGTTGTAGGTGTCTAAGACTTGTGGGGAATACAGTTTACTGTATGTACAGTTGTAGGTGTCTAAGACTTGTGAGGAATACAGTGTACTGTATGTACAGTTGTAGGTGTCTAAGTCTGTTGTGGGGAATACAATGTACTGTATGTACAGTTGTAGGTGTCTAATTCTGATGTGGGGAATACAGTGTACTGTATGTACAGTTGTAGGTGTCTAAGTCTGTTGTGGGGAATACAGTGTACTGTATGTACAGTTGTAGGTGTCTGGGACTGTTGTGGGGAATACAGTGTACTGTATGTACAGTTGTAGGTGTCTAAGACTGTTGTGGGGAATACAGTGTACTGTATGTACAGTTGTAGGTGTCTAATTAGACTGTTGTGGGGAATACAGTGTACTGTATGTACAGTTGTAGGTGTCTAAGTCTGTTGTGGGGAATACAGTGTACTGTATGTACAGTTGTAGGTGTCTAAGACTGTTGTGGGGAATACAGTGTACTGTATGTACAGTTGTAGGTGTCTAAGACTGTTGTGGGGTATACAATGTACTGTATGTACAGTTGTAGGTGTCTAAGACTGTTGTGGGGAATACAGTGTACTGTATGTACAGTTGTAGGTGTCTAAGTCTGTTGTGGGGAATACAATGTACTGTATGTACAGTTGTAGGTGTCTAATTAGACTGTTGTGGGGAATACAGTGTACTGTATGTACAGTTGTAGGTGTCTAAGTCTGTTGTGGGGAATACAGTGTACTGTATGTACAGTTGTAGGTGTCTAAGTCTGTTGTGGGGAATACAGTGTACTGTATGTACAGTTGTAGGTGTCTAAGTCTGTTGTGGGGAATACAGTGTACTGTATGTACAGTTGTAGGTGTCTAAGACAGTTGTAGGGAATACAGTGTACTGTATGTACAGTTGTAGGTGTCTAAGACTGTTGTGGGGAATACAGTGTACTGTATGTACAGTTGTAGGTGTCTAAGGCTGTTGTGGGGAATACAGTGTACTGTATGTACAGTTGTAGGTGTCTAAGACTGTGGGGAATACAGTGTACTGTATGCACAGTTGTAGGTGTCTAAGACTGTTGTGGGGAATACAGTATACTGTATGTACAGTTGTAGGTGTCTAAGTCTGTTGTGGGGAATACAGTGTACTGTATGTACAGTTGTAGGTGTCTGAGACTGTTGTGAGGAATACAGTGTACTGTATGTACAGTTGTAGGTGTCTAAGACTGTGGGGAATACAGTGTACTGTATGTACAGTTGTAGGTGTCTAAGACTGTGGGGAATACAGTGTACTGTATGTACAGTTGTAGGTGTCTAAGACTGTTGTGGGGAATACAGTGTACTGTATGTACAGTTGTAGGTGTCTAAGACTGTTGTGGGGAATACAGTGTACTGTATGTACAGTTGTAGGTGTCTGAGACTGTTGTGGGGAATACAGTGTACTGTATGTACAGTTGTAGGTGTCTAAGACTGTTGTGGGGAATACAGTGTACTGTATGTACAGTTGTAGGTGTCTAAGACTGTGGGGAATACAGTGTACTGTATGTACAGTTGTAGGTGTCTAAGACTGTGGGGAATACAGTGTACTGTATGTACAGTTGTAGGTGTCTAAGACTGTTGTGGGGAATACAGTGTACTGTATGTACAGTTGTAGGTGTCTAAGTCTGTTGTGGGGAATACAGTGTACTGTATGTACAGTTGTAGGTGTATAAGACTTGTGGGGAATACAGTGTACTGTATGTACAGTTGTAGGTGTCTAAGACTGTTGTGGGGAATACAGTGTACTGTATGTACAGTTGTAGGTGTCTAAGACTGTGGGGAATACAGTGTACTGTATGTACAGTTGTAGGTGTCTAAGACTGTTGTGGGGAATACAGTGTACTGTATGTACAGTTGTAGGTGTCTAAGACTGTGGGGAATACAGTGTACTGTATGTACAGTTGTAGGTGTCTAAGACTGTTGTGGGGAATACAGTGTACTGTATGTACAGTTGTAGGTGTCTAAGACTGTGGGGAATACAGTGTACTGTATGTACAGTTGTAGGTGTCTAAGACTGTGGGGAATACAGTGTACTGTATGTACAGTTGTAGGTGTCTAAGACTGTTGTGGGGAATACAGTGTACTGTATGTACAGTTGTAGGTGTCTAAGACTGTTGTGGGGAATACAGTGTACTGTATGTACAGTTGTAGGTGTCTAAGACTGTGGGGAATACAGTGTACTGTATGTACAGTTGTAGGTGTCTAAGTCTGTTGTGGGGAATACAGTGTACTGTATGTACAGTTGTAGGTGTCTAAGATTGTGGGGAATACAGTGTACTGTATGTACAGTTGTAGGTGTCTAAGACTGTTGTGGGGAATACAGTATACTGTATGTACAGTTGTAGGTGTCTAAGTCTGTTGTGGGGAATACAGTGTACTGTATGTACAGTTGTAGGTGTCTGAGACTGTTGTGAGGAATACAGTGTACTGTATGTACAGTTGTAGGTGTCTAAGACTGTTGTGGGGTATACAATGTACTGTATGTACAGTTGTAGGTGTCTAAGTCTGTTGTGGGGAATACAGTGTACTGAATGTACAGTTGTAGGTGTCTAAGACTTGTGGGGAATACAGTGTACTGTATGTACAGTTGTAGGTGTCTAAGTCTGTTGTGGGGAATACAGTGTACTGTATGTACAGTTGTAGATGTCTAAGACTGTTGTGGGGAATACAGTGTACTGTATGTACAGTTGTAGGTGTCTAAGACTGTTGTGGGGAATACAGTGTACTGTATGTACAGTTGTAGGTGTCTAATTAGACTGTTGTGGGGAATACAGTGTACTGTATGTACAGTTGTAGGTGTCTAAGACTGTTGTGGGGAATACAGTGTACTGTATGTACAGTTGTAGGTGTCTAATTAGACTGTTGTGGGGAATACAGTGTACTGTATGTACAGTTGTAGGTGTCTAAGACTGTTGTGGGGAATACAGTGTACTGTATGTACAGTTGTAGGTGTCTAAGTCTGTTGTGGGGAATACAGTATACTGTATGTACAGTTGTAGGTGTCTAAGTCTGTTGTGGGGAATACAGTGTACTGTATGTACAGTTGTAGGTGTCTAAGACTGTTGTGGGGAATACAGTGTACTGTATGTACAGTTGTAGGTGTCTAAGTCTGTTGTGGGGAATACAGTGTACTGTATGTACAGTTGTAGGTGTCTAAGACTGTTGTGGGAATTACAGTGTACTGTATGTACAGTTGTAGGTGTCTGGGACTGTTGTGGGGAATACAGTGTACTGTATGTACAGTTGTAGATGTCTAAGTCTGTTGTGGGGTATACAGTGTACTGTATGTACAGTTGTAGGTGTCTAAGATTGTGGGGAATACAGTGTACTGTATGTACAGTTGTAGGTGTCTAAGATTGTGGGGAATACAGTGTACTGTATGTACAGTTGTAGGTGTCTAAGATTGTGGGGAATACAGTGTACTGTATGTACAGTTGTAGGTGTCTAAGTCTGTTGTGGGGAATACAGTATACTGTATGTACAGTTGTAGGTGTCTAAGTCTGTTGTGGGGAATACAGTATACTGTATGTACAGTTGTAGGTGTCTAAGACTGTTGTGGGGAATACAGTATACTGTATGTACAGTTGTAGGTGTGTAAGACTGTTGTGAGGAATACAGTGTACTGTATGTACAGTTGTAGGTGTGTAAGTCTGTTGTGGAGAATACAGTATACTGTATGTACAGTTGTAGGTGTCTAATACTGTTGTGGGGAATACAGTGTACTGTATGTACAGTTGTAGGTGTGTAAGACTGTTGTGAGGAATACAGTGTACTGTATGTACAGTTGTAGGTGTCTAAGTCTGTTGTGGGGAATACAGTGTACTGTATGTACAGTTGTAGGTGTCTAAGACTGTTGTGGGGAATACAGTGTACTGTATGTACAGTTGTAGGTGTCTAAGTCTGTTGTGGGGAATACAATGTACTGTATGTACAGTTGTAGGTGTCTAATTAGACTGTTGTGGGGAATACAGTGTACTGTATGTACAGTTGTAGGTGTCTAAGTCTGTTGTGGGGGATACAGTGTACTGTATGTACAGTTGTAGGTGTCTAAGACTGTTGTGGGGAATAAAGTGTACTGTATGTACAGTTGTAGGTGTCTAAGTCTGTTGTGGGGGATACAGTGTACTGTATGTACAGTTGTAGGTGTCTAAGACTGTTGTGGGGAATACAGTGTACTGTATGTACAGTTATAGGTGTCTAAGACTGTTGTGGGGAATACAGTGTACTGTATGTACAGTTGTAGGTGTCTAAGTCTGTTGTGGGGAATACAGTGTACTGTATGTACAGTTGTAGGTGTCTAAGATTGTGGGGAATACAGTGTACTGTATGTACAGTTGTAGGTGTCTAAGTCTGTTGTGGGGAATACAGTGTACTGTATGTACAGTTGTAGGTGTCTAAGACTGTTGTGGGGAATACAGTGTACTGTATGTACAGTTGTAGATGTCTAAGTCTGTTGTGGGGTATACAGTGTACTGTATGTACAGTTGTAGGTGTCTAAGATTGTGGGGAATACAGTGTACTGTATGTACAGTTGTAGGTGTCTAAGTCTGTTGTGGGGAATAAAGTATACTGTATGTACAGTTGTAGGTGTCTAATTAGACTGTTGTGGGGTATACAGTGTACTGTATGTACAGTTGTAGGTGTCTAAGACTGTTGTGGGGAATACAGTGTACTGTATGTACAGTTGTAGGTGTCTAAGACTGTTGTGGGGAATACAGTGTACTGTATGTACAGTTGTAGGTGTCTAAGTCTGTTGTGGGGAATACAGTGTACTGTATGTACAGTTGTAGGTGTCTAAGTCTGTTGTGGGGAATACAGTGTACTGTATGTACAGTTGTAGGTGTCTAAGTCTGTTGTGGGGAATACAGTGTACTGTATGTACAGTTGTAGGTGTCTAAGACTGTTGTGGGGAATAAAGTGTACTGTATGTACAGTTGTAGGTGTCTAAGACTGTTGTGGGGAATACAGTGTACTGTATGTACAGTTGTAGGTGTCTAAGACTGTTGTGGGGAATAAAGTGTACTGTATGTACAGTTGTAGGTGTCTAAGACTGTTGTGGGGAATACAGTGTACTGTATGTACAGTTGTAGGTGTCTAAGTCTGTTGTGGGGAATACAGTGTACTGTATGTACAGTTGTAGGTGTCTAAGTCTGTTGTGGGGAATACAGTGTACTGTATGTACAGTTGTAGGTGTCTAAGACTGTTGTGGGGTATACAGTGTACTGTATGTACAGTTGTAGGTGTCTAAGTCTGTTGTGGGGAATACAGTGTACTGTATGTACAGTTGTAGGTGTCTAAGACTGTTGTGGGGTATACAGTGTACTGTATGTACAGTTGTAGGTGTCTAAGTCTGTTGTGGGGAATACAGTGTACTGTATGTACAGTTGTAGGTGTCTAAGTCTGTTGTGGGGAATACAGTGTACTGTATGTACAGTTGTAGGTGTCTAAGACTGTTGTGGGGAATAAAGTGTACTGTATGTACAGTTGTAGGTGTCTAAGACTGTTGTGGGGAATACAGTGTACTGTATGTACAGTTGTAGGTGTCTAAGACTGTTGTGGGGAATACAGTGTACTGTATGTACAGTTGTAGGTGTCTAAGACTGTTGTGGGGAATACAGTGTACTGTATGTACAGTTGTAGGTGTCTAAGACTGTTGTGAGGAATACAGTGTACTGTATGTACAGTTGTAGATGTCTAAGTCTGTTGTGGGGAATACAGTGTACTGTATGTACAGTTGTAGGTGTCTAAGACTGTTGTGGGGAATACAGTGTACTGTATGTACAGTTGTAGGTGTCTAAGTCTGTTGTGGGGAATACAGTGTACTGTATGTACAGTTGTAGGTGTCTAAGACTGTTGTGAGGAATACAGTGTACTGTATGTACAGTTGTAGGTGTCTAAGTCTGTTGTGGGGAATACAGTGTACTGTATGTACAGTTGTAGGTGTCTAAGACTGTTGTGGGGAATACAGTGTACTGTATGTACAGTTGTAGGTGTCTAAGTCTGTTGTGGGGAATACAGTGTACTGTATGTACAGTTGTAGGTGTCTGAGACTGTTGTGGGGAATACAGTGTACTGTATGTACAGTTGTAGGTGTCTAAGACTGTGGGGAATACAGTGTACTGTATGTACAATTGTAGGTGTCTAAGACTGTGGGGAATACAGTGTACTGTATGTACAGTTGTAGGTGTCTAAGACTGTGGGGAATACAATGTACTGTATGTACAGTTGTAGGTGTCTAAGTCTGTTGTGGGGAATACAGTGTACTGTATGTACAGTTGTAGGTGTCTAAGACTGTTGTGAGGAATACAGTGTACTGTATGTACAGTTGTAGGTGTCTAAGACTGTTGTGAGGAATACAGTGTACTGTATGTACAGTTGTAGGTGTCTAAGTCTGTTGTGGGGAATACAGTGTACTGTATGTACAGTTGTAGGTGTCTAAGCCTGTTCTGGGGATTACAATGTACTGACTACCTATAGTGTAAGCACAGTTGACAGTTGTAGGTGTTAATCAGGCCGCTCTGGGGAATACATGTATACATGTACATGCATCCTTGGACTATTGACAGGAAATGCTTTGTATTATAGGAACATGTAATGATGTCATTGATTGGTCAGCTGTCGACACAATGATGTCTAGAACATCAATCATAGTCACTTTGACCAACATTGTTCTGGTCCTGTCTGACTCAGAAAAATAAAACAACATTAACATAGGATTTATCAAACCTCGGTTTCTGTCGTATAAATTTTATTCTCTGAATATTTCCCATTTGATTTTAATAGAACAACACAGAGAATTAAGTTTTAATTATACATCATTTAATTCCTTTGATGAATTTCAGGCTCCTCATTTACAGACACAATAATTATGTGTGAATATGGTTTGTGATATTTTGGTGAGGATATAAATAAAGATATGATGTGTTTTCATTGATTCCTTTCCTGTTGGACACTGCTTCCTGTATAGACCTATAAATTCTATAAATCTAAATATATTAGGAGTGAAGAATATGTGTGACAGCTGTGGTATACTGCCTGCTCACTGTTAGGGACAGGTATGTGTAGGTAAGTGTTCACAAGGCCTGATGTGTTTTTATCGGGATTTTACGCTACTTTATTAATCAATATCTCCATTAAATTTCATCATCTTTATATTTTGGTCTGCCTAGCTATAGTTTTGGAATTAGTTGGAATCTGAATACCTGATTCAAGATTTCAATTTGAAAATATTTCATTGGCTATTCACAAATATTTTTTGGTGTCAGTGAAATTGTGTACATTTCCTTTTTAAGTGTTTTCCTTTACCAAATATATATACAAACTAGATATAATTGGTTCACAGTTTGTTAATTACGGGTGGGGCTTTTCTTTACAAAGCTTACTGAAATAGGGAATCAATCTTTTTTCATGATGAATGGCAATTTAACTGAATTATTCCAGTGTTATTGGTGTTAATTACCTCCCCTGATCACTGTGATCACTCTCACCCCTGTACCTGTACCATACAGTGTTATTGGTGTTAATTACCTCCCCTGATCAGTTTGATCACTCTCACCCCTGTACCTGTACCATACAGTGTGAGCTATGATTAGCATCAGCCACATGTATGTAGTGGACATTTACCTGTTGTTTTCCATCCTCCACCTTTGTCTGATCATCAGGGGTGTAGATACACTGGGATAGTTAGTGATTCATCACATTCTTTAACACGTACCCACCTACCTTACTACAAATTATTATCTAAAGACTTCAAAAGAAAGTGAATATAGATTTTGTAATAACAATAAGTTCGGGACCAACAGTATACTGATATGTTGTGTAAGATTTTTTGAGGACATACATTGATTCGTGACATTGTTTGGATTTTTTACGAGGATTTTCCTGGATATTTTGTTATGATTTACCAGGTAAGTACCTTAGCCAGCTAGACTGTATATTACTGGACTGTTCTGCAGGTCAAAGTTAAATACACTTAAATGTACTGTTATTTTGATATTAACATATGCAGTTCTTTGAGGATGATTAATGTTATGATGTCTCTTGTACCTTTGATATTGTGTGAAGTCTTTCTGACAGATTTATGTTTGATGTGACACTGTTCATGTCTTGGTACATTGAGAAGATCCTTCAGACCTCGTTTTATAAACACCTTGTCTCTAGAACTGTTGAGATACTGCCTACAACAACCCTGTCAACAGGGACTGTGACCATTTAAATAGGAAACAGACCTCTTACAGAATTCTTACACAGACCCTTTCTATAGGGATTGTGTTTTATAAATCTCCACCAACTCTGTCTATAAGGAGCATGCGACTTGAGGAATGTTGAGACATATCTGTTTATAGGGACTGTGTGTTTAGATGTATAATGTCTTGGTGGTATAACTAAAAGATGATGTTTATTTAGATGTATAATGTCTTGGTGGTATAACTAAAAGATGATGTTTATTTAGATGTATAATGTCTTGGTGGTAACTAAAAGATGATGTTTATTTAGATGTATAAGGTCGTGGTGGTAACTAAAAGATGATGTTTATTTAGATGTATAAGGTCGTGGTGGTAACTAAAAGATGATGTTTATTTAGATGTATAAGGTCGTGGTGGTAACTAAAAGATGATGTTTATTTAGATGTATAAGGTCTTGGTGGTAACTAAAAGATGATGTTTATTTAGATGTATAATGTCTTGGTGGTTACTAAAAGATGATGTTTATTTAGATCTATAAGGTCGTGGTGGTAACTAAAAGATGATGTTTATCATCTTGCCCTTTCATCCACCTCTGTGCCCTTACTCTCCAGATAGTATTAATCCTCCTGGTTGAAAATGGATTGGGATTTGTGGTGTAAACAAGGAGGGATGATAAGGTTCCTGCCAACATCTCACAGTGGATTGTCTGGAGGGTGACACTGATAGTGTGTATCAGTTGGATAGTCCCCCTATCTCAAGTACAGAGATTCCTCAGTATAATTACAGCGAATCTTTACTTTGTAAGAGTTTTACAGCCGTAAAATATGGAGCTGGTGTCTTGAGAATGTCCAATAAGTTGTAAGGTAAGATTGTCCAGTTAGAATTTGAAGGATCCCGGTGAATTGTCCAGTTAGAATTTGAAGGATCCCGGTGAATTGACCAGTTAGAATTTGAAGGATCCCGGTGAATTGACCAGTTAGAATTTAATGGATTGTGGTGAATTGACCAGTTAGAATTAGAATTAGAAGGATTGTGGTGAATTGACCAGTTAGAATTTGAAGGATCCCGGTGAATTGACTGACCATTTAGAATTTGAAGGATCCTGGTGTATTGACCAGTTAGAATTTAAAGGATTATGGTGAATTGACCAGTTAGAATTTAAAGGATTGTGGTGAATTGACCAGTTATAATTAGAATTTGAAGGATTGTGGTGAATTGACCAGTTAGAATTTGAAGGATCCCGGTGAATTGACTGACCATTTAGAATTTGAAGGATCCTGGTGTATTGACCAGTTAGAATTTAAAGGATTATGGTGAATTGACCAGTTAGAATTTAAAGGATTGTGGTGAATTGACCAGTTATAATTAGAATTTGAAGGATTGTGGTGAATTGACCAGTTATAATTAGAATTTGAAGGATTCTGGTGAATTGACCAGTTAGAATTTGAAGGATTCTGGTGAATTGACTGATTAGATTTTAAAGGATTCTGGTGAATTGACCAGTTAGAATTTGAAGGATCCTGGTGAATTGACCAGTTAGAATTTGAAGGATTCTGGTGAATTGACCAGTTAGAATTTGAAGGATCCTGGTGAATTGACCAGTTAGAATCTGACATATTTTATTATGATATGCGGTGAAGTGTTATACGATTTAGTTATCTAGTGTGAAGTGTTCCGTTAGAATTGAAGGATCAAGGTCGATTGTTATTGAGTTTGAATAATATGGGATGAATTCATTCTCCTGTTGAGTTTATAGGATGGTAGGTGTGTTGGAAGATAACAGTGTTGTTATTTAATTATATAACCTACCATGATATAATAAATTACATTTGAAGAAGTGTCTTTATCTTTACTAGTAAAACTTTCATTTGTCTATATATATAACATGTGGCTAATTGAAATGACAATTGTCAAAAGTTTACATATATACAGACATATTTTTCAACATGTTTTTCAACACATTCTCAAGCATATTAAAATATTGGTGGAATTGGCTTGTGAAATTTATATGAATACAGAAATGTGCATTAGATGAGGTAGAGAATATTACATCCAGACATGCTTTACCTCCACTTCGTCTAATGAAATGAAGCGTATTTTGGTGAAAATGACATTTTCTAGAGAGTATAGTTCAACAGGAATGTGCAACTAATTTCATTAATACAGACAAATATTGACAGTCATGCCTGTGTTGATAGTGAAATATAGACCACTTTGTATGTAATTAACTGTGAATAGACTGTGAATAAGAAGTGATAAGTTTTAATGTACAGATTGATGTGGTGAACATTAATTACTCTGGACATGGCTAAGCCTTATCAGAATAGCCCGTCTCTCTGTATGGTTAGCTTGACCACACAGAACTTGTACAGTGTATGAGTTACGTTTTTGTAGGAATTTACTTTAGTAAGCCTGGAAGGAGGAGTAATTTGAGATAATATGTAATAACCAAAATTTACTGAAAATTGACCCTTATATAATCTCAATGATTTATACGGATGATGATAGATCCTGGTCCTAGCGGCTGATCATACAATCTTTCTCAGTCCTTGTGGGTATGTACGACAATTAACATAATGTCCAAGTGACTTGATGTATAGAGTTTAAAGATGGGGATAGGAATTTTCCTGTGAGAAATCTAGCCAAAGGTTTGATAAGGTTGTACACTGATTGTGTCCACAAAGAGTAACTTGATGATTGACAATTTCTTTAAACCTTGTACAGATTGAAGTGACATGTATACACCATGTAGTTAACCCCTTGATAATTTACTACTGGATTATATTTCCTCTGAGTGGCATATACCTGGCCACAGTCCTGCATCACAAGTGAAAATATATTATTTGATTGCTTAGCTTGAACATACAAAGAGGAATAATTATGATCATATCACTGTTTAATTCTTATGTTGATTATGTCACTGTTTAATGGAAGTACACAGTATTCAATAACTGTACTCTGTGTCTGTCCATCTCTCCGTAGGTTTTCACCTTGTATCTTATAAAATCCTTCAGTAAGATAACTACCCTAGTAAACTTAGAGTTGTGGGTTTGACTCTAAGTGGTGGCCTTGGGTAAACTTGGAGTTGTGGGTTTGACTCTAAGTGGTGGCCTTGGGTAAACTTGGAGTTGTGGGTTTGACTCTAAGTGGTGGCCTTGGGTAAACTTGGAGTTGTGGGTTTGACTCTAAGTGGTGGCCCTAGTAAACTTACATTTGTGGGTTTGACTCTAAGTGGTGGCCCTAGTAAACTTACATTTGTGGGTTTGACTCTAAGTGGTGGCCCTAGTAAACTTAGAGTTGTGGGTTTGACTCTAAGTGGTGGCCCTAGTAAACTTAGAGTTGTGGGTTTGACTCTAAGTGGTGGCCCTAGTAAACTTGGAGTTGTGGGTTTGATTCTAAGTGGTGGCCCTAGTAAACTTAGAGTTGTGGGTTTGACTCTAAGTGGTGGCCCTAGTAAACTTGGAGTTGTGGGTTTGACTCTAAGTGGTGGCCCTAGTAAACTTGGAGTTGTGGGTTTGACTCTAAGTGGTGGCCCTAGTAAACTTAGAGTTGTGGGTTTGACTCTAAGTGGTGACCCTAGTAAACTTAGAGTTGTGGGTTTGATTCTAAGTGGTGGCCCTAGTAAACTTAGAGCTGTGAGCTTATGGGGCGCCGTTTTACTATTTATTCCCATTTGGTGATATCACCTATTCAAATGAGTGATATCACCTATTCGAATAGGTGATATCACTTAAGAACTTTTTTAATTGATATCACCTATTCGAATGAGTGATATCACCTATTTGTTTCATTAAGTGATATCACCCATTTGAATAGGTGATATCACTCATTCGAATAGGTGATATCACTGATTGAAACGAATAGGTGATATCACCAATTCGAATAGGTAATATCACTCATTCGAATAGGTGATATCACTTAATGAAACGAATATGTGATATCACGGATTGAATAGGTGATATCACCTATTCGTTTCATTAAGTGATATCACCTTTTCGAATGGGTGATATCACCAAATGGGAATAAATAGTAAAACGGCGGCCCATAGTGATATCACTCATTTGAATAGGTGATATCACTTATAAAATTTCATAAGTGATATCACCTATTCGAATTGGTGATATCACCTATTCGAAGAGGTGATATCACTTATTTGAATAATGAATTGGTGATATCACCTTTTCGAATAGGTGATATCACCAAATGGGAATAAATAGTAAAACGGCGGCCCATATGAGCTGGGGCCACCACAGCCCACGGCACCTTTTGTACCTTTGGGCAATTTGTGTGTTGCAATATTGCATTAGTTTAAACTAATTTCAATGAAGTACTCAGAGCATCAGCAGTTTGTGGATACTTTACAAAGTAAGTTGTTTAGGTTGTTGACTAACACATTAAATCCATATGGACAGCTGATTTATATAGTGTGTAGTTTATTTAGGTGTATTGAAATTTACAGTACTGACTGTGTACCATAGAGTACCATGTTGTTATGAGTGGTGTCATGTTGTAGGTGATATTTACAAGAAATGGTAAGTTGTAGACAAAATCGGAGGTAGTCCTAAATTTCATCATCATAATGAAATCTGATGATTGCATATCAACATTATCTTCCCTATAATATTCTTAAAACTTCCTGTATTAGGCTGTAGGGAAACAATTAGTGTGTCAGATTGGTGTTAGCGTTCCTGACCAACATTAAAACATGACAGCCATAAATCTGACTTCCTGTCCAGGTTTTATTGTGGTTTGTTAAAACAGGTAAAAACCAGGTACATTTGATTCTAACATGGACTACAGGTAAAACTAATGTTGATGACAGGGTTATCTAGTGTAAATTTGTATCGTAGTTATTCGGCAGTAAGCCCATGTCTGGTAATAAGCTAATGTCTGGAAATAAGCCTTCATCTGGTAATAAGCCCATTTCTGGTGATAAACCCATGTCTGGAAAAAGCTCATGTCTGGTAATAAGGCCATGTTTGGTAATTAACCCAAAATGACTTAAAATAAGCCAGTCTAGTAATAACCCCATGTCTGGTAATAAGCCAGTGTTTGGTAATAAGCCAGTGTTTGGTAATAAACCCATTTCTGGTAATAAGCCAGTGTTTGGTAATAAGCCAGTCTGGTATTAACCCCATGTCTGGTAATAAGCCAGTGTTTGGTCATGTCTGGTGATAAGGCCATGTCTGGAAATAAACTTATGCCTGGTAACAAACCCATGCCTGGTAATAAGCCCATGGCTGGTAATAAGCACATGTCAATAATCCCATGTCTGGTAATAATTAAAAACCTGGCAATAAGCCCATGTCTGGTTATAAGTCTTTTTTTGCAGCTCAATAACACTGCTTACAAATGCTATTTCATTTACTTCAGTCAACATTGATAACAAGACCCCTTGGTTTATTTCAGGATAAATATGGTAGTTCAAAGTGAATGTTCAGTTGACTGAAGTGTAAGCCATTAGTAAGCATTATAATTAGAAGTTCCTGGGTTAAACAGGGTTAAATTTAGAGAATATCTTGTATAAAGCTGGATTGATTTAATTTCCAGTCTGTATCATAAACCACGCCACCTATATATGCTGGCTACATCCTGGTCATTACCAATGGCCATTATTCTAGCATAGTTGAGGTCAGCTCCAGGTGTGTAGGTGGGGCCCATTATGGCTGGAGACATTTGTGGTCAGAAAAACCTGTGTGTGACCTGACAGGGCCTATCAGTAAAAGTGACAAAAACAGGAAAGGAGATGATATGTTTCTATTAATGGTCTAATGGATGGGAAACAATGTGAGAGATTGTCTTGGTGAAGGTGTCCACTTCGTTAGTGTTTAATAGACAGGTAGATCAGGAAAACATCTGTTATGGTAGATATCTAGTGTTGTCTTTCTCAGTAAAGGTGGCCACTGTTGTTAGGGTTAATAGACGGGTAGATATCTAGTGTTGTCTGTCTCAGTAAAGGTGGCCACTGTTGTTAAGGTTTAATAGATGGGTAGATATCTAGGGTTGTCTGTCTCAGTAAAGGTGTCCACTGTTGTTAGGGTTTAATAGATGGGTAGATATCTAGTGTTGTCTGTCTCAGTAAAGGTGACCACTGTTGTTAGGGTTTAATAGATGGGTAGATATCTAGTGTTGTCTGTCTCAGTAAAGGTGTCCACTGTTGTTAGGGTTTAATAGATGGGTAGATATCTAGTGTTGTCTGTCTCAGTAAAGGTGGCCACTGTTGTTAGGGTTTAATAGATGGGTAGATATCTATTGTTGTCTGTCTCAGTAAAGGTGGCCACTGTTGTTAGGGTTTAATAGATGGGTAGATATCTAGTGTTGTCTGTCTCAGTAAAGGTGGCCACTGTTGTTAGGGTTTAATAGATGGGTAGATATCTAGTGTTGTCTGTCTCAGTAAAGGTGGCCACTGTTGTTAGGGTTTAATAGACGGGTAGATATCTAGTGTTGTCTGTCTCAGTAAAGGTGGCCACTGTTGTTAGGGTTTAATAGATGGGTAGATATCTAGTGTTGTCTGTCTCAGTAAAAGTGGCCACTGTTGTTAGGGTTTAATAGACAGGTAGATATCTAGTGTTGTCTGTCTCAGTAAAGGTGTTCACTGTTGTTAGGGTTTAATAGACAGGTAGATATCTAGTGTTGTCTGTCTCAGTAAAGGTGGCCACTGTTGTTAGGGTTTAATAGACGGGTAGATATCTAATGTTGTCTGTCTCAGTAAAGGTGGCCACTGTTGTTAGGGTTTAATAGATGGGTAGATATCTAGTGTTGTCTGTCTCAGTAAAGGTGGCCACTGTTGTTAGGGTTTAATAGACGGGTAGATATCTAATGTTGTCTGTCTCAGTAAAGGTGGCCACTGTTGTTAGGGTTTAATAGATGGGTAGATATCTAGTGTTGTCTGTCTCAGTAAAGGTGTTCACTGTTGTTAGGGTTTAATAGACAGGTAGATATCTAGTGTTGTCTGTCTCAGTAAAGGTGGCCACTGTTGTTAGGGTTTAATAGATGGGTAGATATCTAATGTTGTCTGTCTCAGTAAAGGTGGCCACTGTTGTTAGGGTTTAATAGACAGGTAGATATCTAATGTTGTCTGTCTCAGTAAAGGTGGCCACTGTTGTTAGGGTTTAATAGATGGGTAGATATCTATTGTTGTCTGTCTCAGTAAAGGTGGCCACTGTTGTTAGGGTTTAATAGATGGGTAGATATCTATTGTTGTCTGTCTCAGTAAAGGTGGCCACTGTTGTTAGGGTTTAATAGATGGGTAGATATCTAGTGTTGTCTGTCTCAGTAAAGGTGGCCACTGTTGTTAGGGTTTAATAGATGGGTAGATATCTATTGTTGTCTGTCTCAGTAAAGGTGGCCACTGTTGTTAGGGTTTAATAGATGGGTAGATATCTAGTGTTGTCTGTCTCAGTAAAGGTGTCCACTGTTGTTAGGGTTTAATAGATGGGTAGATATCTAGTGTTGTCTGTCTCAGTAAAGGTGTCCGCTGTTCTGGGGTTAAATAGCTTCATGGGCAGTACATCAGTACATATTACATCAGATAAACAGTGTGAAATCTAACACCCAAAAGACTACTCCTTAACTTTCAAAGTTGGTCGAAAAATAAGATTCATGTTCAAGCTCATGGTAATGTCAAATTTGATGAAAAAAAAAGTTCCTGCATATGACTTCTTTTGATTATAAGCATGCATGCACAATAGGTCTTGTTGCTTGGGCCTTCAGGGGGATGACACCACAATTTGTAAAAAGAAGTGAATTTGACCCATATTCAAGGCAACACATGTACAGGTTAAATTTGTTAACACATTCAAACAATTTATGATTAATTTAAAAGTCTAGAATTATGATAATTTAGCCAGTAGGTTCTTGAATGACACCTGAAAAGTTTTTAGTATTCCAGGTCACTAGAACCAAACTAGCTAAAACATACTCTCAACTCAGATTATAACCAATAGACCTATAATCGTGATACTTGCCTGGTCTGAGGGGCCTAAAATGATCAAGGTCACGTGGGTCAAATTTGTGAAAACATTTGATTAACTGAAGGGCCTAGAATGGTCGATGCAGTAAATACCAGATGGACAATACATTCCAATTGGTCTCCTGTTACAGTCAGATCACTAAGGTCAAATGTCTATATACTCGGCTAGCAATCAGTAATTAGCATTATTTGACAAAGAAGAAAGAAACTAGTATGAAATTTTAATTGGTGCATAGCTTGCTGCATAGATGTGATTTGCTGACAGATGGCTGTCATTGTGTGTACTGCTGTACAGCCAGGAGGAGGATTTCAGCAGGTCTGTTAGTGACTGCCTCAGATTGCTCTGTTTTCTGAAAGGTCAGTAAAATTCCAAACAATACTGTAGAGGTTTTCCTTTTGACATCACCTGTCTGTCTACTGATGGAGCCACAAACCTATAAGCATGTGACTGTCACCGTCATTGTCTGTCTACTGATGGAGCCACACACCTATAAGCATGTGACTGTTACCGTCATAATTCCCTGACCTGTCTTTCTCTGCTGAGTTTGATGTGAAGGCAAACAATAATTTTTTGCTGACTTTAAATGTTATGATAATAATGAAATACAGCGGTAAATGTCGTGTGTCAGACAGCGTATTTGTGGGGACATTACACCTGGTCACAGTTGTTGGGTCCTCTGGCTCTTTATTAGGATCTCGGACAGTGTGTCGGTGGGGACATTACACCTGGTCACAGTTGTTGGGTCCTCTGGCTCGTTTATTAGGATCTCGGACAGTGTGTCGGTGGGGACAGTACACCTGGTCACAGTTGTTGGGTCCTCTGGCTCGTTTATTAGGATCTCAGACAGTGTTGGTGAGGACAGTACACCTGGTCACAGTTGTACTTCGTGTCGGTGAGGACAGTACACCTGGTCACAGTTGTTGGGTCCTCTGGCTCGTTTATTAGGATCTCAGACATCGTGTCGGTGAGGACATTACACCTGGTCACAGTTGTTGGGTCTACTGGCTCGTTTATTAGGAACTCAGACAGTGTGTCTGTGGGGACGGTACACCTGGTCACAGTTGTTGGGTCCTCTGGGTCGTTTATTAGGATCTCAGACAGTGTATCAGTGGGGACGGTACTCCTGGTCACAGTTGTTGGGTCCTCTGGGTCGTTTATTAGGATCTCAGACATCGTGTCGGTGGGGACAGTACACCTGGTCACAGTTGTTGGGTCCTCTGGCTTGTTTATTAGGATCACAGACATCGTGTCAGTGGGGACGGTACACCTGGTCACAGTTGTTGGGTCCTCTGGCTCGTTTATTAGGATCTCAGACAGTGTGTCGGTGAGGACAGTACACCTGGTCACAGTTGTTGGGTCCTCTGGCTCGTTTATTAGGATCTCAGACATCGTGTCAGTGAGGACAGTACACCTGGTCACAGTTGTTGGGTCCTCTGGGTCGTTTATTAGGATCTCAGACATCGTGTCGGTGAGGACAGTACACCTGGTCACAGTTGTTGGGTCCTCTGGGTCGTTGATTAGGATCTCAGACAGCGTATCAGTGGGGACACTACACCTGGTCACAGTTGTTGGGTCCTCTGGCTCGTTTATTAGGATCTCAGACATCGTGTCGGTGAGGACATTACACCTGGTCACAGTTGTTGGGTCCTCTGGCTCGTTTATTAGGATCTCAGACATCGTGTTGGTTGGGACAGTACACCTGGTCACAGTTGTTGGATCCTCTGGCTCGTTTATTAGGATCTCAGACATCGTGTCGGTGGGGACAGTACACCTGGTCACAGTTGTTGGGTCCTTTGGGTCGTTTATTAGGATCTCAGACATCGTGTTGGTGAGGACAGTACACCTGGTCACAGTTGTTGGGTCCTCTGGCTCGTTTATTAGGATATCAGACATCGTGTCGGTGAGGACAGTACACCTGGTCACAGTTGTTGGGTCCTCTGGCTCGTTTATTAGGATCTCAGACATCGTGTCGGTGAGGACAGTACACCTGGTCACAGTTGTTGGGTCCTCTGGCTCGTTTATTAGGATCTCAGACAGCGTATCCGTGGGGACGGTACACCTGGTCACAGTTGTTGGGTCCTCTGGCTCGTTTATAAGGATCTCAGACAGCGTGTCGGTGGGGACAGTACACCTGGTCACAGTTGTTGGGTCCTCTGGCTCGTTTATTAGGATCTCAGACATCGTGTTGGTGAGGACAGTACACCTGGTCACAGTTGTTGGGTCCTCTGGCTCGTTTATTAGGATCTCAGACAGCGTATTGGTGGGGACAGTACACCTGGTCACAGTTGTTGGGTCCTCTGGGTCGTTTATTAGGATCTCAGACAGCGTATTGGTGGGGACAGTACACCTGGTCACAGTTGTTGGGTCCTCTGGCTCGTTTGTTAGGATCTCAGACATCGTGTCGGTGGGGACAGTACACCTGGTCACAGTTGTTGGGTCCTCTGGGTCGTTTATTAGGATCTCAGACAGCGTATTGGTGGGGACATTACACTTGGTCACAGTTGTTGGGTCCTCTGGCTCGTTTATTAGGATCTCAGACATCGTGTCGGTGGGGACAGTACACCTGGTCACAGTTGTTGGGTCCTCTGGGTCGTTTATTAGGATCTCAGACATCGTGTCGGTGAGGACAGTACACCTGGTCACAGTTGTTGGGTCCTCTGGCTCGTTTATTAGGATCTCAGACATCGTGTCGGTGGGGACAGTACACCTGGTCACAGTTGTTGGGTCCTCTGGGTCGTTTATTAGGATCTCAGACAGCGTATTGGTGGGGACATTACACCTGGTCACAGTTGTTGGGTCCTCTGGCTCGTTTATTAGGATCTCAGACATCGTGTCGGTGAGGACAGTACACCTGGTCACAGTTGTTGGGTCCTCTGGGTCGTTTATTAGGATCTCAGACATCGTGTCGGTGGGGACAGTACACCTGGATACAGTTGTTGGGTCCTCTGGCTCGTTTATTAGGATCTCAGACATCGTGTCGGTGGTGACAGTACACCTGGTCACAGTTGTTGGGTCCTCTGGGTCGTTTATTAGGATCTCAGACATCGTGTCGGTGAGGACAGTACACCTGGTCACAGTTGTTGGGTCCTCTGGGTCGTTTATTAGGATCTCAGACATCGTGTCGGTGAGGACAGTACACCTGGTCACAGTTGTTGGGTCCTCTGGCTCGTTTATTAGGATCTCAGACATCGTGTCGGTGGGGACAGTACACCTGGTCACAGTTGTTGGGTCCTCTGGGTCGTTTATTAGGATCTCAGACAGCGTATTGGTGGGGACATTACACCTGGTCACAGTTGTTGGGTCCTCTGGCTCGTTTATTAGGATCTCAGACATCGTGTCGGTGAGGACAGTACACCTGGTCACAGTTGTTGGGTCCTCTGGGTCGTTTATTAGGATCTCAGACATCGTGTCGGTGGGGACAGTACACCTGGATACAGTTGTTGGGTCCTCTGGCTCGTTTATTAGGATCTCAGACATCGTGTCGGTGGTGACAGTACACCTGGTCACAGTTGTTGGGTCCTCTGGTTCGTTTATTAGGATCTCAGACATGTGGTCGGTGAGGACGGTACACCTGGTCACAGTTGTTGGGTCCTCTTGCTCGTTTATTAGGATCTCAGACATCGTGTCGGTGAGGACAGTACACCTGGTCACAGTTGTTGGGTCCCTCTGGGCTCGTTTATTAGGATCTCAGACAGTCGTGTCGGTGGGGACAGTACACCCTGGTCACAGTTGTTGGGTCTCTGGCTCGTTTATTAGGATCTCAGACATCGTGTCGGTGGGGACAGTACACCTGGTCACAGTTGTTGGGTCCTCTGGCTCGTTTATTAGGATCTCAGACATCGTGTCGGTGGGGACAGTACACCTGGTCACAGTTGTTGGGTCCTCTGGCTCGTTTATTAGGATCTCAGACATCGTGTCGGTGAGGACAGTACACCTGGTCACAGTTGTTGGGTCCTCTGGGTCGTTATTAGGATCTCAGACATCGTGTCGGTGAGGACAGTACACCTGGTCACAGTTGTTGGGTCCTCTGGCTCGTTTATTAGGATCTCAGACATCGTGTCGGTGGGGACAGTACACCTGGTCACAGTTGTTGGGTCCTCTGGCTCGTTTATTAGGATCTCAAGACAGTGTGTCGGTGGGGACGGTACACCTGGTCACAGTTTGTTGGGTCCTCTGGCTCGTTTATTAGGATCTCATACAGTCGTGTCGTGGGGACAGTACACCTGGTCACAGTTGGTTGGGTCCTCTGGCTCGTTTATTAGGATCTGCGACAGTGTGTCGGTGAGGGACAGTACACCTGGTCACAGTTGTTGGGTCCTCTGGCTCGTTTATTAGGATCTCAAGACATCGTGTCGGTGGGGACAGTACACCTGGTCACAGTTGTTGGGTCCTCTGGCTCGTTTATTAGGATCTCGGACAGTGTGTCGGTGGGGACAGTACACCTGGTCACAGTTGTTGGGTCCTCTGGCTCGTTTATTAGGATCTCAGACATCGTGTCGGTGAGGACAGTACACCTGGTCACAGTTGTTGGGTCCTCTGGCTCGTTTATTAGGATCTCAGACATCGTGTCAGTGAGGACAGTACACCTGGTCACAGTTGTTGGGTCCTCTGGGTCGTTTATTAGGATCTCAGACATCGTGTCGGTGAGGACAGTACACCTGGTCACAGTTGTTGGGTCCTCTGGGTCGTTGATTAGGATCTCAGACAGCGTATCAGTGGGGACACTACACCTGGTCACAGTTGTTGGGTCCTCTGGCTCGTTTATTAGGATCTCAGACATCGTGTCGGTGAGGACATTACACCTGGTCACAGTTGTTGGGTCCTCTGGCTCGTTTATTAGGATCTCAGACATCGTGTTGGTTGGGACAGTACACCTGGTCACAGTTGTTGGATCCTCTGGCTCGTTTATTAGGATCTCAGACATCGTGTCGGTGGGGACAGTACACCTGGTCACAGTTGTTGGGTCCTGTGGGTCGTTTATTAGGATCTCAGACATCGTGTCGGTGGGGACAGTACACCTGGTCACAGGTGTTGGGTCCTCTGGTCGTTTATTAGGATATCAGACTCGTGTCGGTGTGAGACAGTACACCTGGTCACTGTGTTGGGTCCTCTGGCTCGTTTATTAGGATCTCAGACATCGTGTCGTGGGGACAGTACACCTGGTCACAGTTGTTGGGTCTCTGGGCTCGTTATTAGATCTCAGACATCGTATCGTGGAGGACGGTACACCTGGTCACAGTTGTTGGGTCCTCTGGCTCGTTATTAGGATCTCAGACATCGTGTTGGTGGACAGTACACCTGGGTCCAGTTGTTGGGTCCTCTGGCTCGTTTATTAGGATCTCAGACATCGTGTCGGTGGGGGACAGTACACCTGGTCACAGTGTTGGGTCCTTGGGTCGTTTATTAGGATCTCAGACATCGTGTTGGTGAGGACAGTACACCTGGTCACAGTTGTTGGGTCCTCTGGCTCGTTTATTAGGATATCAGACATCGTGTCGGTGGGGACAGTACACCTGGTCACAGTTGTTGGGTCCTCTGGCTCGTTTATTAGGATCTCAGACATCGTGTCGGTGGGGACAGTACACCTGGTCACAGTTGTTGGGTCCTCTGGCTCGTTTATTAGGATCTCAGACAGCGTATCAGTGGGGACAGTACACCTGGTCACAGTTGTTGGGTCCTCTGGCTCGTTTATTAGGATCTCAGACAGCGTGTCGGTGGGGACAGTACACCTGGTCACAGTTGTTGGGTCCTCTGGCTCGTTTATTAGGATCTCAGACATCGTGTCGGTGGGGACAGTACACCTGGTCACAGTTGTTGGGTCCTCTGGCTCGTTTATTAGGATCTCAGACAGCGTATTGGTGGGGACAGTACACCTGGTCACAGTTGTTGGGTCCTCTGGGTCGTTTATTAGGATCTCAGACAGCGTATTGGTGGGGACAGTACACCTGGTCACAGTTGTTGGGTCCTCTGGCTCGTTTGTTAGGATCTCAGACATCGTGTCGGTGGGGACAGTACACCTGGTCACAGTTGTTGGGTCCTCTGGGTCGTTTATTAGGATCTCAGACAGCGTATTGGTGGGGACATTACACCTGGTCACAGTTGTTGGGTCCTCTGGCTCGTTTATTAGGATCTCAGACATCGTGTCGGTGGGGACAGTACACCTGGTCACAGTTGTTGGGTCCTCTGGGTCGTTTATTAGGATCTCAGACATCGTGTCGGTGAGGACAGTACACCTGGTCACAGTTGTTGGGTCCTCTGGCTCGTTTATTAGGATCTCAGACATCGTGTCGGTGGGGACAGTACACCTGGTCACAGTTGTTGGGTCCTCTGGGTCGTTTATTAGGATCTCAGACAGCGTATTGGTGGGGACATTACACCTGGTCACAGTTGTTGGGTCCTCTGGCTCGTTTATTAGGATCTCAGACATCGTGTCGGTGAGGACAGTACACCTGGTCACAGTTGTTGGGTCCTCTGGGTCGTTTATTAGGATCTCAGACATCGTGTCGGTGGGGACAGTACACCTGGATACAGTTGTTGGGTCCTCTGGCTCGTTTATTAGGATCTCAGACATCGTGTCGGTGGTGACAGTACACCTGGTCACAGTTGTTGGGTCCTCTGGGTCGTTTATTAGGATCTCAGACATCGTGTCGGTGAGGACAGTACACCTGGTCACAGTTGTTGGGTCCTCTGGGTCGTTTATTAGGATCTCAGACATCGTGTCGGTGAGGACAGTACACCTGGTCACAGTTGTTGGGTCCTCTGGGTCGTTTATTAGGATCTCGGACATCGTGTCCGTGGGGACAGTACACCTGGTCACAGTTGTACATCGTGTCGGTGGGGACAGTACACCTGGTCACAGTTGTTGGGTCCTCTGGGTCGTTTATTAGGATCTCAGACATCGTGTCGGTGGGGACAGTACACCTGGTCACAGTTGTTGGGTCCTCTGGGTCGTTTATTAGGATCTCAGACATCGTGTCGGTGGGGACAGTACACCTGGTCACAGTTGTTGGGTCCTCTGGGTCGTTTATTAGGATCTCAGACAGCGTATTGGTGGGGACATTACACCTGGTCACAGTTGTTGGGTCCTCTGGCTCGTTTATTAGGATCTCAGACATCGTGTCGGTGAGGACAGTACACCTGGTCACAGTTGTTGGGTCCTCTGGGTCGTTTATTAGGATCTCAGACATCGTGTCGGTGGGGACAGTACACCTGGATACAGTTGTTGGGTCCTCTGGCTCGTTTATTAGGATCTCAGACATCGTGTCGGTGGTGACAGTACACCTGGTCACAGTTGTTGGGTCCTCTGGGTCGTTTATTAGGATCTCAGACATCGTGTCGGTGAGGACAGTACACCTGGTCACAGTTGTTGGGTCCTCTGGGTCGTTTATTAGGATCTCAGACATCGTGTCGGTGAGGACAGTACACCTGGTCACAGTTGTTGGGTCCTCTGGGTCGTTTATTAGGATCTCGGACATCGTGTCCGTGGGGACAGTACACCTGGTCACAGTTGTACATCGTGTCGGTGGGGACAGTACACCTGGTCACAGTTGTTGGGTCCTCTGGGTCGTTTATTAGGATCTCAGACATCGTGTCGGTGGGGACAGTACACCTGGTCACAGTTGTTGGGTCCTCTGGGTCGTTTATTAGGATCTCAGACATCGTGTCGGTGGGGACGGTACACCTGGTCACAGTTGTTGGGTCCTCTGACTCGTTTATTAGGATCTCAGACATCGTGTCGGTGGGGACGGTACACCTGGTCACAGTTGTTGGGTCCTCTGACTCGTTTATTAGGATCTCGGACATCGTGTCGGTGGGGACGGTACACCTGGTCACAGTTGTTGGGTCCTCTGGCTCGTTTATTAGGATTTCAGACAGTGTGTCGATGGGGACAGCTGGCTCGTTTATTAGGATCGTTTGACTGGTCAGTTATAGAAGATTTACACTTACAGTATAGTTATAGTGGATGTAAGGCACTCTAGGTGACAGTGAGAAATCAACTCCTGGTCACATCTCATCCAAAGAAATATCAGTCAAGACTGGACATTTGTTAAGAGGAGAACCCTCTACAAATGTAAATATTTGGTCTTTGAAGTATTCTGTATTATCATAAATATGACAGGGCATGATGTGAATGGACCTGACCCTGTATACTATTACAGGTGTATATATCACCACACATGTATTGTACACTTGGTTTGTACCAGATATCACACACTGACCAAATATGTAATTTTCAATTAATCAATGGAAAAAAAATCACTAAATTGTATACTGTATTGTCATTTGTTGATGATGTTTTACTGAAACTCTTTGTAGACCAATTCGGAAAAACCCCAAAGTTCAATCATGCTCACTGTGACTTGTGATACTGAAACTTTGATCATTTTGGAAAACTTCAGTCTTTAATTCAAGGCATGATCATATTGAAAGCCATCTCAGTGATGATTACTCACTGCGGGTACTATATAGTGATTACTAAAGTTGTAAGAACTGGAATGTTGGACCTGATGAGGGACAAGTTATAAAGTACTACTGTTCAAAAGTTACAAATGATGAACGGCCTGGAACTAGTCATATAGATATCTTCATTTTGGGAAGGTCAACTCCAGCTAGGTATTGTATCTAGATAAGGTAACAATGTATGTGGTTACACTTGTTAACGCACAATGAGGTGTGCAACTGTTATTATTAACCCTGATCAGCTTGCACAATTCTGTTATCTCTGGAATGGGGAAGTGGAGTTCTGTGTTTCTATATAATCTTTGTTTATATCAGTATAAGGTTCCTTTATCAGACACTACACCTCAACTCTAGTCTAATGTATATTCATTAGGGCGGGGTGGGAGGGCTATAGGTTTCCTCACAGTCTTCTGTCTGTCTGTCTGTCTGTCTGTACACTGTCTGTCCACTCAGAGTTTTAGGCATTTCTCAGTCATGCCATGCTTCAAAGTTTGTTGGTGAAAGTTTATCTTAGTTGGTATTTATCTTCAGTATGATGAGATACAGATCAAGTTAAAGTTTCAGGGTTTTTGGGTTCAAGTCAAGGTTGCTTTTACTATTTTAATGTAGGCCAGTAGAGGACATGAATTGCTTTAGCAATACCCAGCATGCTTTAGCTTGTTTCCACTTCAGTCACAGCGGAAATCATTTGAATATCTGCATCAAAATGTGTCTGGCCATTTCTTATGTACTCATTCATTGTGGTGACATGATAATACATTGGTTCAGTGTGGTGACATGAGAATACATTGTGGGGACATGAGAATACATTGTGGTGACATGAGAATACATTGTCGGGACATGAGAATACATTGTGGGGACATGAGAATACATTGTGGTGACATGAGAATACATTGTGGGGACATGAGAATACATTGTGGTGACATGAGAATACATTGTGGGGACATGAGAATACATTGTGGGGACATGAGAATACATTGTGGTGACATGAGAATACATTGTGGGGACATGAGAATACATTGTGGGGACATGAGAATACATTGTGGGGACATGAGAATACATTGGTTCATTGTGGGGACATGAGAATACATTGTGGGGACATGAGAATACATTGGTACATTGTGGTGACATGAGAATACATTGTGGGGACATGAGAATACATTGTGGGGACATGGGAATACATTGTGGGGACATGAGAATACAATGGTTCAGTGTGGTGACATGAGAATACATTGTGGGGACATGAGAATACATTGGTTCATTGTGGGGACATGAGAATACATTGTGGGGACATGAGAATACATTGTGGGGACATGAGAATACATTGTGGGGACATGAGAATACATTGTGGGGACATGAGAATACATTGGTTCAGTGTGGGGACATGAGAATACATTGTGGGGACATGAGAATACATTGTGGGGACATGAGAGTACATTGTGGGGACATGAGAATACATTGTGGGGACATGAGAATACATTGTGGGGACATGAGAATACATGTGGGGACATGAGAATACATTGTGGGGACATGAGAATACATTGTGGGGACATGAGAATACAATGGTTCAGTGTGGGGACATGAGAATACATTGTGGGGACATGAGAATACATGTGGGGACATGAGAATACATTGTGGGGACATGAGAATACATTGTGGGGATATGAGAGTACATTGGGACATTGTGGGGACATGAGAATACATTGTGGGGACATGAGAATACATTGTGGGGACATGAGAATACATTGGTTCAGTGTGGTAACATGAGAATACATTGGTTCATTGTGGGGACATGAGAATACATTGTGGGGACATGAGAATACATTGTGGGGACATGAGAATACATTGTGGGGACATGAGAATACATTGTGGGGACATGAGAATACATTGGTTCAGTGTGGGGACATGAGAGTTCATTGTGGGGACATGAGAATACATTGGTTTATTGTGGTGACATGAGAATACATTGTGGGGACATGAGAATACATTGGTTCAGTGTGGGGACATGAGAATACATTGGTTCAGTGTGGGGATATGAGAATACATTGGTTTATTGTGGGGACATGGGAATACATTGTGGGGACATGGGAATACATTGGTTTATTGTGGGGACATGGGAATACATTGGTTCAGTGTGGGGACATGAGAGTTCATTGTGGGGACATGAGAATACATTGTGGGGACATGAGAGTACATTGTGGTGACATGAGAATACATTGTGGGGACATGAGAATACATTGTGGGGACATGAGAATACATCGGTTCATTGTGGTGACATGAGAGTACATTGTGGGGACATGAGAATACATTGGTTCAATGTGGTGACATGAGAGTACATTGTGGTGACATGAGAATATCATTGGTTTAATGTGGGGACATGAGAATACATTGTGGGGACATGAGAGTACATTGTGGTGACATGAGAGTACATTGTGGTGACATGAGAGTACATTGTGGTACAGTATTACGCAGTAGTTATATTTGTGCTATGAGTCATTACTGGGCTAGGATATAATACTACCACGGTAGTAACAGCTGGACAATTGTTAAAATCCTATTGTTATTTATCTCACTCTATATAAATAACAGTATATCCAGGTTAGGAAAAAATCTCAAATGTTGTGTTCTTTAATAGTTTGATATTTATTAATGTTGGTTTTGTTGACCTAGGTAAATGGCATCATTTTTGATCCCCAAAGGATGCTGGTTTTATGTAGAACAGCTTTTGTGACAGCTGGTTTTAAAAGTCTATAGTATCATAGAGTCCAGGTTAATCAACATAGTGAGTGTCACAGTTTCTGTTAGATTTTTATACACGTCGGGAATGTACATATGTAAATATACAGGTTGATAAATGTCTCTAATTCAAAAGTTTGATGTCATTGTTAGTAATTTGTGACATCATTGAAACATGTCACTTTTCAAATGATGACATCACAGCTGAGATATGAGATGTATATTAGTGAGGTCATCCTGGATAGGTCAAACAACTTTTTTGTTGATTCATTTTCTGTCATGTCCTAATGATGGACGACAGTTATGTAAGCTCCGTCTCTACCAGTAACAGGCTGTACAGCCATCTCATCTTGTATTTAACTTGATCTCTACAAGTTAAACGCTTCCTTTTAAGTTTTTTCATAAAGGTGTTCATTTTAAATTCAGGAATATTTTGTTTCATCATGAGTTTTACTATGTTGTGATTATACACCAGGAAGACTGTTGATGGAATAACTGACCAGGAAGGTGTGTAAAGGAATGGACACAGAATATAACAGCACGTAGGTACAACATATATATATACTAATCTAGAAACAATGGGTCCTTGTTTTATTGACCAAATGTTATATGGTGACCATTACAAAAGCCTCCCCAAATTGGTGACCTTGCCAGTCATAAATGATCCTTATAGAAGTTGTAGTAGTGTTTGTAGTGTCATCATAAATGTATATACTGTTTTTTTTTTGTTATTTGTTTTTTCAAAATCAGAACAGTATTTAGATAAAATATATATTTAGATACAGCCGCTCACCTTGTATGAGGTGGCCTGTGGAGGTTTTAGAGAATCAATGAGGAGTTTGATGTGGGAGTTGTATGTCTGAGGTAGCCTGACCTAATCTATAATGGATGTCCATAGACTACACCCATGGACCATCACAATAGGTTGGTGCTGTACATCACCTGTGGGTATATATATATGGCACGCAGTATTACCAAAAAGGATGGATACAATTGGTCAAACAAACTCATGGTTTATCTGGTGGCTGTTGTCAGCTATCAGAATAGATTTTGTACTCGTGAAGGCTCTGCATTTTCATAAAAATGAATTAACATGTTTACCTGAACAGGTAGGTAAATCTGTTGGTATTTATTGATGATTAATGGACAACAGAGGTGGTCTGTATGTACTTTATGTTCTGTTGCTGGGTTATGTAACAATAGACCATGTTTTATACAACAAAGACTAGTAAATCTTTATGGCAATGTAAGCTGGTTTGTAACAAATGAGAAAATAGTTTTAGTCGACAACTTAATTTATCAAGAAATTTAAAGAATGTGATATATGGTGTATTGTCCAATGGGATTTAAATACTATTGAATGCAGAAAGTACAGTTGCTGTTTACACCAGTATGTGTAGTAATAAGGTAAGGAATCAGTCTCTGATGTCTGTTCTTTTTAAGGTGCATAATTTCGAAATTGTATTTCATGCAACAAAATAGCTGGCTTTGTGAGCCCATCCATGAATATTGAAGGCTAATATCTTGTAGTGAGTCTGTAACATCAGGTGTGTCAGCTGATATCTGGTGTGACAGGTGATATCTGGTGTGTCAGCTGATATCTGGTGTGTCAGCTGATATCTGGTATGTCAGCTGATATCTGGTGTGTCAGATAATATCTGGTGTGTCAGCTGATATCTGTGATATCTGGTGTGTCAGCTGATATCTGTGATATCTGGTGTGTCAGCTGATATCTGGTGTGTCAGATAATATCTGGTGTGTCAGCTGATATCTGTGATATCTGGTGTGTCAGCTGCTATCTGGTGTGTCAGTTAATATCTGGTGTGTCAGCTGATATCTGATGTGTCAGCTGATATCTGTGATATCTGGTGTGTCAGCTGATATCTGGTGTGTCAGTTAATATCTGGTGTGTCAGCTGATATTTGGTGTGTCAGTTAATATCTGGTGTGCCAGCTGATATCTGGTGTGTCAGCTGATATCTGTGATATCTGGTGTGTCAGCTGATATCTGGTGTGTCAGCTGATATCTGGAGTTCAATCCAGTCATCCTCATTCCTAATGTAGATAATTTTGACATCATTTTATGAATTGAGGTTTATGAATTGGACAATCACTACAAGAAGATATGATTGTGTTAATTAATAAGGAAATATGCTGTTGGTTTTAAAAATATTTATCAACTTAATCTCAAGGTATATATAAGTTAAACCTTGAATTAATTCAAGTCACACAGAAGGCAAGACTTTCCAGTGGTGTAGATATATCACCAACACTTCTCAGTCACATATGGCAGTGGTAGTAAGAAGTGTGGACATAGTCGTCCCTGGGTGTCGCTGATGTCACAGGTGGAATGTTACCGACAATTCCTGATAAGTTATATGGTGAGGGGGAGATATGTGTACCACCTGACAGTCTTCACACTGACTACTGACAGGTGACAGTAAATGGCTGGGGTAGATGTACACTACTGTCTGGTCTGTGGTAGTATCACACTGACTACTGACAGGTGACAGTAAATGGCTGGGGTAGATGACAGTAAGTGGCTGGGGTAGATGACAGTAAATGGCTGGGGTAGATGACAGTAAATGACTGGGGTAGATGACAGTAAATGACTGGGGTAGATGACAGTAAGTGGCTGGGGTAGATGACAGTAAGTGGCTGGGGTAGATGACAGTAAATGACTGGGGTAGATGACAGTAAATGACTGTGGTAGATGACAGTAAATGGCTGGGGTAGATGACAGTAAATGACTGGGGTAGATGACAGTAAATGACTGTGGTAGATGACAGTAAGTGGCTGGGATAGATGACAGTAAATGACTGGGGTAGATGACAGTAAATGGCTGGGGTAGATGACAGTAAATGGCTGGGGTAGATGAAAGTAAGTGGCTGGGGTAGATGACAGTAAATGGCTGGGGTAGATGACAGTAAATGGCTGGGGTAGTAGATGACAGTAAGTGGCTGGGGTAGATGACAGTAAATGGCTGGGGTAGATGACAGTAAATGACTGGGGTAGATGACAGTAAGTGGCTGGGGTAGAAGACAGTAAGTGGCTGGGGTAAATGACAGTAAATGGCTGGGGTAGATGACAGTAAATGACTGGGGTAGATGACAGTAAATGGCTGGGGTAGATGACAGTAAATGGCTGGGGTAGATGACAGTAAGTGGCTGGGGTAGATGACAGTAAGTGGCTGGGGTAGATGACAGTAAATGGCTGGGGTAGATGACAGTAAATGACTGGGGTAGATGACAGTAAATGGCTGGGGTAGATGACAGTAAATGGCTGGGGTAGATGACAGTAAGTGGCTGGGGTAGATGACAGTAAATGACTGGGGTAGATGACAGTAAATGGCTGGGGTAGATGACAGTAAGTGGCTGGGGTAGATGACAGTAAATGACTGGGGTAGATGACAGTAAATGACTGGGGTAGATGACAGTAAATGGCTGGGGTAGATGACAGTAAATGGCTGGGGTAGATGAAAGTAAGTGGCTGGGGTAGATGACAGTAAATGGCTGGGGTAGATGACAGTAAATGGCTGGGGTAGTAGATGACAGTAAGTGGCTGGGGTAGATGACAGTAAATGGCTGGGGTAGATGACAGTAAATGACTGGGGTAGATGACAGTAAGTGGCTGGGGTAGATGACAGTAAGTGGCTGGGGTAGATGACAGTAAATGGCTGGGGTAGATGACAGTAAATGGCTGGGGTAGATGACAGTAAATGACTGGGGTAGATGACAGTAAATGGCTGGGGTAGATGACAGGGACGTTCATACCACCAGTCTACACTACTCTCTCAGTGCTCCAGATAACTTTTGAACATTGGGGGTTTTCACCCCTAACTTCAGAAAGTGGTCTTTTAATCGTAAATACGCATTCACGCAGGTTATCTGGAGCACTGTGGACAGTCTGGTCTGTGATAGTATCACACTGACCCATTTATCAGTCCATGAAACAGAAAAAAAATGATTTTAATTGATTACAAAATGTTCTCGCTGTGATAATTAACATGCTTAGAATTTGTCACTGATTGCCATCAAAGGAAATCAAACAAATTGTGATGTGAATGTTGAACATTGCAGCCAATGCTAAAGGTATCAGTTTCTCAAACTGATGGTTACAGTAGAGCTTAGTTATGTCAGTTTGTAAATATCTATAACTTGTCAACAAAAGTATGTATGTCTGAGGCCGTGTGGGATCGGTATATTGGTGCCCTGTAGGACTGACCACCGACTTTCAGACTGATCCTAATGGACAAGCAGTGTTGTTAGAGAAGGAGTTCTGTGTCACTTGGTCCGACAACATCCTACTTAGACCAACACATTATGTATGATAGTAGTGGTATGTATAGAGGCAATAAAACACCTTTCCTGTACACTACTAATACCATGTCGTTTATTACCCCATAATAAAGGGCTCATATTAGAGTACACACTACAATACCAAAATGTCTCAAACCTCGTCTCAAACCTCGGTTATGAATTCCTAATATAGCGCCTCCCAGATAAAAGAATATTGGCCTGTTTTTTTAATGAGGTCACAGGTCAGAACATCTGCGTATCAGAGAAACATTACCTGAACATGTAACATTTTAAAACAAAATGTGATTTGAGGCTAATTTTATGATTTTATATAAATTTTTTTTAGTGTTTTAATTCCATGGTTTTGAAGCAGATTGGATGCTAATTAGCCCCAAAAATCACTCTTGGCTCTTGTTAAATTATTGTTCTCAACTGTCCCTAAGTTTGTGTTTAAGCTGATCATGACTCTTGTATTATGTTGAAGCACAGAAATTAAAAAAGACCCCAAATTCAAACTATATATAGTCTAGAGAGACCCAATTTGATTTGAAAAAGACTTAATTAAAATAAAACACCAAGCACCCTGAAATAGTACTGAACAGTCACCTGTCCTATAATATAATGATGCTGTATGTTGGTGGATTGGTCACTTCCAATAAAACACTGTTGTTGATTGGTCACTCCCAATATAACACTGTTGTTGGTTGGTCACTCCCAATAAAACACTGTTTTTGATTGGTCACTCCCAATTTAACACTGTTGTTGATTGGTCACTCCCAATATAACACTGTTGTTGGTTGGTCACTCCCAATATAACACTATTGTTGATTGGTCACTCTTAATATAACACTGTTGTTGATTGGTCACTCCCAATATAACACTGTTGTTGATTGGTCACTCCCAATATAACACTGTTGTTGATTGGTCACTCCTAATATAACACTGTTGTTGATTGGTCACTCCCAATATAACACTGTTGTTGATTGGTCACTCCCAATATAACACTTGTTGATTGGTCACTCCCAATATAACACTGTTGTTGATTGGTCACTCTTAATATAACACTGTTGTTGATTGGTCACTCCCAATATAACACTGTTGTTGATTGGTCACTCCCAATATAACACTGTTGTTGATTGGTCACTCCTAATATAACACTGTTGTTGATTGGTCACTCCCAATATAACACTGTTGTTGATTGGTCACTCCTAATATAACACTGTTGTTGATTGGTCACTCCTAATATAACACTGTTGTTGATTGGTCACTCCCAATATAACACTGTTGTTGATTGGTCACTCCCAATATAACACTGTTGTTGATTGGTCACTCCCAATATAACACTGTTGTTGATTGGTCACTCTTAATATAACACTGTTGTTGATTGGTCACTCCCAATATAACACTGTTGTTGATTGGTCACTCCCAATATAACACTGTTGTTGATTGGTCACTCCTAATATAACACTGTTGTTGATTGGTCACTCCCAATATAACACTGTTGTTGATTGGTCACTCCTAATATAACACTGTTGTTGATTGGTCACTCCTAATATAACACTGTTGTTGATTGGTCACTCCTAATATAACACTGTTATATATTGGGGATGACCAATATGACACTGTTGACTCATTTGTTGACCATGCAAATAGAATAAGGCTAATAAAACCTTATCTAATGACCTGCTCTGCCCAACTACTGGACAACAGTCAGATAGGATTAAATCGATGGCCATTCTATTGGTGACCTGTCAGGCAGGTAACAAGAGTTGTGATGTACATAGTTTCCAGTGAACCAGTTAACTTTGAGCTGCAAGATAAAATTGTTTTTCAGTTTTAGGCTGAGGGTTAGAATCAGGGTAGAAATCAAGATTTCCATTGACATCCCCACCCAAAATTAAGTTATAAATTGGGGTAGAAATCAGTGAAGATTTCCATCAAGATCCCCTCCCAATATTAAGCTATTTCAGATATTTATAGATAAACTACTCTAAATCTTGTTATTTAAACTGGTATTTTTGTGTGTGGATGTAAATGGAACTTTAAGGTTAACTAGAAATGGACAGATCTGAATGTAAAAGAATTATTTTGCACCTTGACACTAACCAGGTCACACACAATGGTCCCCTAGGGACCTGATGAGGGAGGTGTGTAGGATAAAAGGCCATCATCTGTATTAGTTAGTGATCGATAATAAACATATGTGATGGATTGTGTTTGTCTAACTAAATTTGGCTGTATTGAGGTCTGCTCTATATAATCATATGTAGATTAGGTTTACAGTGGAGTACTGATGACTTCCCGGTAACATATACCAGTGTGATCAGATTGTGTTTCCACACTGACGTTGATGTTTGATGTGTTTCCGCACTGACGTTGATGTTTAATTCTACTACAGTGAATCTGTATAATTAATAATTTCAATGTTAATTAAAATGATCTTATGGTTTATTCATGAAATAGACTATAACGATCCACAATGAACTGTTGAACTAGAAGTGTGATGATACTGCTAGTCTGGGGGACTAACAGTTACTGTGTCAGTCTACTGAACGAGGAGTCTGGGGGACTAACAGTTACTGTGTCAGTCTACTGAACGAGGAGTCTGGGGGACTAACAGTGTTACTGTGTCATTCTACTGAACGAGGAGTCTGGGAGTTTAACGGTGTTACTGTGTCAGTCTACTGAATGAGGAGTCTGGGGGACTAACGGTGTTACTGTGTCAATCTACTGAATGAGGAGTCTGGGGGACTAACAGTGTTACTGTGTCAGTCTACTGAACGAGGAGTCTGGGGGACTAACAGTGTTACTGTGTCAGTCTACTGAACGAGGAGTCTGGGGGACTAACGGTGTTACTGTGTCAATCTACTGAACGAGGAGTCTGGGAGTTTAACGGTGTTACTGTGTCAGTCTACTGAACGAGGAGTCTGGGGGACTAACGGTGTTACTGTGTCAGTCTACTGAATGAGGAGTCTGGGGGACTAACGGTGTTACTGTGTCAGTCTACTGAACGAGGAGTCTGGGGGACTAACAGTGTTACTGTGTCAGTCTACTGAACGAGGAGTCTGGGGGACTAACAGTGTTACTGTGTCAGTCTACTGAACGAGGAGTCTGGGGGACTAACAGTTACTGTGTCAGTCTACTGAACGAGGAGTCTGGGGGACTAACAGTGTTACTGTGTCAGTCTACTGAACGAGGAGTCTGGGGGACTAACAGTGTTACTGTGTCAGTCTACTGAACGAGGAGTCTGGGAGTTTAACAGTGTTACTGTGTCAGTCTACTGAACGAGGAGTCTGGGGGACTAACAGTGTTACTGTGTCAGTCTACTGAACGAGGAGTCTGGGGGACTAACAGTGTTACTGTGTCAGTCTACTGAACGAGGAGTCTGGGAGTTTAACAGTGTTACTGTGTCAGTCTACTGAACGAGGAGTGTGGGGGACTAATAGTGTTACTGTGTCAGTCTACTGAACGAGCAGTCTGAGAGTTAACTGTGTTACTGTGTCAGTCCAAGACACACACTGTAAATGTACATATTTTAGAGGTAATTTTATTTTTCTATTGAGTTGGGTTAAATAATGATTGTGCTAGTTTATGGTACTGTACATGGTTATACTGTACATAGTTTTCTATGAAAAATATTTCTACCGTTTCCAATTGTTAATTGTAGTAACGACCTAAGTTTAGTTACTAATGGTATCAATGTCCGCCATGATTACTAGATTAGTCTGTATTATGTGGGTGCAGTAGACATGGGAGGATAAAGACAATCTAGTGTTACAGTAAGCCGATGACGTAGCTTTGTTACACCTGTACTTACTACACGTCAGCCTACAAGTACAAAGCTAATTTCTATTGTCAGTTTGTGGAGATCTTAATGATTTCTGTTTCCTGCTGGCAATGCCAGGTGACATATAGCATCATGCTGTCAGTTTATGTAAACGCTTTTTGTTTCCTTCTCATGATATGTATTATATGTACAGTTATTTTTGTTTTTTCCATCAGTGTACAGCTATAGGGAGTACTTGGTAGTAGTGACGACTCCAGTCTACCAAGCTGTAGTGTTGAGCACATCAATACATTTCCAGTGTCATATATGGAGTGAACATTTCCCTTGGTCAGACCAGGAACCCCATTAACACTGATTGGTTCATCAATAAGAAATTGATTGGAATGAGAACATGTTATATTTTAAGGGTACATAACGTGATCTTACCACTACCTGTCTTAAAGAGAAATTATTGAACCCAGAAAAAGCATTAGCAGGTATAGAATTGAGCTCAGCAGGCCACAGACATTGTTTAATGAGGAAACCTCTTACAGATTTGATCCTGTACATTGGCCTCATGTCAGTCGTTGATGGAAACTCTTTCACATTTAATTAACATACACTTTTTAAATGTTCTATCTAGAAATTCTCTCAGTGCTGCATTGTTTTCACCCTAGCCTAGAAATGTTGTCCACTTTATATATTGATGTGAACGTCTAGCCTACCATTCCTTCAGTAGAGTTGGATGAAACTAGATAGGCTAGGTAAAGGCTGAATTGTTATAATTCAACAGAAGCTCAGGTTACGAAACAAGCTTTGAATGTAATCATATTTGGTATAAAACTTTGAATGTAATCATATTTGGTATAAAACTTTGAATGTAATCATATTTGGTATAAAACTTTGAATGTAATCATATTTGGTATAAAACTTTGAATGTAATCATATTTGGTATAAAACTTTGAATGTAATCATATTTGGTATAAAACTTTGAATGTAATCATATTTGGTATAAAATTTTGAATGTAATCATATTTGGTATAAAACTTTGAATGTAATCATATTTGGTATAAAACTTTGAATGTAATCATATTTGGTGTAAGAGTGTTAGAGCCTAGTACACTAAAACAGGGGTGGTTGTTTGAATGAGAAAACTAACATTAACATTTATAACAAAATGAAAACTCTGAAACAGAGAAGAACCAAACAGAGACATAATTTTATACAAGACGAGTGGTAGTTTGGTTGTATGTACTAGCTCTCAGTTGTTCAGATGTACTTTAGACATGACTAGATGTTTGTTGTGTACTAATGAAACAGGTAGATCCTTTGTGACATGCATAATGACACGATATTCTCACCTCCTAACACCTGCTTGATGTACACTTATAAAAGGGCGAGGCAGACCAATCCGATTGGCAAATCATCGGTCAAATTGGCTTATAATACTTAATTCTTTTGGTAAGTTTAAAAAAAACTGTCAAAAGTTTACAATATGAACACTTTACATAAGGTATGTTACAGTGTTGTCCATTGAATCCCGATACCAATCTGGTGAAGAAGATTCGCAGAGTTTACTTTAACTAATGCAAAAACAGTAGGCTGCATTATTTTACGTGAAAGCTCAAGAATCATTGATGTGTGCAGTCATATTAAAAATATTTGAATGAATTTGTTTCCAACTTTTGACATTTTCTGCACTTGTTTAATTTTGTGTTTTAAGCTGCATTTCCATCAAGGAGTAGCTTTGGTATTTCACAAGCATTCTCTAGTCTTAATAATGCTCAACAAACTTTCCATATGGAGGAAATGGAATTTGTGGACTATGATGATTCTTTATTGATTAAGGTTTATGACTGATAATATTGGTGATACATAAGACACAGGTTAGTAGATTTGAACCGATTCAAAGTGTTATGTGTTTTCAATGTTTTCATAACACTTGTTTGATTCAAGTCTAGTTAACTTCAAGCATACTTCCATGCATTAACTATTTAAAATGAACTTTTAATATAGATAATGAGTTCATCTAGGTCACCAGTGATGATCTTTGTATTAACAAATTGCCTGTTGACGCTGAGTGATTCTCAACATTACACGTAATTCTTCGTGTGTACAATGAGTGCCTCAAGGTCACTCAAGGTTAATTGCTTTAATGCATGCTGTACCAATGTCCTTAGAGCACAAGGGATGATTCCTAGATTGAACCAGAAGTTGAGTTGCCTATTGCTGACTGGGTGCTAAACATGAAAGAGATAAGACTGTGTAAGGTGTCATATATCTCCAGGTTTGTCTCCCTGTGGGTAAACACAACAATTTATGACAAACAACTACCTATATGGGAATACCTATAGCTTATCAATAGAAGACACAGATTGCCTTTTAGAATACAAAATTTATCGGCCTAGTGAGTGGTGATCCAAGAATGTTTATTACTGTGTCTTCAGTACAAAATAACAAGGTATATACTGAACTGGTTACTGTAATATTGTAACGGGAGAAATTAACTGGAACAAGGTATACTACTGTAATATTGTAACGGGAGAAATTAACCAGAACAAGGTATACATCTAACCTAGTTATTGTAATATTGTAACGAGAGAAATTAACTGGAACAAGGTATACTACTGTAATATTGTAATGGGAGAAATTAACTGGAACAAGGTATACATCTAAACTAGTTATTGTAATATTGTAACGAGAGAAATTAACTGGAACAAGGTATACTACTGTAATATTGTAACGGGAGAAATTAACTGGAACAAGGTATACTTCTAAATTGGTTACTGTAATATTGTAACGGGAGAAATTAACTAGTTTTAGGTCTGATGTTCTGACTGTTATATGTTAATTATACAATGATGGAGCAAAAGGTTGATTTAGAGATAAATTGACAACAAAAGGACAAAATTTGTTGTTGACAAAATCAGTTTGTTTTGTACATGTGTACTTCAGTGTTTCAGATGTAAAACAGATGAAGATGGAAATGAAAGCGCTGATGTTTTACTGTCCATGTTTCTGAATTCATTAACTTCTTATACATATATTTACAATTGTAATTCCTTTGTAAGTTTATTGGAAATACAGAGGGCACCTGCAGAATAAATCTTTAATGTTGATTAGTGCTTCAGGCTCCCCGTATGATTACTGTATGGGGACTGTACCAATGTGATCCACTCAAGAGGACAAGCCAGGTCGTTGGCCAGTACTGTTATGTAGCAGCTCACATCTTGACCATGCATAATAATCTGTCATGGTCCATTTGTTGTTCCTTATAAAGTCACCAGCCAACCATTTTATATCAAGACATCAACACGAAATGACAACAAACCCTCAGGTCATCATGTAGATCTCATCAAAAACTTAGTTTGAACATTGCCACATGCAATATGATGCCCTGAGCTATGAGAGACTTTATAGTGGCCACACTAACCCTGACAGAGACAAGCTTGTTTATACCTAGTGCATTTAAGGTGACGTGTGATCATCAGCTTGTCACAGACTGGCAGGTTATTGTTCCCTGTGCCTCTATCACTGAGGTAAATGTATGGTAGCTGTGTGGCTGGTGATGTTCATGAGTGATAAGTGCAATACCTTTACTGACGCTGGAGTTATAGTGATGTAAAGATGTTTTGGTGATTTTTTTATGGAGTGATAAATGCAATACCTTTATATACTGACACTGATGTCATAATGATATACTGTAAACATATTTTTGTAAAATTTATGGAATGATGAATGCAGTACCTTTACTGCAGGTGTTATACCTAAGGGAACATATATTTTTGTGAAGTCTGTGGATTGTAGAATGCAATACTTAGGCTGACACAGTTAAATGTCATAGTGGAGAATACAAATGTTCACGGGGAGATGATCTCTATCCTCTTGATTCTGGTACTGGTATTGTAGCAATGGAAACATGAACTGGTATTGTAGCAATGGAAACATGTTTTGTTTGTGAAGCTTAACAAGTTCAGCGACTGGTTCATGGAATGTAATGTTTGTTATGAAATCACTGAAAGTCACTGTTTTTTTATTTTCAGAGATGAGATGAAGTAACAAGTCTTTATCGCCATGACGACGCCTTTTACAGAGGGCCGATTTTGAAATGGATGTTGGTAACCCGTACCATGTCAGCCCCAACAGGAAGTCCTATGTGGGGCCATCACTGACCTACAATGGGGTTCCGGCGGAACTGCGTGAATCTAACCACTATATGGAGAGTTCCTTTACATCTGACAATCAGACAGGAACAGTGTTTATACGAATCTCAATACCAGACCTTAAAGTCCAGGTACTGAATACTTTATTCCCAGAAACTCTACCTGTTGTTTATAGTTTCCCGATGAAGATAGAAGTAAACTCTACCTGTTGTTTATAGTTTCCCGATGAAGATAGAAGTAAACTCTACCTGTTGTTTATAGTTTCCCGATGAAGATAGAAGTAAACTCTACCTGTTGTTTATAGTTTCCCGATGAAGATAGAAGTAAACTCTACCTGTTGTTTATAGTTTCCCGATGAAGATAGAAGTAAACTCTACCTGTTGTTTATAGTTTCCCGATGAAGATAGAAGTAAACTCTACCTGTTGTTTATAGTTTCCCGATGAAGATAGAAGTAAACTCTACCTGTTGTTTATAGTTTCCCGATGAAGATAGAAGTAAACTCTACCTGTTGTTTATAGTTTCCCGATGAAGATAGAAGTAAACTCTACCTGTTGTTTATAGTTTCCCGATGAAGATAGAAGTAAACTCTACCTGTTGTTTATAGTTTCCCGATGAAGATAGAAGTAAACTCTACCTGTTGTTTATAGTTTCCCGATGAAGATAGAAGTAAACTCTACCTGTTGTTTATAGTTTCCCGATGAAGATAGAAGTAAACTCTACCTGTTGTTTATAGTTTCCCGATGAAGATAGAAGTAAAGCACATTCTTAAAGAAGCCCCGGAGTTATGAAATAAATCAATTCTTAGCCACTTAGCCAGCTTTTGTTTATCAGGGAGAATGGACTAATGCTCATCTTATTCATCCTTTTTATTTGTAGAAGTGCCTTCAATTTGAGCTGGACGAGACAGTATGGCAGGCAAAGCAGCGACTTCTGGGAACATTTGCCAAGGTATTGAAATACTGGAGCCCCATTCTATACCAATACATATTTACAGACTCTTCTGTATAACTGCTGGTGATACTTTTTCAAGCTGATTTCGAATCCTTTCAATGATGATTCATTTATCTTAAAGTATGATATTGAAATATTGTACCCTTTCCTCAGAATTACTTTATATTTGTCTGCTTTCAATAGGATCTGAAGGATGCCTTAAATTTCGGTCTGTACAGTCCGCCGGTCAATGGCAGGGCGGGCAAGTTCCTGGAGGAGGAGAGGCTGCTCCGACACTACCCATTACAGGGCCCCATTGGATTCCTAGAGGTGGGTGTACAGTTACTGGTCAGAATCTTAAAAGATTAATCATTTGTATTAGACTTCATGTTTAAGTCAGTTTCTCAACAGTAATTGGTTAAAGAGTGATGCTATGTTTGTTTTGTAAGGAGACTTTTTGAAATCAAATATTGATATTCTTGAGATAAACTGAGAAAGAAGGTATTATTTTTTCAAATCCTGTAACACATTGTGACCTACTTCATTGTGCTGAATTAATGTGATGAGTTTTTAAACTAGAAGGAAAGTTGAAAGTTTTTGTTTATTTCTGTTTTTACAGTTTAAATACAAAAGACGTGTGTATAAACTCATGAACTTAAATCCAAGGAAACTCAAGCAACTTAATACAAAGGTATGTATACAAGACCTGTAGAGGGATTTTAATTTCAGTTGGTGTTTAAAAAACATTAATTACTGTACATATTACTGTAAACATAATTACTGTAATGCACAATTATCACTGATAATTCCTGATATAAAGTGGAAACATGTCCTGTAACAGTATCTAGGCATGTTCTGCTGCCTAATTTTTATCATGGGTACTCCCATGGTTGGTTCAATAGGTGTGCCTGTTAAGATTATCTTAGATTGAAATGTTTTGATCTAATAATGTTCAAAGACTAAGCAAATATCATCTGAAAGTTCATAGCAGCTTCCATGACATTTAGAATTTTATTTGTTCATTCAGTGGCTATGAAGTTTAATTTTTTCTACTTTTGTTTTATGGAAGTTTTGTTTATCAGGCAACTAATTGATCTGTTTTTGCTTTGCAGGGTAACTTTAAGCACTTCATTGACTATGTGAAAAACTGTAATGTAGAGAAGGTGACCAAACTGACCAACAAGGGACTGGATCCCAACTTCCACGACTCCAGTACGGGGGGTAAGTTATGACTCCATTACCGGGGGTAAGTTATGACTCCAGTACCGGGGGTAAGTTATGACTCCATTACCGGGGGCAAGTTATGACTCCAGTACCGGGAGTAAGTTATGACTCCAGTACCGGGGGTAAGTTATGACTCCAGTACCGGGGGTAAGTTATGACTCCAGTACCGGGGGTAGGTCACCACTCCAGTACCAGGGGTAGGTCACAACTCCAGTACCGGGGGTAGGTCACAACTCCAGTACCTCGGGTAGGTCACGACTCCAGTACTGGGGGTAAGTCACGACTCCATTACCGGGCGTAGGTCACCACTCCAGTACCGGGGGTAGGTCACCACTCCAGTACCAGGGGTAGGTCACAACTCCAGTACCGGGGGTAGGTCACAACTCCAGTACCTGGGGTAGGTCATGACTCCAGTACCTGGGGTAGGTCATGACTCCAGTACCGGGGGTAGGTCACGACTCCAGTACCGGGGGTAGGTCACGACTCCAGTACCTGGGGTAAGTCACGACTCCAGTACCTGGGGTAAGTCACGACTCCAGTACCTGGGGTAGGTCACGACTCCAGTACCTGGGGTAGGTCACGACTGTAGTAACAGGTAAGTCACGACTCCTGTACCAGAGGTAATCCATGACTGTAATACTGGGTAAGTCACGACTCCAGTACTGGGGGTAAGTAAAGTACGATCCAGTACCTCCCACTGGTTCCAAACAGGAAGACCAATTCAGTCATTTTACCAAAACAGACACCAAATACCCAGTAAAGTCTCAATGTGGATGGCAAACTCTCCGCAGAATATTCGGTTTTAACTAAGATGTTGCTATCATTCTGTAATAATGTAATTATTTTCTGGAATTGTAAGACATGATATTGTGTTCCAGTTGAGCATCCCACTGTAAAATCACTGAGTTAGAAGGTTTTGTTTTAGGTCTGGGTAGATGATGAGAAGAGAGCAAGCATTAGAAGTACAGGTATATTAGCTAATTAAGCTGCTTTTACTTGTTGACAGAGACACCCTTGAGCCAGGCCATGATGTTGACAAAGCAGAAATGCAGGGAGCTGATCATCAGCCTAGTTGGTGGCGGGGCTCACCTCGACTACCGCACCAAGAAAGGCCTCACCCCACTACACCGGGCTGTCCTAGCCGGCAATATGGAGGCTGTAAAGGTAGGTATAGGGGTACACTGTTAGGGGGTGATGTGATCTATATATCCTGGGTGGATGAAGTCCCCCCCCCCCCCCCCCTCCCGACAGTAGCGCGGTAAGACAGATAATAGATGTACCAGTATATTATTTCCCTGTTAATACTCTGTCACCTATTATGTGTGACGATGACACTAGGGTTGTCCTGACAGATGATTGGCGACCAGCCATTATACCTACAGCTTCTGTCCAAAGTGAGGCTGTGTGATTCACAGCCTTCTGACATGCTGGTAACTTTCACGTTGGATATTTACCATGAGTTTTCACAAGTTTCTTCACGTAAGTAACTAGATATATTTTCAGAAAAGATTATTTTGGTTAAATCAACCTTCTTTCATCATGCTTAATTTTATTGAATCTTGGTTCTTCAGGACTTAGATTTAGCTCCCTGCTATACATTTTGATGTATTCAGACCCTAGTTGTTAAAACCTCCAGTGGTTCATTATGGTGCAATATTTTCAGTTTCCTGTTACATTGAGGGGGCGTTCCTAACCTATAGGATGTATGGTGCTGACCCTCCAGTACTACATTACGGTGTGATATTTTTAGTTCCCTGTTACATTGTGGGGGCGTTCCTAACCTATAGGATGTATGGTGCTGACCCTCCAGTACTACATTACGGTGTGTTATTTTCAGACCCTAATAGACCTAGGGTGTCCCCTAACCTGATGGATGCGTGGAAGCTGGCGCCCCCCTAAGATCCCCCTGAACTACATTACAGTGTGTTATAAGCTTTGTGAAGGTGCCCCCTAACCTGAAGGATGTGTGGGGTCTGACCCCTGTGTATTAAGTTATCGTGTTATTTTCAGACCCTGCTAGACCTAGGGGCGTCCCCTAATCTGAAGGATGTGTGGGGTCTGACCCCCGTGTATTACATTATGGTGTGTTATTTTCAGACCCTGCTAGACCTAGGGGCGTCCCCTAACCTGAAGGATGCACGAGGGCTGACCCCCCTGTACTACTGTGCAGCTCATTCCTGTAACCCTATATGTATGGAGATGTTGCTGATGGAGAAGGCCATTATTGGGGCTACAGACGAGCAGGGCTGGATGGAGATCCATCAGGTGGGTGTTGTATATTGTGTCATACGTCAGGTGGGTGTTGTATACTGTGTCATCATTACTAGAGCAGGGCTGGATGGAGATCCATCAGGTGGGTGTTGTATATTGTGTCATCATTACTAGAGCAGGACTGGATGGAGATACGTCAGGTGGGTGTTGTATACTGTGTCATCATTACTAGAGCAGGACTGGATGGAGATCCATCAGGTGGGTGTTGTATACTGTGTCATCATTACTAGAGTAGGGCTGGATGGAGATCCATCAGGTGGGTGTTGTATATTGTGTCATACGTCAGGTGGGTGTTGTATATTGTGTCATCATTACTAGAGCAGGACTGGATGGAGATACGTCAGGTGGGTGTTGTATATTGTCATCATTACTAGAGCAGGGCTGGATGGAGATACGTCAGGTGGGTGTTGTATATTGTGTCATACGTCAGGTGGGTGTTGTATATTGTGTCATACGTCAGGTGGGTGTTGTATATTGTCATCATTACTAGAGCAGGGCTGGATGGAGATACGTCAGGTGGGTGTTGTATATTGTGTCATCATTACTAGAGCAGGGCTGGATGGAGATACATCAGGTGGGTGTTGTATATTGTGTCATACGTCAGGTGGGTGTTGTATATTGTGTCATCATTACTAGAGCAGGACTGGATGGAGATACGTCAGGTGGGTGTTGTATATTGTGTCATACGTCAGGTGGGTGTTGTATACTGTGTCATCATTACTAGAGCAGGGCTGGATGGAGATACGTCAGGTGGGTGTTGTATATTGTGTCATCATTACTAGAGCAGGGCTGGATGGAGATCCATCAGGTGGGTGTTGTATACTGTGTCATACGTCAGGTGGGTGTTGTATACTGTGTCATCATTACTAGAGCAGGGCTGGATGGAGATACGTCAGGTGGGTGTTGTATATTGTGTCATCATTACTAGAGCAGGACTGGATGGAGATACGTCAGGTGGGTGTTGTATACTGTGTCATCATTACTAGAGCAGGACTGGATGGAGATACGTCAGGTGGGTGTTGTATACTGTGTCATCATTACTAGAGCAGGACTGGATGGAGATCCATCAGGTGGGTGTTGTATATTGTGTCATCATTACTAGAGCTGGGCTGGATGGAGATACGTCAAGTGGGTGTTGTATATTGTGTCTATCATTACTAGAGCAGGACTGGATGGAGATCCATCAGGTGGGTGTTGTATACTGTGTCATACGTCAGGTGGGTGTTGTATATTGTGTCATCTATAACTAGAGCAGGGCTGGAAGGAGATCCATCAGGTGGGTGTTGTATATTGTGTCATCATTACTAGAGCAGGACTGGATGGAGATACGTCAGGTGGGTGTTGTATACTGTGTCATACGTCAGGTGGGTGTTGTATATTGTGTCATCTATAACTAGAGCAGGGCTGGATGGAGATCCATCAGGTGGGTGTTGTATATTGTGTCATACGTCAGGTGGGTGTTGTATATTGTGTCATCTATAACTAGAGCAGGGCTGGATGGAGATACGTCAGGTGGGTGTTGTATATTGTGTCATCATTACTAGAGCAGGGCTGGATGGAGATCCATCAGGTGGTCGTTGTATATTGTGTCATCATTACTAGAGCAGGACTGGATGGAGATACGTCAGGTGGGTGTTGTATACTGTGTCATCATTACTAGAGCAGGACTGGATGGAGATACGTCAGGTGGGTGTTGTATACTGTGTCATCATTACTAGAGCAGGACTGGATGGAGATCCATCAGGTGGGTGTTGTGTATTGTGTCATCATTACTAGAGCTGGGCTGGATGGAGATCCATCAGGTGGGTGTTGTATACTGTGTCATACGTCAGGTGGGTGTTGTATATTGTGTCATCTATAACTAGAGCAGGACTGGATAGAGATACGTCAGGTGGGTGTTGTATATTGTGTCATCTATAACTAGAGCAGGACTGGATGGAGATCCATCAGGTGGGTGTTGTATATTGTGTCATCATTACTAGAGCAGGACTGGATAGAGATACGTCAGGTGGGTGTTGTATACTGTGTCATACGTCAGGTGGGTGTTGTATATTGTGTCATCTATAACTAGAGCAGGGCTGGATGGAGATCCATCAGGTGGGTGTTGTATATTGTGTCATCATTACTAGAGCAGGACTGGATGGAGATCCATCAGGTGGGTGTTGTATATTGTGTCATCATTACTAGAGCAGGACTGGATGGAGATCCATCAGGTGGGTGTTGTATATTGTGTCATCATTACTAGAGCGGGGCTGGATGGAGATACGTCAGGTGGGTGTTGTATACTGTGTCATCATTACTAGAGCAGGACTGGATGGAGATACGTCAGGTGGGTGTTGTATACTGTGTCATCATTACTAGAGCAGGACTGGATGGAGATCCATCAGGTGGGTGTTGTATATTGTGTCATCATTACTAGAGCAGGACTGGATGGAGATACGTCAGGTGGGTGTTGTATATTGTGTCATACGTCAGGTGGGTGTTGTATATTGTGTCATACGTCAGGTGGGTGTTGTATATTGTGTCATCATTACTAGAGCAGGGCTGGATGGAGATACGTCAGGTGGGTGTTGTATACTGTGTCATCATTACTAGAGCAGGACTGGATGGAGATACGTCAGGTGGGTGTTGTATACTGTGTCATCATTACTAGAGCAGGACTGGATAGAGATACGTCAGGTGGGTGTTGTATATTGTGTCATCTATAACTAGAGCAGGACTGGATGGAGATCCATCAGGTGGGTGTTGTATATTGTGTCATCATTACTAGAGCAGGGCTGGATGGAGATACGTCAGGTGGGTGTTGTATACTGTGTCATCATTACTAGAGCAGGACTGGATGGAGATCCATCAGGTGGGTGTTGTATATTGTGTCATCATTACTAGAGCTGGGCTGGATGGAGATCCATCAGGTGGGTGTTGTATATTGTGTCATACGTCAGGTGGGTGTTGTATATTGTGTCATACGTCAGGTGGGTGTTGTATATTGTGTCATCATTACTAGAGCAGGACTGGATGGAGATCCATCAGGTGGGTGTTGTATATTGTGTCATCATTACTAGAGCGGGGCTGGATGGAGATACGTCAGGTGGGTGTTGTATATTGTGTCATCATTACTAGAGCAGGACTGGATGGAGATACGTCAGGTGGGTGTTGTATACTGTGTCATCATTACTAGAGCAGGACTGGATGGAGATCCATCAGGTGGGTGTTGTATATTGTGTCATCATTACTAGAGCAGGGCTGGATGGAGATCCATCAGGTGGGTGTTGTATATTGTGTCATCATTACTAGAGCAGGGCTGGATGGAGATCCATCAGGTGGGTGTTGTATACTGTGTCATCATTACTAGAGCAGGGCTGGATGGAGATCCATCAGGTGGGTGTTGTATATTGTGTCATCATTACTAGAGCAGGACTGGATGGAGATCCATCAGGTGGGTGTTGTATATTGTGTCATCATTACTAGAGCAGGACTGGATGGAGATCCATCAGGTGGGTGTTGTATATTGTGTCATACGTCAGGTGGGTGTTGTATACTGTGTCATCATTACTAGAGCAGGACTGGATGGAGATCCATCAGGTGGGTGTTGTATATTGTGTCATCATTACTAGAGCAGGGCTGGATGGAGATCCATCAGGTGGGTGTTGTATATTGTGTCATCATTACTAGAGCAGGACTGGATGGAGATCCATCAGGTGGGTGTTGTATATTGTGTCATCATTACTAGAGCGGGGCTGGATGGAGATCCATCAGGTGGGTGTTGTATATTGTGTCATACATCAGGTAGGTGTTGTATATTGTGTCATCATTACTAGAGCAGGGCTGGATGGAGATCCATCAGGTGGGTGTTGTATATTGTGTCATACGTCAGGTGGGTGTTGTATATTGTGTCATCATTACTAGAGCAGGGCTGGATGGAGATCCATCAGGTGGGTGTTGTATATTGTGTCATCATTACTAGAGCAGTGCTGGATGGAGATCCATCAGGTGGGTGTTGTATATTGTGTCATACGTCAGGTGGGTGTTGTATATTGTGTCATCTATAACTAGAGCAGGGCTGGATGGAGATCCATCAGGTGGGTGTTGTATATTGTGTCATCATTACTAGAGCAGGGCTGGATGGAGATACGTCAGATGGGTGTTGTATATTGTGTCATACGTCAGGTGGGTGTTGTATATTGTGTCTTACGTCAGGTGGGTGTTGTATACTGTGTCATCATTACTAGAGCAGGACTGGATGGAGATACGTCAGGTGGGTGTTGTATATTGTGTCATACGTCAGGTGGGTGTTGTATATTGTGTCATACGTCAGGTGGGTGTTGTATATTGTGTCATCATTACTAGAGCAGGGCTGGATGGAGATCCATCAGGTGGGTGTTGTATATTGTGTCATCATTACTAGAGCAGGACTGGATGGAGATACGTCAGGTGGGTGTTGTATATTGTGTCATCTATAACTAGAGCAGGGCTGGATGGAGATACGTCAGGTGGGTGTTGTATATTGTGTCATCATTACTAGAGCAGGACTGGATGGAGATATGTCAAGTGGGTGTTGTATACTGTGTCATCATTACTAGAGCAGGGCTGGATGGAGATCCATCAGGTGGGTGTTGTATATTGTGTCATCATTACTAGAGCGGGGCTGGATGGAGATCCATCAGGTGGGTGTTGTATATTGTGTCATCATTACTAGAGCAGGACTGGATGGAGATCCATCAGGTGGGTGTTGTATATTGTGTCATCATTACTAGAGCAGGACTGGATGGAGATACGTCAGGTGGGTGTTGTATATTGTGTCATACGTCAGGTGGGTGTTGTATATTGTGTCATCATTACTAGAGCAGGACTGGATGGAGATCCATCAGGTGGGTGTTGTATATTGTGTCATACGTCAGGTGGGTGTTGTATATTGTGTCATACGTCAGGTGGGTGTTGTATATTGTGTCATACGTCAGGTGGGTGTTGTATATTGTGTCATACGTCAGGTGGGTGTTGTATACTGTGTCATCATTACTAGAGCAGGACTGGATGGAGATCCATCAGGTGGGTGTTGTATATTGTGTCATCATTACTAGAGCAGGACTGGATGGAGATACGTCAGGTGGGTGTTGTATACTGTGTCATACGTCAGGTGGGTGTTGTATACTGTGTCATCATTACTAGAGCAGGACTGGATGGAGATCCATCAGGTGGGTGTTGTATATTGTGTCATACGTCAGGTGGGTGTTGTATACTGTGTCATACGTCAGGTGGGTGTTGTATATTGTGTCATACGTCAGGTGGGTGTTGTATACTGTGTCATACGTCAGGTGGGTGTTGTATACTGTGTCATCATTACTAGAGCAGGGCTTGATGGAGATACGTCAGGTGGGTGTTGTATACTGTGTCATCATTACCCAGTGTGTTATAAGAGCATGTTTCAGTGTCACTACTAGACATGGATTTGTGTGTAAAACATTTCTACTGGTTAAGATGATATCAGGTACATACGAAGTATAATAAACCTATACATGTGTTTATGTAGGTCCTCTTATACATTACAGGCATGTCACAATGGGCTAGTCCAACACTTGGAGTACCTACTGTCGTACGGAGCCGATATGGACATCCAGAACGCCAGCGGTAACACAGCACTCCATGTGTGTGCAATAAACAACCAGGTAAGTTGTCTGTAGGTCGGTGATTTCCCTAAAAGATATGAAATAGGAATGGTGTCTGAAACAGTCTACATTTAGGTCACATGATGTATTACAATTAGCATAAACTCCATTCCAATTCTTCTGAATCTGTAGACAGTGTTTAGATGGTGTTGTAGCCGGTATTTTTTTATATCCCCAGGAGTCATGTGCACGTGTGCTGTTATTTCGAGGTGCTAGCAAGGACATTGTCAACTTGAATCACCAAACACCGTACCAGGCGGCCATCATTGCTCAGAGTCATGACCTCATCCTGATGCTGGAGCAGCATCGAAAAGAGGACGTAGGTCAGTAACCATGGTAACTAGGGATACAATTAAATGATATATCATCAGAGGTCAATATAACTTACATCTGTGTAAATGCCTCTGCTTAAAGTTTGAACAAGGGACTCCTGGCTTACTAGACTAATATTCTACTGAAGGGAAATTCTCCCCAACCAAGTCAATAGGAAGCTTTTCTTGTCTGGGATTACAAACTCCCTAATCAAGTTGGTAGGACTCCGTAACTGAGTCAGTAGGAAGCTTTTGTTTACCGGGGTTACATAATCCATAATCGAGTTGGTAGGACTCCATAAGCAATTCAGTAGGAAGCTCTTGTTTACCGGGGTTATATAATCCATAATCGAGTTGGTAGGACTCCATAAGCAATTCAGTAGGAAGCTCTTGTTTACCGGGGTTATATAATCCATAATCAAGTTGGTAGGACTCCATAAGCAATTCAGTAGGAAGCTCTTGTTTACCGGGGTTATATAATCCATAATCGAGTTGGTAGGACTCCATAAGCAAGTCAGTAGGAAGCTTTTGTTTACCGGGGTTACATAATCCCTAATGGAGTTGGTAGGACTCCGTAACTGAGTCAGTAGGAAGCTTTTGTTTTCCGGGGTTACATAATCCCTAATCGAGTTGGTAGGAAACTAATGATCGCTTGTTTACATGACATTCCCATTTTCAATAACATTTTAACAGTGAAATCTGAGCAGGCACTAGATATTTCTCATACCACAAATATGGTTATGTGAGGGACAAGACAGCAGTCGGGAGTCTGGCTACATGGCACTTAAATAAGGGGTGTACATAGCTGAATGACCGCACTTCCTTCTGACCACTGACCACTTCCTTCTGACCACTTCTCCTGTATAATTGAACTGTAGTCTACTGTTTTACTGTCATCAGTTACTACCCATTTTTGATCCAAAGTTATCTGTGATTGACTGAAGTCAGTCTCTCAATATCATGGCAGTAGAAACAGAAAATGAAGTATTAGATTGTCACATGTCAGATCTTTATAGGGTTCTGTATTGATAAGAGTGTATAAAGATGTCAGGTTGTGTTTATATACACAGGTTTAAGTTTATGCGATATCCTTCTGAAAATAGCTACAAGACGATTTTCTATTTTCAGTACCAATACGTGAGATGCCACGATATAGTAACCGTCGCCGTGACAACCCAGCATTACAGTCTATATATGGAATGTCTCGTAGTCGTAGTGACCCACGGATCAATGCCATCTCTATGATGGATGATAAGTATATGACAACTTTCGCCTCTATGCATAACTTGGCGTACCTGAACAACAATCACCCAGACACGCCCTCTGGTGGCTACGAGACAGACTCACCGCGTTCGATGTCTGTATCCAGTGCCAGCTCTGGGATGGGTAAGTAGCCCACAGTGTGTTCCTCGAGTAGTCAACAAAATGTCAAGATAAATAGTAAACTTTGTGAATCAATGTAATGAAATTATTGTTAGATAGAAACAAGGAAACTTGGTTATGATGCATGTCTCCACATCAGATAGATAGAAATGTATACTTCTACAACTGGTGATAAGTCTTCATAGTTTGGTGATGGCAGGTATTGGAATTATAGGTGTCTTAGGATAGTACGGCACCAATATAGCTCACTAGTTTGTGTGCTCCATAAGGTCAGGTGGTAGTGCCGCCGGTATGCTGACATCAGGTATGAGCTACATATTATAATTTGTAAGTGTTTGTATTGGTATGTAATACAGGGAAACATAAAGCAGCAGTTTCCAAGGATGTTGTGTCCGTGGCATCAGGTCAAGAGGTCGAAGGTAAAGGTCACAGGCATTTGCTATTAGTCGGCTTTAGTGTAAAGTAGATAATATGTCTGCGCTTTCAAGGAGAACAGATTCTTTAAACTAGCTGCTTTATGATACAATAACCATTTAGTGTGAACTGTTATTTTTGTGATTTAATGGTAATTAAATATATTTAATTACTCAATACACAGCACTCTCAAAATTGCAAATGCTGTTTAAACTCTTTACAGTAAAAAAAAAAAAAAAAATCCACAAAAGTAGCACTTTGCATTCTTTGCTTGAAATCATATTTGCTGCTAGTTATACATAATACATTCTTCGTTTAAAAAATGTTAATAATAAAGTTTATACTTTCTTCAACAAATACATCCTCTTGTCACAGGATTATAATATATACTAGTGAGGGTGAGACATGTATTGATTCCTCGACACAGGTACGCCAGAGTATGGTCTGAGTGACATTCACCCCTCCTCCCTGTCATACGGGTCAGTCGTACAGTGCCCCCACCCCCAACACACCAGATTCTCTCCCAGCTCCAAAGTGCCTCAGCGCAGTCACAGTATGGTGCAGCATGTGACTAGTCCCACAATGTTCAAATCCCTCATCAGTCGACTTCCACAGCCACAGTGATCTTTCAGTCATTTGCCACAAGTGCCACCACCTTAATGTACCACTAGAGAGCCGGGGACACCGCCATAGTATGTACAACCACTACACTTCGCCACGCGGACAGAGTGTTGTCAGACGCCCATCACTACAGGCGGAGATGATGTTTGACCACAGCATACACCATGGTGACTTTGGCATAGACAGAAGTATGGAGGATATTCCTGCCAGCAGGCGCCCTAGCAGACTCTCTCTTCTCAGTAACCATAGTGCCACGATGTACAACAACCCCAGTCCCTCATCTTCTGGTGGCAGTGTTGGTGCCACTATATCTAGTGGCAGCAATGCCACATTATCAAGTGGCACAACCATTCGGATCAATGGTGACACTGAACATTGTATTCATGAGGAAAGTCATATTCCACCTGGTGCCTCACACCAATCTGTTAGGTCATTGAGTGTACCACATAGCATAATGACAGTCCCAAACAAAACCAGAGGGAGGAATGTGGTCAGTCTGTCAGCCCTACCCATGTATCAGGAGCCTCAGACCTCAACTCTCAACCTCACCAACCCAGACAGTCTCTATGTGTGTGTTAAGTCGTACGAGGCAGCCAACCCGGTAGAGATGACACTTATCAAGGGAGAAATCATCGAAGGTCTACATTTTATATTTTGCATTGTGTTTCTTTTTCAGCATGTGTCTGTTTTTCTTCAGTTTGATTTTTTTTTGTTATCATTGACAACACAAGCATGGTTATAACTGGTGCATACTTTGTTCCTGGCATGTAGGTTTGTAGGAATTAACCGAAGCCTAAAACTCCTGTTAATCAGCTTCCATATATAGCCTCCTGTCTGTTTTGACTGGTATCTACCTGTATAACCAGTGTAACAAGCTTTCACCCTGTCAGTCAGGCTAATTTTACGGTTGTGTCCCTCTGAAAACTTCCATACCAGTTACACTGGTGTCATTTATAGTATATCAGGATACACAAGTTTTTGATGTTTGAAGTTTTATATTTTAAAGAGTCACATGTACATCAGATGTTTTTGGGAAGGTATTTTGTTTCTTGTTCATTACTCTGTGCAAAATTTGTTCCATGTTTTCCTGTTTGTTTTGAATTCACTATGGTTGACTTTTACATCGTACATCAATGATTTCCTTTGTTCAGGGGAGATGACTCCATTCTATTACCACTTTGGTCAGAACTGATACTGTGTTCACTTCCTTTTATCATTGGATAACTTCACTGTTTTCAATATTTTATCACATTATTTTGGTTCATTGACACACATTATCACTTAATGGTATATATACATATATATGTATGATTATCTCTATGTGTCTATAACAACACCACTGCTTCAATACCTGTTCTGTGAGATATATTTAGTATCTTAATTTATATAAATCGCTCCAAAAAACTGTTGATGATAGCAGGTGATCTCTTAAATAACTTAGCGATATCAACAGGTCGATGACCTTGAAAAAAAAAAGTTGTACAACCTCCTTTTTGGCTGCAGGCAACTCCATGTGCATAATTTACCTGTCAAACACTTGTTTGTAAACAGTGCAAAAATGTATACAACCAGTCGAAAAGTGCTCACATGACTTGAAGGGTATGACGTAATAGCGTCAGTGGTTATGTGTGTGTAATAAGGGGGATAACTCTCACATACTTATCGTGTAAAGGCTCTCAAAGTAGGAAGACCCTCGGATGTTGTACGTTATTTCTTTCCGATGTCATGAAAATTTCGAAGACTTTTGGCACAATACTGTATATTACAGAGAATAACACGCCTACACCTAGAGGCCATAAACTGACATATGACTGATATCCGAGTAGACTTATCTGGCTGTGTCAATATGTAATCTTACTTATTTTGAAGAAATTTTGAAGATTGAACTGTTAAAAAATATACAAGAAACTGAGAACTATGAGTTATAAATGTAGAAAATTAGTTGGTGCTTACATTTTACTGAGCTAAAATCAAAAGTTTTTTCATTAGAACTTTACATGTCATAAGTGTGCTTCAGTTAATAGAGGAGTATAACATCAGAGATACCATCATGTAGTGTTAACGAAGCTATGACTAAATATAACAATACTAACATACCCCACTTATTAACTGCTTGTCTAGTGTTAGGCCACTATGTACCAATAATCTGGTGTTAGTCTGCTGTGAACCGATAGTCTAGTGGTAGGCTGCTGTGTACCGATAGTCTAGTGGTAGGCCTCTATGTATCGATAGTCTAGTGGTAGGCCTCTGTGTACCGATAGTCTAGTGGTAGGCTGCTATATACTGATAGTCTAGTGGTAGGCCGCTGTGTACCGATAGTCTAGTGGTAGGCCTCTATGTACTGATAATCTGGTGTTAGTCCGCTGTGTACCGATAGTCTAGTGGTAGGCCGCTGTGTACCGATAGTCTAGTGGTAGGCCTCTATGTACTGATAGTCTAGTGGTAGGCCTCTGTGTACTGATAGTCTAGTGGTAGGCCTCTATGTACTGATAGTCTAGTGGTAGGCCTCTATGTACTGATAGTCTAGTGGTAGGCCTCTATAGTCTAGTGGTAGGCCTCTATAGTCTAGTGGTAGGCCTCTGTGTACTGATAGTCTAGTGGTAGGCCTCTATGTACTGATAGTCTAGTGTTAGGCCTCTATGTACTGATAGTCTAGTGTTAGGCCTCTATAGTCTAGTGGTAGGCCTCTGTGTACTGATAGTCTAGTGTTAGGCCTCTATGTACTGATAGTCTAGTGTTAGGCCTCTATAGTCTAGTGGTAGGCCTCTGTGTACTGATAGTCTAGTGTTAGGCCTCTATGTACTGATAGTCTAGTGTTAGGCCTCTGTGTACCGATAGTCTAGTGGTAGGCCTCTATAGTCTAGTGGTAGGCCTCTATGTACTGATAGTCTAGTGGTAGGCCTCTATAGTCTAGTGGTAGGCCTCTATGTACTGATAGTGTAGTGGTAGGCCTCTATGTACTGATAGTGTAGTGGTAGGCCTCTATGTACTGATAGTCTAGTGGTAGGCCACTTTATATCGATAGTATAGTGGTAGGCCTCTGTGTACCGATAGTCTAGTGGTAGGCCTCTATGTACTGATAGTCTAGTGGTAGGCCTCTATGTACTGATAGTCTAGTGGTAGGCCTCTATGTACTGATAGTCTAGTGTTAGGCCTCTGTACCAATAGTCTGTATAACTAGTGACTGACTGTAGGTCTGCTATGTACCAATAGTCTATATAGCTAGTGACTGACTGTAGGTCTGCTATGCTTATATAGCTGTGACAGTGTTACACTAACATTTTTGTTACCACAATATCAGTCACTCAGAAAGGCTAAAAGGGAATACAAATCAATGGTTTACAAACTAATATATACTAGATTGTTTGTTTAAAGGACAACAGATTCCATTATGTTCTTTATTTGTTTAAAAATATTTTGAAACAAAAAATAATCATCATTCAGTCAAAAACTGCTTTTGTATTCAATAATTTTAGCAAGTTCATTTTTTAATTTTAATTTTGATTTAAAACTGTATCTTCTATTATTTCTCTATGGATCTATAAACAATAAAGACAATCAGAGCTTACCTGTATACTGACTAACAGCTTTATTTTACTATTGTATATATTACTAATGGCATCCAGTCTAAACACCAGGTCCTACGGTAACACAAAAATAACCCAGCAACAGATTAAACACCAGGTCCTACGGTAACACACAAATAACCCAGCAACAGATTAAACACCAGGTCCTACGGTAACACACAAATAACCCAGCAACAGATTAAACACCAGGTCCTACGGTAACACACAAATAACCCAGCAACAGATTAAACACCAGGTCCTACGGTAACACACAAATAACCCAGCAACAGATTAAACACAGGTCCTACGGTAACACAAAAATAACCCAGCAACAGATTAAACACCAGGTCCTACGGTAACACAAAAATAACCCAGCAACAGATTATACCTATAAATGGAACAGATTGTTTAGTTGTGGTTATTAATAATGTTGATAAGGTATATGTCATTGTAGATAACACCAGTAAATAAACCATCTACCAGTTTGACCTTTTATATTTCAAATTTGTTCTTGTTTTAAAATTCAAACTTTAATTTTTTAACTGATGACTTTATGTTCTATGATCTGGGTAAATACTAGTGATATTCCTGTTGACCAGGTTAATCAGAAAATACCACCACATGTTTTTATGAAGTGTAACTAAACAGAATAATTAGAGATAGATTCTAGACTCAGATTATAGCCCTGGTGTTAGGTAATAGTACCTGTTAGCTGTAGGAATGATACATATTATGGTGATGTAACTTTGTCCTGGTAACATTATAAATCAGACTCTGTGTTGACAGACATTGAATAAAGACCTGTTTAAGTGTGGAATCCTAAAGAAGTGATATCCTTGATTGAGATACCTGTTATATTGAATCATGTTTTGTGACCTACTTCTGACTTACGTATTAATGTTCCAGTGACCGGAGTGAGTGACCAGGGTTACTGGGAGGGACGTAACATGAACGGTCAGGAGGGGTGGTTCCCTAATGACAACATACAGGAAGTCAGACTGAGGCGCAGAGGTAAATCATAGACATTTCTGTCAATACAAAAAATGTTTTATCATTAGATAATTAAGATACAATACCCAAGGTAATTGATACATATTTTTATTTTACTGTAACAAGTATAGATCTTACTTATACAGTAATAATACATATTTGATAATAACTTCATGAACAGAAATTGTTATTTAAATAGCAAGTTAAAATCTAAAAAATATATGATTTAGGAGAATTGAAATTCACTTATTCCTTGGGTCAAACTTTTTACACTAATTATGTATTAGCTTTCATTGAACAAGTACATCAGCAGACATTGTTATTATTTTTATTTTTTGAAAATACTTATATGAGATGAATTTAGTGTGTGATTTTCAGTGCAGCCTTGGATAGATAATTTAGATTTTCTGTGAAGAAATGATTTTGGTTTTTGTTTGACAGCTGGATCCCTGGGAGATATCATGAAGGCTTCCCGGGACAATGCCCTGAATAGGAACACCCTAGCTACACTGGTCCACCCCTATGGGTAAGTCATGTTGTCTACTGCACCTCTGAAGGATTACATACTTGTAGGCTTTTATTTCAGGCATGATAATGAAAACACTTTGCTAGAAACACATAAAATTGTGATGTAAGGGAGATAAATCTATCTATATGACATTGGTGTAAGTGATGGAAGGGTAGATAACTCTGACAGTCCTGATCCTAATGTGTAGTGAGTGAGTTCCCAGAGGACAGTGGTGACATTTATCTACAGACTGATGTGACATTGCATGCAATGTGTTTTGTTCAAATTCTTAGTATTTTTCTCTTTGAGGACTCGGTCAATAAAAGCCGTGACCAGGTCACATGAGAAATGTGTTGTTAAACAGTTATGTCAAGTTTACATTGATAACCAGTGATCAGGTTGTTAATGTGACGTTTTCATTGTACTATACATTTTTTTATTACGAATAACTTTTTTTATGTGAAAGGATATTTGTTCTCAAAAAGCTGCCTGTGACATCAATATCACTTAAACAGAATTTTTGTAAAAAATGGGTTGAAAGTTAATTTTGTTCGGTAAAATTTGCAATTCTTCATTATCATTGTTGATTGCACAGATTGTAAATACTCAATCAGAAAGTGTTTAACTGCACAGGAGTCAATCAGCTGTATGATGTTGGTTTCAGAGTTTTATTTCTCTTTCTGATGGTTTGTTCTCAGATATTTTGGATTCAGCATTGACTTAATTTGAGATACAGAGTCCAATATTGTTTCTGTAGTAGGGACACTGTTAGTTTCTGTAGTGAGGACACTGTTAGATTTGAGATACAGAGTCCAATATTGTTTCTGTAGTGGGACACTGTTAGATTTGAGATACAGAGTCCAATATTGTTTCTGTAGTGAGGACACTGTTAGATTTGAGATACAGAGTCCAATATTGTTTCTGTAGTGGGACACTGTTAGATTTGAGATACAGAGTCCAATATTGTTTCTGTAGTAGGGACACTGTTAGTGAAATCTGTCATAGGACAAACTAGAGAAAGTTTAAGGGAGGTCAAGGTCCTAAATACAGTAGTGGTGAGATGTAGTGTGAGGTCATTATCATAAAACATAAATTGTCAACAACAATTAACAACTCATTGTATAATATTTAAGATGGTGGACATTCGGTGTCATGTAACCTTCAGTTATCTGGAGGTGGTGGAATTTAAACTAAAACTAAAATATTTGTTCTGTTAATGTGATCTGGTAAAAAGTAGATATGGATAGTATTTGGACTTGTGCCAGTAATACCTAGACAAGATGTATCTGGGTCAGGTTGAATGTTTTACCTGTAGGGGAAATGACTGGTATTTATACAGAGAACTAATACACCTGATTGAAAATGTATACTGATTATAAAGTGATGAGTATGCCTGGGGATAAGTAAGTCTGTAATCTCCCAATACACATCTTATAAAACACGAGACAACTTGTAATTGGCAGTAACACATGATGGCATTGTGTGAGTTGTTGTATGACAGGAAAGAGGGTAGTGTGCCTCCACCGGGGATCGAACCAGTAACCCTCAACTTACTGGTACGCCGCTCTGCCGACTGAGCTAAAGGGGAAATTCCCCCTAGCGTGAAGCTAGAAGGCATCCCTATCACTATGAACTATATCAAAGCATTTGGAATGTATAGGTTCAATTGAGGTTTTGTCTTTGGACTATGGAGTTAGAGGAGTAAGCAATGAAACTAGCATTTATCGTCATTGATGTCAGATCAGTTTCTTTAGCTTAAAATGGGTAATTTGAAAAAAAAAAAAAAAAAAAAAATACAATTTATAAAATCCTAATTAGCTAATTCAATATGTTTACTTATATCTGTAGGTTTTAACTGGTCTTTTCTGAGGAAACTAAATTGTTCAGGGTCTGAGCCTTGGGTTTTCCAACCATGACATTTTCTAACCAAGCTACCTGTATTATCATCAGAATTAAACATGTTTACAAAAAAACTCTTAAAAGGTTAAAATTTTGCTGCAAGTCCCATAAGTATTTGATGTATCTTATCAGATCAATATCCATTTTGAATTTCCCCAATTAAATGTGTGTAATGATGTAGGATAGATGTGAGGCATACATTAAAGTAAAGGAACGGTACTTCCTGTACAAGGTGACTGATTCAGTGTACCACAGGAACGGTACTTCCTGTACAAGGTGACTGATTCAGTGTACCAAAGGAAGGGTACTTCCTGTACACGGTGACTGATTCAGTGTACCAAAGGAAGGGTACTTCCTGTACAAAGTGACTGATTCAGTATACCAAAGGAACGGTACTTCCTGTACAAGGTGACTGATTCAGTGTACCAAAGGAAGGGTACTTCCTGTACAAGGTGACTGATTCAGTGTACCAAAGAAAGGGTACTTCCTGTAAACGGTGACTGATTCAATGTACCAAAGGAAGGGTACTTCCTGTACAAAGTGACTGATTCAGTGTACCAAAGGAAGGGTACTTCCTGTACAAGGTGACTGATTCAGTGTACCAAAGGAACGGTACTTCCTGTACAAAGTGACTGATTCAGTGTACCAAAGGAACGGTACTTCCTGTACAAGGTTACTGATTCAGTGTACCAAAGGAACGGTACTTCCTGTACAAGGTGACTGATTCAGTGTACCAAAGGAACGGTACTTCCTGTACGATGTGACTGATTCAGTGTACCAAAGGAACGGTACTTCCTGTACGAGGTTACTGATTCAGTGTACCAAAGGAACGGTACTTCCTGTACAAGGTGACTGATTCAGTGTACCAAAGGAACGGTACTTCCTGTACGATGTGACTGATTCAGTGTACCAAAGGAACGGTACTTCCTGTACGAGGTGACTGATTCAGTGTACCAAAGAAAGGGTACTTCCTGTAAACGGTGACTGATTCAATGTACCAAAGGAAGGGTACTTCCTGTACAAAGTGACTGATTCAGTGTACCAAAGGAAGGGTACTTCCTGTACAAGGTGACTGATTCAGTGTACCAAAGGAACGGTACTTCCTGTACAAAGTGACTGATTCAGTGTACCAAAGGAACGGTACTTCCTGTACAAGGTTACTGATTCAGTGTACCAAAGGAACGGTACTTCCTGTACAAGGTGACTGATTCAGTGTACCAAAGGAACGGTACTTCCTGTACGATGTGACTGATTCAGTGTACCAAAGGAACGGTACTTCCTGTACGAGGTTACTGATTCAGTGTACCAAAGGAACGGTACTTCCTGTACAAGGTGACTGATTCAGTGTACCAAAGGAACGGTACTTCCTGTACGATGTGACTGATTCAGTGTACCAAAGGAACGGTACTTCCTGTATGAGGTGACTGATTCAGTGTACCAAAGGAACGGTACTTCCTGTACAAGGTGACTGATTCAGTGTACCAAAGGAAAGGTACTTCCTGTACAAGGTTACTGATTCAGTGTACCAAAGGAACGGTACTTCCTGTACAAGTTGACTGATTCGGTGTACCGAAGGAACGGTACTTCCTGTACAAGGTGACTGATTCAGTGTACCAAAGGAACGGTACTTCCTGTACAAGGTTACTGATTCAGTGTACCAAAGGAACGGTACTTCCTGTACAAGGTGACTGATTCAGTGTACCAAAGGAACGGTACTTCCTGTACGATGTGACTGATTCAGTGTACCAAAGGAAGGGTACTTCCTGTACAAGGTGACTGATTCAGTGTACCAAAGGAACGGTACTTCCTGTACAAGGTGACTGATTCAGTGTACCAAAGGAAAGGTACTTCCTGTACAAAGTTACTGATTCAGTGTACCAAAGGAACGGTACTTCCTGTACAAGGTGACTGATTCAGTGTACCAAAGGAACGGTACTTCCTGTACAAGGTGACTGATTCAGTGTACCAAAGGAACGGTACTTCCTGTACAAGGTGACTGATTCAGTGTACCAAAGGAAGGGTACTTCCTGTACAAGGTGACTGATTCAGTGTACCAAAGGAAGGGTACTTCCTGTACGATGTGACTGATTCAGTGTACCAAAGGAAGGGTACTTCCTGTACAAGGTGACTGATTCAGTGTACCAAAGGAACGGTACTTCCTTTACAAGGTGACTGATTCAGTGTACCAAAGGAAGGGTACTTCCTGTACAAGGTGACTGATTCAGTGTACCAAAGGAAGGGTACTTCCTGTACGATGTGACTGATTCAGTGTACCAAAGGAAGGGTACTTCCTGTACAAGGTGACTGATTCAGTGTACCAAAGGAACGGTACTTCCTGTACAAGGTGACTAATTCAGTGTTCCATGAAGCAACATATTAATTTTAGATTTCCCTATAGTTTTTTGACCACAGTGAAGATATTTTAATTTCCCTTCAGTTTTTAGACCATGTTGTAAATATTATAATTTCCCTATAGCTTTTAGACAACAGTGTAGATAATATTGTAATTTCCCTATAGTTTTTAGACCACAGTGAAGATATTGTAATTTCCCTTCAGTTTTTAGACCATGTTGTAAACATTATAATTTCCCTATAGTTTTTAGACCACAGTGAAGATATTATAATTTTCCTTCAGTTTTTAGACCACATTGTAAATATTATAATTTCCCTTTAGTTTTTAGACCCAGTGAAGATATTGTAATTTCCCTATAGTTTTTAGACCATATTGTAGAAATGATTTTAATTTTCCTTATAATCATTACAATTGTATTATACTGACCATGATGAAGTGACAAGCTGCTACATGTCCTGTTGATGATAAATCAATACAGGTCACAATCTTACCTGGTGACACCAGCTCTGACACAGGTAACCTCGTTAGCAGGATAATCCCTTAATCAGACGAGCATTGAGTATTGTGTAGGTAGGATTTAATTAACTGTTGACCATCACTTATGTATTAGAAGTTAATTGAATTAAGTCATAGGTATGATTAGGATACTGGGGAGGGGATTATCACCTATTTGTGTGATAATATCCCGACAGACAATTAACACTGATTACTGTAGACAAGTGGGAGGGGGTATGCCATATGATAACATAACTTCTATTTTTCTTAATGCATTACATGTACATGCAATAATCCAGATTTGTAGAGGTGTAAACATAACATGGTAACAACCCAAACCTTGTATGGAATATAGTTGGTTAAACCAAACCTTGTATGGAATATAGTTTGTTAAACCAAACTTTGTCTGGAATATAGTTTGTTAAACCAAACCTTGTATGGAGTATAGTTTGTTAAACCAAACCTTGTATGGAATATAGTTTGTTATACCAAACCTTGTATGGAATATAGTTTGTTATACCAAACCTTGTCTGGAATATAGTTTGTTAAACCTAACCTTGTATGGAATATAGTTTGTTATACCAAACCTTGTCTGGAATATAGTTTGTTAAACCAAACTTTGTCTGGAATATAGTTTGTTATACCAAACCTTGTATGGAATATAGTTTGTTAAACCAAACTTTGTCTGGAATATAGTTTGTTAAACCTAACCTTGTATGGAATATAGTTTGTTAAACCAAACTTTGTCTGGAATATAGTTTGTTAAACCAAACCTTGTATGGAATATAGTTTGTTAAACCAAACTTTGTATGGAATATAGTTTGTTAAACCAAACCTTGTCTGGAATATAGTTTGTTAAACCAAACCTTGTATGGAATATAGTTTGTTAAACCAAACCTTGTATGGAATATAGTTTGTTAAACCAAACTTTGTCTGGAATATAGTTTGTTAAACCAAACTTTGTCTGGAATATAGTTTGTTAAACCAAACCTTGTACGGAATATAGTTTGTTATACCAAACCTTGTCTGGAATATAGTTTGTTAAACCAAACCTTATCTGGAATATAGTTTGTTAAACCAAACCTTATCTGGAATATAGTTTGTTAAACCAAACCTTATCTGGAATATAGTTTGTTAAACCTAACCTTGTATGGAATATAGTTTGTTAAACCAAACTTTGTCTGGAATATAGTTTGTTAAACCAAACTTTGTCTGGAATATAGTTTGTTAAACCAAACCTTATCTGGAATATAGTTTGTTAAACCAAACTTTGTCTGGAATATAGTTTGTTAAACCAAACTTTGTCTGGAATATAGTTTGTTAAACCAAACCTTGTATGGAATATAGTTTGTTAAACCAAACTTTGTCTGGAATATAGTTTGTTAAACCAAACTTTGTTTGGAATATAGTTTGTTAAACCAAACCTTGTATGGAATATAGTTTGTTAAACCAAACCTTGTATGGAATATAGTTTGTTAAACCAAACCTTGGAATAACTGGATGGAATATAGTTGTTAAACCAAACTTTGTCTGGAATATAGTTTGTTAAACCAAACTTTGTTTGGAATATAGTTTGTTAAACCAAACCTTGTATGGAATATAGTTTGTTAAACCAAACTTTGTATGGAATATAGTTTGTTAAACCAAACTTTATCTGGAATATAGTTTGTTAAACCAAACCTTGTATGGAATATAGTTTGTTAAACCAAACCTTATCTGGAATATAGTTTGTTAAACCAAACTTTGTATGGAATATAGTTTGTTAAACCAAACTTATCTGGAATATAGTTTGTTAAACCAAACCTTGTATGGAATATAGTTTGTTAAACCAAACCTTATCTGGAATATAGTTTGTCAAACCAAACCTTATCTGGAATATAGTTTGTTAAACCAAACTTTGTCTGGAATATAGTTTGTTAAACCAAACCTTGTATGGAATATAGTTTGTTAAACCAAACTTTGTCTGGAATATAGTTTGTTAAACCAAACTTTGTCTGGAATATAGTTTGTTAAACCAAACCTTATCTGGAATATAGTTTGTTAAACCAAACCTTGTCTGGAATATAGTTTGTTAAACCAAACCTTGTATGGAATATAGTTTGTTTAACCAAACTTTGTCTGGAATATAGTTTGTTAAACCAAACTTTGTCTGGAATATAGTTTGTTAAACCACACCTTGTATGGAATATAGTTTGTTAAACCAAACTTTGTATGGAATATAGTTTGTTAAACCAAACTTTGTATGGAATATAGTTTGTTAAACCAAACTTTGTATGGAATATAGTTTGTTAAACCAAACTTTGTATGGAATATAGTTTGTTAAACCAAACTTTGTATGGAATATAGTTTGTTAAACCAAACTTTGTATGGAATATAGTTTGTTAAACCAAACTTTGTATGGAATATAGTTTGTTAAACCAAACTTTGTATGGAATATAGTTTGTTAAACCAAACTTTGTATGGAATATAGTTTGTTAAACCAAACCTTGTATGGAATATAGTTTGTTAAACCAAACCTTGTATGGAATATAGTTTGTTAAACCAAACCTTGTATGGAATATAGTTTAACCTGTGGAATATAGTTTGTTAAACCAAACCTTGTCTGGAATATAGTTTGTTAAACCAAACTTTATCCGAAACTTACAATTCTGTCATTGTTGTATAAATGACAATCATGTTTAATTGTTGGCTATAGAGAAGGAATTACTTTGATGTTTATTTTCAATTTAACATTTCAACATTAAGAGGTGAAATGGCTATAGATTTGACTCTGTGTTGAGGTAGTGCTGATAAGGAGAGGTTTAAATAAAATGGCACCAGACTGATACATAATAACCCGGAGAAAAGTTATGACGTTCAGATGTAATAAAATAACGAAGTGACGTATCGTTTGATGGACTGAAAAGATATAGGTAATTCTGTAGGTATTCATTACCTAGTGTGTAAACATTTCCTCAGGTACTCAAGGTGTTTAGTAAACCCTCTAGCTGTTTGTATTTCATCTGTATTTACTCAAGATAAGGCTCAGCTTTTCCATATATAATGTTCCTTGGCAAATATTTTAATAAGCACGTTTTAGGCCAGACAGTTTAGAAAAGAATTGAACTTTATGTCAAAGGTACATGGAACATTTCCCTTTTTATTCCTCGGTGATTAATTATGTATGTATGCATTTAGCTGTCTAGATACCTGGCATTGTAGTTACCGGTATTAGCAAGATTTTCCGACCATTTGGTATCCTACATAAAGCATCTGTCGCAATGAAAAAGAAATTAAAAAACAATGTTATCATGCATGTTTAATGTTGGTGGGTGGGACAAAGGATTGGTACGTTATCTGTTACTGGAGGGACCGAGGACCGGAGGACTGGGGACCGGAGGGCTGGCTCGACTAAGTTAAAGCTAATACAACAACATCCCACCAACAATATTCTTTTGAAGACACCTTGTGAGAGGTATTATCATACCTGGAAAGTGAATGTCATATTGATTTTCTCCGTTAACCCGTGGAAAACGAGAGAGGCTTAAACAGACCGGGGCAGACTCACTTTGTCAATAGCATGGTCCGAGTGTTGTTTTCTTGGTTCAGTGTGTGTATTGGTGTTCAATGTCTTGGAAAACCAACGAAGAAAACATTAAGTAGATGTGATATAGATTAACTGAAAGCCTTTATATATTACACAAAACACCAAAAGTCAAGCGGGGCTAAGCCGATCTGCATGTGTATCAGCTGAATATGGATGACTGATGGTAAAATTCGTCACATAAAATTTAATTTGGATTTATTTACAACAGAAACAGCACTGTGTTGTAAAGGTATATTGGAACTGAGCCATTTCTGCCCTCCGAACACTCTGGCATAACTCTCAAGAGCTAGGGACAAGTCCGAACGCAGCCTTTACACTCCAACAATATACACACGTCCGAGGAACTATTTGAACCATTGTGACAGAAACAATAGAGAGGAATGTGGTGGTAATGCCCTAGGATTATCGGGTCAGAATTACCCCACGTCAATTTACACCTGAAAGCTGGGACAGGAGGATCATCACTCGCCTATTGATTGGTGCATTGAGAATGGAGGCATTATTGATTCCTTACTAAACACAACATGTTGAGAGCTCCACCTGGCAAACTTAACATCGGACGTTAACGGACGTTAACAGGCGTGTATCGTGTTTATATTTATATCTGTGATGTAACGAATGCTACTCCTCACACGAGAATAGGGCGGTGTCCGTTATATACATCTGGTCACCTCCCACACGACACATGTGAGTAACACACAGGTGGGCCGCAGGTAAACAAACCTCGTCATTTAATTTTAAAGGCTCAGCATTTAAATTTATCACTCTACAGGAAAAGTAATCGTTAAATATCTGGGTAATTTTAGTGAAATTTACAGCAGATTTGAAATAGGTAAGAGATGTGTTTTTGTGTGAACTCATGATCAAAATTATTGTCATTTCCATGTAAGATAGTAATACATGAACCATTATATTATATACAAAATAATGTGATAAAATCTATTTAATTTGAATGCTTATCGAGTTGTTAAATTTAATTAAATTCTGGTTTTCCTTCGAGATATATGAATTGAATCTGAAAATTGAATTGATCTGTTTTTGTATTTTGATGATTGAATATCCTAGTTTTAATATCTTATTTTTTAATACGATAACCAGGATATCGTTATAATGATTATATATCTTAATACTGAAGATTTAAAATTTACATAATTATAATTAGATTTCAGAGGTAAACACAAAGTATAAAGTATGATGAAAAATAAGCACACAATGCACAATTTTTCATTGAAGATAAAGTAGTATAGTAGTAATAAATTATATTGGTAAGGTGTGTCACACACAAGTGTAGTGTTACTGTTTGTTACAGACAAGGATTAATACAAGTCAAGAGGGCTCCATAAGTGGACGTGTGTTTAAACTTGTACTCTTGTTTAGTACTGACTATTAACTTTATGGACATTTATACCTGTGTATACCTGTAGGACCTTAATTACAGGTGTAAATTGGGACTTAACAGGTATGGTAATCTACCTGTGTGGAACTGTTGGTATAAAAAGGTGTGAAGATGTGTTTTATCCTATAAAGCACCAGATTGGTGCCACGCTTTAAATGGACTTGATACTGAGATACGTACACAATCCAGGATTAGCCCTGTAGTATGTGAATTACCATACAGTACTCTGACAAGTTAACATAGCCCACGTAAGTACAGAGATCTACTCCCATAATGACTCACAAAGACTTAAAGTCTCGAACAATAGACAGCCAGGGTGGTGGCACTAGTCAGACAGATGGTAAAAAAATACCCGACTCTGCCTTCGGCTTCAAGAAGTTTATAGCCCTACCCCAAGGGTTGAAAGTAAAGGCGAGTGATACCCCCGACCCTACTAACCCCAGACGTCCTCTGCCAGTTAAAGCAGTACCCCTGAATTCCTTCCATTCAGGCAATGACACACAACAAATAGGGGTATCCACCACCTATGTGCCCAGTCAAGTGGAACCCAGGGAAATAATAGGTAGTGGTAGCAGTGTAGTGTCACGCGGTCGCTCAAGGAGAAGCAGTGTCTCATCGACGGGCAGTTCAGGAACACCCAACGGTAGTATCAGTTCCATCCCCTCGGAAGTATCTTATACCCCACGGTACAGAAAACGTTCGTCCTCCACTCCTCCAGACTTAGGTAGACAGAGATCCTCACCTGTGGACAGGCGTATAGGTAAAGTGGTGAACCAGTACTACACTGGTTTGATTAACAGTTTGAATAACAATAACAACGATCCCTACACTGACGGGAATGTGTGGAGTCAGGATGGGGACGACCTAGGCTTCTATACTATTGACCAAGGAGAGGACCCTTTGGTTTACAGTGTGGGCTACCCAGGTAACCCACAAGGCTACCCAGGGGACAGGTACACAGGCAACCACGAGGATGCATACCTAGTCTCTAGTGACAACACTAAGGTGTTGGAGAACTGGCAACTTCACCCGTCAAGTAATAAATCAGTGGATGACGACCTGACGTCCTCAGGCCACGGATCTGTCATGCATCCTCACTATGTAACTCTGCCCAGAGGTGGCCAGGTAATTCACCAGCGGCAGCCTTTACAGCAAGTCCAATCCATACGGCCGGCCATGGCCCACACCAACGGCACCCTCCCCAGGGGAGGGGGACTAGTTGTGTACCGCCCCACACAGGGGAACAAAGATATGCTTATAATGGGCAATGGACATGCCAACCATAGTGATGTAAACACACCTCGGGGAAATCTGTATAAGTCTAAAGTGATGTCGTCCAGCATGCCTACACTACTGGATGGTAATAAAAAGGCAGATAAAAAGTTCTTAAAAGAATTGAAAAAGCGTGAAAAAGAGGAGAGAAAGAGACTAGAAAAGGAAGAGAAAAGGAGATTGAAGGAAGAAAAGAAACTACAAAAGGCTTTTAAAAAGGCTCATTCACGAACTTTACCCCGGAGTTTTGGATCTTATGTGAACAAACCTATTGAGTCTGTGTATTCGCGTCCCAAACTATCTCTGTCAGCAGTGCCAATAGAATATGAGGATAACCCGTCCCGCCCCCAAAGGCTTAGTGCTCCCGCCCCAACACATTCCCCTCCTCCCCCTCCCCCCGAGCCCAGCATGAGGACACGTTCCCTCTACAGTAGTGCTCCGGATCTTCTCCGTCTAGAACAAGTGTATGGTGCCACCATTAGGGGCCACCTTCAGCACTCTAAACAGTCGGCACCACGCCCCAGGACTAGTATTAACCAAGGAATATATACTGTCAGGTAAGTTACATCATAATATCACAAGTGTCCATCCTCATTGTGTATCCAATATGTGTCCCCATGTGTAGGTGATATGTACTGTGTCCCCATGTGTAGGTAATTTTCAACATTAATATGTTCTGTGTCCCTATGTGTAGGTAATTTTCAACATTAATATGTTCTGTGTCCCCATGTGTAGGTAATTTTCAACATTAATATGTTCTGTGTCCCCATGTGTAGGTAATATGTTCTGTGTCCCTATGTGTAGGTGATATGTTCTGTGTCCCTATGTGTAGGTGATATGTTCTGTGTCCCCATGTGTAATTATACCCATTACCATATGTCTCCAGCTGACAAGTATAACTGGACTGTAGAGGTGACATTTATTTTTTGCTCTCTATTTGATGAATGTCTAAGGAGAGTTCAGAAAATATAACATTACACATATACATGTATATATACAGTATGAGAATGACAGCCTTGTGTCTTCCTAGTATGGGTTCCTGTATCAGTTTTAAGTCGGCCTTTATATCACAGTGGAATGTGTGGTATCATCACTGTGTGTTCCTACAACAAAATTGTAACCATGCAATTTAATGACAGCAAAAATCAATATGTGAATTGTTGTGGGAAATAGATGTCTACAGGTGTTACTTAGTACAGGTAAAATTGGTATACACAGCTCTACCCATGGCACTCATCTTATTTCCTGAGGACATCAATGAGTCTATCTGTAAAAATGAGTCGAAAGAGAAGGAAGTTTTCTACAAGCCTTCCTGACAGAAGTAATGATGGATTTAGGTTTTTATCTGTGCCAGGTTCCTGTTAATATCAGGGTTAATATTAAACATCAAACATAATGTCTGTATGAATAGCTTGGAATATTCCTGCTAGTCAAGGTTATTAATTAAAATATTGTCATTTTTTCACTGACCTTGAGCTTAAGAACGTCAGTACAAAGAGATATGATATAGAATGACATGTGGTTACATATACTGGTGAGGGAGAGGGGAGGTCACGTTCTGTAGCCAAACTGAGAATGTTTGAGTTTAAGTGACTGTTATTTTATCATCAAGATATTATATTTACAACTATAATCCTCTACATTTTAAGGGGCCATGGTGGCCGAGTGGTATAAAGTACGTGTCCTGACACTTTATCACTAGCCCTCCACCTCTGGGTTGCGAGGAGTTCGAAACCTATGTGGGGCAGTTGCCTGGTACTGACTGTAGGTCGGTGGTTTTTCTCCGGTTACTCTGGCTTAATACATAAATTCCTTCACCTCCGAAACCAGGCACATCCTTAAATGACCCTGGCTGTTAATAGGACGTTTAACAAAATAAACCAAACCTCTACATTTGGTACCAATAGCTACATAATTCTATCAGTCTGGACCTATATCATCTCCCAGATTACGGGAGAGTATTAGGGCTTAATGGTCAAGGTGTCCTCAGTACTAGTGGTATGGGTCTGGTAGGAAAGGCAAACAAGATAATGGGCCACAACAAATGATATAAGTCTAGCAATATATAGGTACACTGGAATTTACATCAGCGGCTTTGTCATCTTAATGGGAATTTATCAAATTTTGTTTCAGTTCTCATAGATAAAGGGTTTAATTGGGCTTTCTGGTTAGAAACCAGTTTTGGTTTGGGGCTTTTTTAATGTCTGGAAAAAACCAGAGATAGGTTAAAGCCTTTTATAGGTGAGGACAGCTTTCTTGTTTTATAGCAAAACAAATTTGATGTCAAACCGGTTTACATACATGAAAGGAAATTAACTTGGAAATGAAAAACAGAACTATTATTGACATTTAGAATTAGTACGAAGTATGTGGTTTGGGTGTAGGATGCTCAAACAACACTTCAGGTCAAAATTCAGACCTGAATTTTAAGTGAACAGTAGATATAAGGTTAATTGATGTGAAGAGTTCTAAGAGATCTGTGTGTAAGAATGACCAGAGGAAACAGAAAGTGGCAGAGTGTCAGTCCTTGTTGTTTTTATAGATCCTGTGATAGTGGTATTGTATCAGGTAGTAGGTAGTTATATAAGTAAAACATTGTCACATGAGGTTATCATGGTGGATGTTTGCTCCAGGCACACACAGGCCCAGTGAGGCTATTGACATGACTGGTTCCGTTACAGCTATTACTTCTACTGCCTGTTATTGTACCAAATTGTACACAATACCAAACACCTGGCTCAGGTGTGAGAGAAAACAACCCTATTGTACCGTTAATTATCCTAAAAACAGGTTTACTAGAAAGAAATGTATAGAGACGTAATTCAGAAGTTATTGAAAGGTACAGAAATATTGTTGACATTTCTTACACAACAAAGACACTTAACTGATAATTCCTTGTCAGCTATTGTTGGATTTACATGTGTAAATGAATTGTCTTTTATGAGCATGACAAAGATATTCACATAGTTATTGGTGTTGGAAGGAGTTTTAATATTAGAAAATCATACATAATTATGAGTCATATATATATCAATAGTTGTCAAATCTGAAGACCAGGAACTTATCAATAATCTGAGTGTGAGTAAGTTACCCATTCATATGAGTCATCCTATTTATTTACAAACAACCTACATAAAGAAGTACCCGAGGGTTGTAATGACAGAACTAAGACTGAGTTCCCTGGTTATTAATAAGGTATCAATGTGAATTATTGTTTGATTCGGTCCTTTGTGGTGAAGGTTCTGATCCTTGAGAGATCTTTTGAGGGCCAAAATACAAATTATTATATTTGTGCAGTGGGGAACCATCTTGATAGCCATTTATTTGGTAGACAATGCTATGGTAGCTATCTCGTCCTGAGGACTATAAATAGCCAGTTATTTGGTAGACAATGCTATGGTAGCTATCTCGTCCTGAGGACTCAATGATTACCAGGTACCCTGATACACACCAATTACCAATTGTATCCATGACCTTGACCCAAAAAAGCTAATTTTAGAAGAATTAATTGACAGCTAAAATGTGAGAAGTCTTCAGGCATTGAACTAAAATTAGGGTAATTTATTCAGCTTATGAAAAAAACATGTTGTTACCATATCATTAATGTTTTACACTGGTGATATAAACATACGACTCACAGTCTTAGTCCTGTAAATGTTTTACTACAAGTTGTAGTACTGGCCAGTGTTAGGTACTGATAAATATTAGTGGTGGCTTGGGGCTGTGTGTTTAATTACCTGTGGTAGGTGGAAAAGTTCAGATCAGGTGGAAATGGACTGAGTACTGATATCTCGAGGTAAATCAAAGTTGATGGGTAGCAAGGTGACAGGAATGTTTTTACTTACAAGGGCTGGGTAGGGTAGACCCACACCTTAACTTAAAGTGTTTGTAAGCCTTATCTAGACAAGTGCCACCCCAGTATTGAAAGTACTGACGTAGGTTTGATTCTATACCATGTGGTGAAATATCCGCCATTCCTGGTGACATAATCGTCCATATAGCCAGCCATTCCTGGTGACATAATCGTCCGTATAGCCAGCAGTGTACTTCTCACCTGTGCATATACAAAGGTGCAGCAAAAGAATGTAGACCGATTAATTTATAGAGAAATAAAACGGACCCCCTCCAATGTAGACTGTTAATTTATAGAGAAATAAAACAGACCCCCTCCAATGTAGACTGTTAATTTATAGAGAAATAAAACAGACCCCCTCCAATGTAGACTGTTAATTTATAGAGAAATAAAACAGACCCCCTCCAATGTAGACTGTTAATTTATAGAGAAATAAAACAGACCCCCTCCAATGTAGACTGTTAATTTATAGAGAAATAAAACAGACTTCCTCCAATGTAGACTGTCAATTTATAGAGAAATAAAACAGACTTCCTCCAATGTAGACTGTTAATTTATAGAGAAATAAAACAGACCCCCTCCAATGTAGACTGTTAATTTATAGAGAAATAAAACAAGACCCCCTCCAATGTAGACTGTCAATTTATAGAGAAATAAAACAGACCCCCTCCAATGTAGACTGTCAATTTATAGAGAAATAAAACAGACTTCCTCCAATGTAGACTGTCAATTTATAGAGAAATAAAACAGACCCCCTCCAATGTAGACTGTTAATTTACTGTAATTTACAGTAAAATGTTGACTGTCATATACCATCTATACCTGGAAGTTAATTTACTGAGAATATTTTTCTATGTAACCAAAATGAGAGTTTGAAAATGGCTGTCATATTGTTGGTACACCCTAATGATTATCAGGATTGAATGTTGAAAACTAATGATTACCGTAATGGCAGTAATGTAGACGGAGACCTGGACAGGTTTTACCTGCTGATGGTGTTGTCATGGTAACGACATCATCTTCTGGTCTATTGTCATAGGAGTTTGTTGGCTGGATACAGTCATGGCAGGATGGGGTACTTTAGGGGGATCATTGATAGAACAGCACAGATGGGATACATTAGGGGGATCATTGATAGAACAGCACGGGTGGGATACATTAGGTGGATCATTCAAGGAACAGCATGGGTGGGGTACTTTAGGGGGATCATTGATAGAACAGCAAGATTGGGGTACTTTAGGGGGATCATTGATAGAACAGCAAGATTGGGGTACTTTAGGGGGATCATTGATAGAACAGCCAGGTGGGGTACCTTAGGGGGATCATTGATAGAACAGCAAGATTGGGGTACTTTAGGGGGATCATTGATAGAACAGCCAGGTGGGGTACTTGAGTAGCAGAATTGGCCTAATATCGGCTTACAAAATTAATGTGAGTAGTATTTAAAGGGAAAAGGAGTCCCTATTCCTGTCTCTCAGAGTTTTTCAGCTAAATCACAATGTAGACCAAAAAATGGCACAGCCATCACAGACTGGTGGATTAGTGGATTAAAGACTAAGGATTAAGTGTAGCCAGTCAGACCTATATTATACTCATGTATAGTGATGAGAGGGACCTGTACAGCCAGGACATTGTTAGTAAATATTTGACAACCAAACTACATTTTGTGACATCACTTAATGACCATTGAGATTGATATATGGACATAACAAACTGACCATGGAGATCACCATTGTGTATCAGTGGGTTAGCAGGTAAAAACGTCTGTCAGCATAACAATCTCATGATAAGCAAGCTCTGTCTAGGCACTTGCTGTAATTTGGTTCTAAGAAATAATTGCCTCTTTTAAATGAAAACAATTTTTGTTTTAAATTTCCGTCTATTACCCCTTTTTTCATGGTTAATTCTTAAAAGTCAGATGAAGTACGTTCTTAATGTGATATAAAATTTGTAGATGTGTGGAGAATTCTCAGTCTTGGTTTCACTGTGTGCTGTTATATAGCATTAACACGTTGTAACACGATGTTCATCCATCTGTCCAGTATATATTGTTAACTAGTAAAACATAAATCTTGGATTGGAAGAATCTACAGTAATTTTTTTACAGTGGACAACACAGTTCCCTTGGGGTATATTACATATACCTGGTAGTGACCGCCGGTCAGTGTATCAGACAAATGACTAGGTGTATCAGGCAGGGCTGTACTGTTTCCTGGTTGTCTGACGTAATGACCATGTAATTTAGTTGTCAGATTATTTGTTGACAACTTTTGACCGTGACACTGGTCACTAAACAGTCGTATCAGTACATGATGTACATTGGTCTGAGATATGCTTCATGTTGTGATGTCATACTGGTCAGAAGCAGCGGTCACTATAACGTCATTCTATGTGTTGTCCTCGATCGTGACTCCAGTGTTGTGTACACATTTGTTTTCTGCAGTAACTAAACAATTACTTGTCAAGATGTCATATAATTGTAAACTCCAATCCTGTACTTTGTCATCAGCTGAAAACTTCCTTATCTCATCATGACTGACATTTTCATTTTTATTCAATCACAAAACTAGAATATCATATAAAGAAAATTCAAAATCATTGGATGAACACAGTCTGCTTTTATACCAAAGTCAGTGAAGGTCACTGTCTCAAAGTATATCATTAGGTTCACACTGATGGTCAAGTCTCTTAGTATATCTTATTAGGTTCAAAGTGAAGGTCACTGTCTCTAAATATATTTCGTTAGGTATATCTTGTTAGGTTTACACTGAAGGTCATGTCAGTGTATCTTGTTTGATTTACCTGACACCATATGATCATGACAAAATGTTGAAGACCAGTGACATATTTAAAATCTCTGGTATGTTAATTAGCCCAGTTAGAAAATGATAGTTGTCACCACTTAGTTAAGGTATTTATAGTAAAGCGAGGTTTATAAATTATGCAGCTTACAAAATTAGATATCAGGATTACTTGTTACAACACAGCCATTAAGGGTTGATACAGATTTACATAGACTGATCATGAGGAGCTGTTTTACTATAGACCTGCACCAGTATACAGCTGTTTTACTATAGACCTGCACCAGTATACAGCTGTTTTACTATAAACCTGCACCAGTACACAGCTGTTTTACTATAGACCTGTACCAGTAAACAGCTGTTTTACTATAGACCTGCACCAGTATACAGCTATTTTACTACAGACCTGCACCAGTATACAGCTATTTTACTATAGACCTGCACCAGTATACAGCTATTTTACTACAGACCTGCACCAGTATACAGCTATTTTACTACAGACCTGTTTTATTAGCTCACCTGCCCGAAGGGCAAGTGAGCTTATGCCGTGGCGCGGCGTCCGTCGTCCGTCCGTCGTCCGTCCGGCGTCAACTTTCCATTAAAGCAACTTCTTCTCAATAACCAAAAGGCCTAGAGACCTAATATTGGGCCTGTAGCATGCTGGGGTGAAGGGCTACCAAGTTTGTTCAAATGAATGACCTTGACCTTCATTCAAGGTCACAGGAGTCAAAAAGGCTAAAATCTTCAAACGACTTCTTCTCAACAACCAACAGTCCCAGGGAGTTGATATTGGGTCTGTAGCATGCTGGGGTAAAGGGCTACCAAGTTTGTTCAAATGAATGACCTTGACTTTCATTCAAGGTCACAGGAGTCAAAAAGGCTAAAAAAAAATTAGACGACTTCTTCTAAATAGCCAAAAGACCCAGGGACTTGATATTGGGTCTGTAGCATGCTGGGGCAAAGGGCTACCAAGTTTGTTCAAATGAATGACCTTGACCTTCATTCAAGGTCACAGGAGTCAAAAAGGCTAAAATCTTTAAACGACTTCTTCTCAATAACCAAGAGTCCCAAGGACTTGATATTGGGTCTGTAGCATGCTGGGGTGAAGGGCTCCCAAGTTTGTTCAAATGAATGACCTTGACTTTCATTCAAGGTCACAGGAGTCAAAAAGGCTAAAATCTTTAAACGACTTCTTCTCAATAACCAAGAGTCCCGGGGAGTTGATATTGGGTCTGTAGCATGCTCGGGTGAAGGGCTACCAAGTTTGTTCAAATGAATGACCTTGACCGTCATTCAAGGTCACAGGAGTCAAAAAGGCTAAAATCTTTAAACGACTTCTTCTCAATAACCAAGAGTCCCAAGGACTTGATATTGGGTCTGTAGCATGCTGGGGTGAAGGGCTCCCAAGTTTGTTCAAATGAATGACCTTGACTTTCATTCAAGGTCACAGGAGTCAAAAAGGCTAAAATCTTTAAACGACTTCTTCTCAATAACCAAGAGTCCCAGGGAGTTGATATTGGGTCTGTAGCATGCTCGGGTGAAGGGCTACCAAGTTTGTTCAAATGAATGACCTTGACCGTCATTCAAGGTCACAGGAGTCAAAAAGGCTAAAATCTTTAAACGACTTCTTCTCAATAACCAAGAGTCCCAAGGACTTGATATTGGGTCTGTAGCATGCTGGGGTGAAGGGCTCCCAAGTTTGTTCAAATGAATGACCTTGACTTTCATTCAAGGTCACAGGAGTCAAAAAGGCTAAAATCTTTAAACGACTTCTTCTCAATAACCAAGAGTCCCAGGGAGTTGATATTGGGTCTGTAGCATGCTCGGGTGAAGGGCTACCAAGTTTGTTCAAATGAATGATCTTGACCGTCATTCAAGGTCACAGGAGTCAAAAAGGCTAAAATCTTTAAACGACTTCTTCTCAATAACCAAGAGTCTCAGGGAGTTGATATTGGGTCTGTAGCATGCTGCGGTAAAGGGCTACCAATTTTGTTCAAATGAATGACCTTGACCTTCATTCAAGGTCACAGGGGTCAAAAAGGCTAAAATCTTTAAACAACTTCTTCTCAATAACCAAGAGTCCCAGGGAGTTGATATTGGGTCTGTAGCATGCTGGGGTGAAGGGCTACCAAGTTTGTTCAAATGAATGACCTTGACTTTCATTCAAGGTCACAGGAGTCAAAAAGGCTAAAATCTTTAAACGACTTCTTCTCAATAACCAAGAGTCCCAGAGACCTAATATTTGGCCTGTAGCATGCTGGGGTGAAGGGCTACCAAGTTTGTTCAAATGAATGACCTTGACCTTCATTCAAGGTCACAGGGGTCAAAAAGGCTAAAATCTTCAAACGACTTCTTCTCAATAACCAACAGTCCCAGGGAGTTGATATTGGGTCTGTAGCATGCTGGGATGAAGGGCTACCTAGTTTGTTCAAATGAATGGCCTTGACCTTCATTCAAGGTCACAGGGGCCAAAAAGGCTAAAATCTTTAAACGACTTCTTCTCGATAACCAACAGTCCCAGAGACCTAATATTTGGCCTGTAGCATGCTGGGGTAAAGAGCTACCAAGTTTGTTCAAATGAATGACCTTGACTTTCATTCAAGGTCACAGGAGTCAAAAAGGCTAAAATCTTTAAACGACTTCTTCTCAATAACCAAGAGTCCCAGAGACCTAATATTTGGCCTGTAGCATGCTGGGGTGAAGGGCTACCAAGTTTGTTCAAATGAATGACCTTGACTTTCATTCAAGGTCACAGGAGTCAAAAAGGCTTAAATCTTTAAACGACTTCTACTCAATAACCAAGAGTCCCAGAGAGTTGATATTGGGTCTGTAGCATGCTGGGGTAAAGGGCTACCAAGTTTGTTCAAATGAATGACCTTGACCTTCATTCAAGGTCACGTCGATCAAGTATGCTTAAATCTTTAAATGACTTTTAGTGAAAAGCCAAAGTGCAGAGAGACATTATATTGGTCCTGTAGCATGCTTTCAAATAACTGCAGGATCCATATATGAAAAGATCACTGCATTGCAGGTGAGCGATTTGGGCCCATTGGGCCCTTGTTATAGACCTGCACCAGTACACAGCTGTTTTACTATAGACCTGCACCAGTATACAGCTGTTTTACTATAGACCTGCACCAGTATACAGCTATTTTACTACAGACCTGCACCAGTACACAGCTATTTTACTATAGACCTGCACCAGTATACAGCTATTTTACTACAGACCTGCACCAGTATACAGCTGTTTTACTATAGACCTGCACCAGTATACAGCTTTTTAAACCTGCACCAGTATACAGCTGTTTTACTATAAACCTGCACCAGTACACAGCTTTTTAAACCTGCACCAATATACAGCTGTTTTACTATAAACCTGCACCAGTACACAGCTGTTTTACTTTAAACCTGCACCAATATACAGCTGTTTTACTATAGACCTGCACCAATATACAGCTGTTTTACTATAGACCTGCACCAATATACAGCTGTTGTATCCCTTCTTGGATTCCTTCAGGGAAATATAGAAAGGAAGTTAGGAAAATTGAGCCTAAACAGATGTTAAAATAGAGAGATATATTATAGAACCTGAAACCAGTGTATTTTACTGGTCTGCAGGTTGTGTAATGTTGCCTGGTTTGATATATCATGTTGTACATAGTGTAGATTTCCTATACTGACAATATCCATGTTAGAGGTATGTGGGGTACTGTGTATGTCCAGGTATGGGGTGACAAATCATCTTTCCCTGTGATATTTGTTGGCCAACGTGGTTTAATCGCTGAAATGGGGCATGCTGTTTCACAGGAACTCCTCAAGGAGAGCCAATACTGTCCCTGGCCAGGGTCGTCTGACTTTACTCACACAGCCTCAAACCTACATGTTGAGGTGAACATTACTGTTTTTCTACCAATAATCCCCTCAACTATGTATGATCTCCCTCCTTTTTCTTGGGCTCCTGGCTTGATTTATTTTTTCCTAATCATTTTTTTACCTGTCAAAAGGGCATCAGTACAGAATCTCAAAAATGACTAACAAGAGAACATTTTAAGCATTTTTCGATGAAGAGAAAGGATATCTTGATGGAAAAAAAACTTTGACAGAAAATGTTTGAATGCTGATATCACACGGAATATAGCTGAGAGTTCTATTTCAGATCTAGCTTTTGTATAGGATTATACCGATAAGTGGTTAAGTTTTTGTTTGAATTTTTTCTAGGCTTGTAAATATGTGATCCCTGTAATGAGACGGGTGAATAGGATATTGTCATAGCTACTCCCGGTTGATGTGCTCCAGTGCTCTGGAGGAAATGGTTTCCGGTGGTTGACTGTGATAATATCAGTAGATGCTGATAGGTTATGTTTCTGCAGTGACTCCTATTGTAGGTGATCTCACTGTATCTTGGACATCAATGGGACGTTGTTCGATGTTCTCACTAGATAACCTAAACAATCCTTTATTATCCCGTATGTATTTGACCCAGCTAGATTTTATCCTTTTCTAGAAAAGAATTTCCTTCATAAAAAATAGTTGTATTCATGCATTTTTGAAACTGAGTACAACTGTTGTTCTCTAAATAGCAATTGACCTGAAATATTTGAGAACTAATCATGTATCTTTATATATAACATTAGACAGATCTACCAACATCACCGAATATTGTGTCTCTTACAGACACCAGATATATCCTACAGACACCAAATATTGTGTCTCTTACAGACACCAGATATATCCTACAGACACCGAATATTGTGTCTCTTACAGACACCAGATATATCCTACAGACACCAAATATTGTGTCTCTTACAAACACCAGAAATATCCTACAGACACCAAATATTGTGTCTCTTACAGATACCAGAAATATCCTAACATCATCAAATATTGTGTCTCTTACAGATACCAGAAATATCCTAACATCATCAAATATTGTGTCTCTTACAGACACCAGAGATATCCTACAGACACCGAATATTGTGTCTCTTACAGACACCAGACATATCCTAACATCACCAAATAGTGTGTCTCTTACAAACACCAGAAATATCCTACAGACACCAAATATTGTGTCTCTTACAGATACCAGAAATATCCTAACATCACCAAATATTGTGTCTCTTACAGACACCAGAAATATCCTACAGACACCAAATATTGTGTCTCTTACAGATACCAGAAATATCCTACAGACACCAAATATTGTGTCTCTTACAGATACCAGAAATATCCTAACATCACCAAATATTGTGTCTCTTACAGACACCAGAAATATCCTACAGACACCAAATATTGTGTCTCTTACAGATACCAGAAATATCCTAACACCACCAAATATTGTGTCTCTTACAGATACCAGAAATATCCTAACATCACCAAATATTGTGTCTCTTACAGACACCAGAAATATCCTACAGACACCAAATATTGTGTCTCTTACAGATACCAGAAATATCCTAACATCACCAAATATTGTGTCTCTTACAGATACCAGAAATATCCTACAGACACCAAATATTGTGTCTCTTACAGATACCAGAAATATCCTAACACCACCAAATATTGTGTCTCTTACAGATACCAGAAATATCCTAACATCACCAAATATTGTGTCTCTTACAGATACCAGAAATATCCTACAGACACCAAATATTGTGTCTCTTACAGATACCAGAAATATCCTAACATCACCAAATATTGTGTCTCTTACAGACACCAGAAATATCCTAACATCACCAAATATTGTGTCTCTTACAGATACCAGAAATATCCTACAGACACCAAATATTGTGTCTCTTACAGATACCAGAAATATCCTAACACCACCAAATATTGTGTCTCTTACAGATACCAGAAATATCCTAACATCACCAAATATTGTGTCTCTTACAGATACCAGAAATATCCTACAGACACCAAATATTGTGTCTCTTACAAACACCAGATATATCCTACAGACACCAAATATTGTGTCTCTTACAGATACCAGAAATATCCTACAGACACCAAATATTGTGTCTCTTACAGATACCAGAAATATCCTACAGACACCAAATATTGTGTCTCTTACAGATACCAGAAATATCCTAACACCACCAAATATTGTGTCTCTTACAGACACCAGAAATATCGTAACATCACCAAATATTGTGTCTCCTACAGACACCAGAAATATCCTACAGACACCAAATATTGTGTCTCTTACAGACACCAGAGATATCCTAACATCACCAAATATTGTGTCTCTTACAGATACCAGAGATATCCTACAGACACCAAATATTGTGTCTCTTACAGATACCAGAAATATCCTACAGACACCAAATATTGTGTCTCTTACAGACACCAGAAATATCCTACAGACACCAAATATTGTGTCTCTTACAGATACCAGAAATATCCTAACACCACCAAATATTGTGTCTCTTACAGATACCAGAAATATCCTAACATCATCAAATATTGTGTCTCTTACAGATACCAGAAATATCGTAACATCACCAAATATTGTGTCTCTTACAGACACCAGAGATATCCTAACATCACCAAATATTGTGTCTCCTACAGACACCAGAAATATCCTACAGACACCAAATATTGTGTCTCTTACAGATACCAGAAATATCCTAACATCACCAAATATTGTGTCTCTTACAGATACCAGAAATATCCTACAGACACCAAATATTGTGTCTCTTACAGATACCAGAAATATCCTAACACCACCAAATATTGTGTCTCTTACAGACACCAGAGATATCCTACAGACACCAAATATTGTGTCTCTTACAGATACCAGAAATATCCTAACATCACCAAATATTGTGTCTCTTACAGATACCAGAGATATCCTAACATCATCAAATATTGTGTCTCTTACAGATACCAGAGATATCCTACAGACACCAAATATTGTGTCTCTTACAGATACCAGAAATATCCTAACATCATCAAATATTGTGTCTCTTACAGATACCAGAGATATCCTAACATCACCAAATATTGTGTCTCTTACAGATACCAGAAATATCCTACAGACACCAAATATTGTGTCTCTTACAGACACCAGAAATATCCTAACATCACCAAATATTGTGTCTCTTACAGACACCAGAAATATCCTAACATCACCAAATATTGTGTCTCCTACAGACACCAGATATATCCTACAGACACCAAATATTGTATCTACTATAGAGACCAGAAATATCCTACAGACACCAAATATTGTGTCTCCTATAGACACCACAGACATCCTTATAACACCAGTCAGACCAGCCACAATACCGATTACCACATCAGGCGTAAACTAACATATGTATTTAATGGTGGGTTTCAAGTGCATTTCATTGCGTCCTTATCTATCAGAGTTTCAGCAAATTTTTCACCTCCGATCAATTTTCTGTTGACCTGGTGTCCTAATTGACAAACTAATTGTCAGTCGTGCGTGGTAGTCAAGAGAAGGTATACACCTGTATATAGGGTGATGAATGTGGAGATTAGATTAGAATATCACGAGTCCATGTACTATACTTACTAATGAAGTGATTGTCACTATCCTGCTGGTATCAATTTCGGGGTGGATCATCCCTGCTCTGACTCTCATTTGTTCCTGGAAACAATCACAACTTTTGGCATTCCTTATCGAGGTGTGATTGGCACACACTGATTCCTGTGGACAACTGTCAGAGATGTAAATTACATCACCTCACTCTGCAGTTAGCTTGTATATATTTTCAAGGTCAAATATTATCATGCTTCACTCTGTGAGGCAGTTTATCTGTGATATGAAGATGTGATTGAAGCCTCAAACTGAAAAGTCAGTAGTGTTTTAAAAGTGTATTCAGTGTGGTAACGATGATGATGGAATATCAAGGACAGTGACTGGTGGACAGATACTGGTCACCAGGTGGAGCTAGTGTCAGGACAATGCTGTCACGAAAGTTCTCAAAGAAAAATATGTAAGTTTGGGTAGTCTGTATTACAGCATTTAAACACTGGCATCTGATAGTGTTGGATGTATTGGCAATTTATAATGAGTAGGGTGTTAATTAAGTTTTCTTTGGGAATATTCTGATGCTTTAAGATACATTGGGTGGTGGATTGTCACCGCCGCTATCTAGTAATAATGTAAAATTATTTATAGATATGTATATAAAACATATCTGTGTAGCTGGTGTAATCTGTGAGAACTGGAGTGCAGGTATTGTCTGGCCGCGAGGAGGGCGGTAACAATTCAGTGTGTTCAGTCAACACATTGTAATGAAATTATACTAATATATAGGCTTTGTCAGTGTTTTGACATTAAAGTACATGTAAGATATGTAGGGTAAAATTCATTTCCATTGAAATAGTTAACCTTGACATTGAGGTAAGCATCGATGGATATTACAATGACATAACATGTTTGATATTGTGTAACAAGTTTGTAATGTGTTGAGATCAACTATTTACACAAGGCTTATGATTGGGACAGCCTAGAGTTTACAGTAGTGTCTGGTCATACGTAGTCCTCCAATTCTGATACTACAGCTGTATACACTACAACAGATATAATGTATCATCCTGTTTTCCAAAGGAATTCATACAGTGTCCATGGCAATTAGGTTTATTTTTACGGAGGTCAGCATTGTAATTCAGAAGGTCATTGGCTCTATTTGACGTCTCTGTTGTCCTGACTTGAAATAAATATTTCTCAAATACATGAGTTTAAAGCCATTGTTGATTGATGGATGAGTATGTAGATTTGTGTGCCTAGGGTTTATTGTGTAGAGATGTCTCCATCTACCTTATCAGATTTACCTGTTACAGGTAAACCCAGGTAAACAAGTAACAAACACTTTGTTAGAAGTATTGAGGATTGTGTGACTTCATAAATCATTAAATACACAAATAAAGAATGAACTGAAATATGATGTAAGATCAGAAAACTATCGCCAACCTTTTTAACTTCATCTGTGTGAAAACGTGTGTATCCATTGTGTATAGAGTTAAACAGCAGTCAATCTTATAATAACATTCTATAGAGGAATCAGAACAATGTCTGCATGTTCTGCATAAAAAGTACGACATAGTGAAGTAATGATTCATTTTGTACCTGAAGCTGGTGTATGTAGATACAACAGAAGGTGTGTATACCTGTCCTACCTGTAATCAGGTTGATCTGGTGTCACATCACTGCCCAACATAATTTTTTGACCTTTTTCTGCACCTTCCAAGGGTATACAGATTGCATGGCACTTAGACGTTTTATAAGTCATTTGATATCAATGATGATACTTTGGTACTGTAACAGAGGGCAGGATTGATTAAATTTACATCTCTGCCTCTGCTATAAATCGAACCCAGGACCTCTGGATTACTAGTGCTCAACTGATCGATCTGAAGAGAAGTTCTCTGGTAGTAAATTGCGGAAGGTATTTACCAAGCAATAAACTACAACAATATTTACCAAGGTTACCAAAGTAATACACTACTACAATATTTACCAAGGTTACCATGGTAACACTACTACAATATTTACCAAGGTATCCATGGTAACACTACTACAATATTTACCAAGGTATCCATGGTAACACTACTACAATATTTACCAAGGTATCCATGGTAACACTACTACAATATTTACCAATATTTACCACGGTAACACACTTCTACAATATTTACCAAGGTTACCACGGTAGTATATATTACTACAATTTTTACCAATTGCAACCTTTTATATTATAGTCTTGGATTGAAGAAAACAAATTGAATACAATGGTTTTCTGATGCTTCTGGGACTTTTTTTTGACAGTTTCAATAAAAGATTTACCAGTTAAAAGTTAAAAAAAATATATATATAAATTGAAAAATCTTATCAACTGTTGTTGGTTGAGGCATTCAAATGGTCTTAATGTAGAAAGGTACCAGAGTACTGTGGAAACATCTTTGGTTGGAACCCTAAACAATTTGATGTCCTATATGGGAATAATACCCAAGATGTTGTAGTGAAATGGGAGTAGCACTGCATGTCATGTCTTTAGCCATGTTTTGACATTACAGGGTATATGTATCATGATTTCTTACTTGCTGTGAATTGAGATTTGTGAATGATGTGGTAATATTTGACTCTTTCCTTACAGTTCCTATTCAGCACGGACCGTTGTACTACAGCGTGGACCCGAGGGATATGGATTTGTACTACGGGGCGCAAAGTGTGAGTACCTCACTAAGAACGTGATATGTTGTGTTTTATAGGACTGGGAGGTGTGTACTCGAGGGTAGCTAGAGGGCAGGGTTCGTGTTGACGGGTAGATTGTGACTATGAATTATAAGGTTTTTTACTCAGTTCATGATCAGTTAATTTTAGTTGGATTTCTTTTTGACAGCTTGAATGACAATCACTAAAGACATTATTAGATAATGTTGTGTTGAGTTATGTCAGACAGGGATTTGTAGTTTTAGCGGGTTATATCGTGTGATAGATTGAAGTCCTGTTAATTTGGTATTAGGAATATTTTATTATTCCAAGGTTAGTAAAATTTTAATGTGTAGAGTCATCTGTTCAGATTTATTTTGAGTATTAAATCAACCTAGATTTGAGAAATATTGTATAATTGATTTAAAATGAGAGGAATCCTAATGCCATGGTAGACAGATAGATATTGATGTCGCCAGATCACGATGGCATTATGACCCTACTTCAGATAACACCACATTTCCTCCAACACTCGAAAACCTGCGATAAATGTTGGTACGTCATATGTACCTACCAACTGATAATAAACTATGTCGTATCTATACATACCAGCTTTTAAATGAGAGGACATTCTGAATTCACTTTCCTGATTTGAAAATTACCAGAACGCTACCTTTCCAACAGGTCTTTGTTGATGGTGGTAATCACCTCAGGTTAATTATTCATATACCACATAGTAATAAGAAATTCATTGGTAGAATAAAGATCATGTGACCATCCAGATTGTAGATTATTTAGCTAAATTTAGTGACGTGTACCTTGTGTAGCGGTTAGTTGAGGTTGCAAGGTCTAGATCGTACTTTTCGTTAAGTTTAGTGACGTGTACCTTGTGTAGCGGTTAGTTGAGGTTGCGATGTCTAGATCATACTTTTCGTTAAGTTTAGTGACATGTACCTTGTCTAGGTCGTACTTTTTCTCTACATTCGGTGACATTAAGACCTACTTGTGACCCTTGGGAGGCAAAGATTGGCGATTTATGGTGCCCTTTGCATTGATATGAAATCTGTTTTGAGAAGTTGAATTTTGTTGAATGAGTTTTTGAGTTGGTTGTTACAACTTTAGGGTCAGTGAAGGAGTTGGCCTCTGTTCAGATGTTTATAGTCAAGATATCAGCTTGTTTGCCCTGGCCAGGTAAAAGTCATCAAGAAATTTTACACATCAGTAAGTCCGCCATGAAAACCACAAAGTGTTAGAAAAACATGAGAGGAATGACTTTTCTGTCACCCAAGTTTATTGAAGATTAGAGTTTTTGTTGACAATACACCTGAGGATTGGTATGCCCTCCTCCTCCCCATGTATTTAACAGCAGGTAAAAACTCTGGTTAGCTTAATTGACTACCTCTGCACCAGATTTAGCTAAGACTGTAGACATCTACCTGTACAGAAATTCTATGATTTGCCGAGATACACTGTGCCATTAGTAAAGTTTCTGTAAGAGATTTTTGATGAAGTTTAAACTGTATAGTGTTTGACCTGTGTGGATTGTTGGCCTATTATGAGGGACAGTGTTACCTTGTGTCAACTTACCTGGATCAGGGAAGGCACACAAACATTTGATTTATTTGAAATTACATGGATAAATCAAGAGCCTGGGGGATTTAGCGAGAAAAATTGACCTGGACATGTACCTATCTCACACCTGCCTGGGAAGCTTTGTCTATCTGTTACTTCCCAATGTAAAACATGATCTATTTTTACATGAAGACTTTACAACTCTCCTTTTATTTTGAACCATTCTCCCTTTTGTGTTGGTCGTCAACACAGATTTCTAACTTCAGTTTCCCTTGTATATAAGGTTATATTCTTGGTATATGATCAGAGTCCCTCAAAATGTTGCCTTCCATGCCGTTAGTACACCGAGATAGGTAAAGGTTAGGCCAAGTAACAAACCTCATACAGAAAATAGTATCAAATTAAAAATGACTTTAATGTCAAATACTACAGGTCTCGGTATGAAGTTGGAAGTTCATATAAATCTTCTCATGTCCTGATCCCAAAATAACTATCCTGTCTTTATGTACACGTTGTATGTGTTATAGGTAACTGTGGATATGTAACCTATAGCATGAACATTCAGTGTGGCGTGGGTACTAACAGGGTGACCATGCAGGTGTATAGGTGTACTGTGTATCCTAGATCAATACTATAGATCTAATCAATAGGTCAAAGGTCATCATTATTGTAGGTAATCTGGTACTGTGATAAACCCAGGTGACTACATAGACCTCTCTAATGGGTGAAACAGACTCATGGTTAGATATGAATTTTATATCTTTTATACACAGATTAATAATCAGATTGATAATTTAACATTTCACAGGTAAAAAAATAGCGAGGGGGTGTTATTACCGAACATTTCATCTGTGAAATAACACAGTGAAGGGTTGATATTACCAAACATTTCACAGGTGAAAAAATAGCGAGGGGGTATTATTACCGAACATTTCATCTGTGAAATAACACAGGGAAGGGTTGATAGTACCAAACATTTCACAGGTAAAAAAATAGCAAGGGGGTATTATTACCGAACATGTCATCTGTGAAATAACACAGTGAAGGGTTGATATAATTACCAAACATTTCACAGGTAAATAACATTCACACCAAGGTTAGTCCCTACTGACGATGATACATTATGGTATGTAAGATGTCTCAAGGTATGAACAGCTGTTTTCTGTAAAGGGAACGTTACATCACAAAACTATAATTCAGCCTCCCTCAAGTTTTACAGTATATGCTCAATGTGAAATCACAGTTAACCTAATCTACCCCATACAGCTGCAATAGAATAAATCAAATAAAGTCAAGCTGGGTCCATTATAGAAATTCAGTGGTTGGGTATGAATTCAAGGAAGATGTCAAGCTGTTGCCACTGTTAAGACATATGTCAGTATCACATCAGTGAAATCAATTCTGTTTGAGACTGCTGGCTTTGTTTAATCATTGACTGGCGTTAAGATTTACACATATTTCCCCCTGAAGCGCAAATTTGTGATACGTACTGGGCATGTGGTGGTGGATATGACATGGCCTGTAAGCGGAAAATAATGAAATGTTTTCGATGGAAAAGATCTAAAAATCGGGAGCACACAGATATTGGACATTTCTGGCTGAATGAACTGCGTAGGTATATTTTGAGATCTATGGTAGTGATAGAGTGATCTCCCTTTCTTATGGTCGCTCAGGTCATTCTTTCATGTTGTTGGGTTTTATATTGAAAATGATCAGGATTCTTTAACTTAACATTAATTAATGGGAGGTTAAGTGGTTTTCCGGTAATTATCTTACTGTTATGGCTACAGCAAATTATCAGTCCACAGAAGTCATATTTATGGTCTACAGATTGTAGTTATTTATAGTGCATCTGAATAATCAAATGTGATTGGTCCATTTAAGTGTCCTTTAGGGTGACATCCATTTGCTGTCATTGGTCAATAAATAGCTTGTCCTGAGCCCAACAGTTTGATATCTACACAGATATTTGTATGATACTTGTCAGCTGTGTATACCTGGTCCAGTATGGAGATGGAGGACACCATCTCATTAATTCCTCATCAACAGTCAGGACCCGGCTTCCTATAATCCACTTAGCTATTGAATTTTAAGATGAGTCATTTTCTAACATTGATGAGATGGATGTTATTGGAAACCTTGACAGCAGTGAAGAAACTGGTTTGAAGGTTCGGTTACCTTAGCAACAGTAAAATATGTTGATGATAAGGTATGGGGTGTCAGAATACAATGGTATGAACAGCTGTCACCAAGTGTGGAGAAATACTGTTAGGATTAGTGCTGGCACCACTTAGTTTGGATATATATAGACACTAGGAAGGAATCTCCTACTTTTATTTACAAAAAAACCCCAAAGACTTCCTTTGATAATTGTCCATTAAAAACCATAGAAGCATGTGCAAGATTTTAGAGGAATATTTTGTTCCACTGCTAGATATTCTGTGTATCTGGTACTTACACACCTCCAACCAAACTCTGGCTATATCTATACCAGAGAGAGGTGTAGGGATATTTCTGTGTATCTGGTACTAACACAGCTCCAACCAAACTCTGGCTATATCTATACCAGAGAGAGGTGTAGGGATATTTCTGGGTATCTGGTACTTACACAGGTCCAACCAAACTCTGGCTATATCTATACCAGAGAGAGGTGTAGGGATATTTCTGTGTATCTGGTACTAACACTACCAGGTAGGAGGATAAATGGCGATGGATTAAAGATCACCCAGTAGGTGTTACATTGCTTTATTGGTGATTAGGATGATTAGAAGGAATGTCTGAATCTGCATGAGGGGCCATTTGTCAGATAGGGGTCATAATGAAGGAGGTATATTACTGTCAAATGACTGAGTGGGGACATAGTTGGCCCCGTACAGGAATCCCTGGTCATCACTGTGACTCCTCAAAGCTCAACCAACGATACATAGATAGCAATAGATCACCGAGAAGGATGGAACACCCTAGATAGCAATAGATCACCTAGAAGGATGGAACACCCTGATGTATATACTTTTTTTTTACTCTATTGTATCTTAATTGTCTCAAATTTTATTGAAAGTTGTACCATCCTTTAACCCACTCTGACCATAATATCAACTTAACTTGATATTGGAATATTACTGAGATAAATAGTAATACATTACGTATAGTACTGAGATAAATAGTAATACATTACGTATAGTACTGGGATAAATGTTAATACATTACGTATAGTACTGAGATAAATGTTAATACATTACGTATAGTACTGGGATAAATAGTAATACATTACGTATAGTACTGGGATAAATAGTGATACATTCTAATTACATATAGTACTGGGATAAATGGTAATACATTACGTATAGTACTGAGATAAATGGTAATACATTACGTATAGTACTGGGATAAATAGTAATACATTACGTATAGTACTGGGATAAATAGTAATACATTACGTATAGTACTGAGATAAATGGTTATACATTACGTATAGTACTGGGATAAATAGTAATACATTACGTATAGTACTGAGATAAATAGTAATACATTACGTATAGTACTGAGATAAATAGTAATACATTATGTATAGTACTGAGATAAATAGTAATACATTACGTATAGTACTGAGATAAATAGTAATACATTATGTATAGTACTGAGATAAATAGTAATACATTACGTATAGTACTGTGATAAATAGTAATACATTATGTATAGTACTGAGATAAATGGTAATACATTACCTATAGTACTGTGATAAATGGTAATACATTACGTATGGTACTGTGATAAATGGTAATACATTACGTATGGTACTGATATAAATAGTAATACATTACGTATAGTACTGAGATAAATAGTAATACATTAAGTATAGTACTGAGATAAATAGTAATACATTACGTATAGTACTGAGATAAATAGTAATACATTACGTATAGTACTGAGATAAATAGTAATACATTAAGTATAGTACTGAGATAAATAGTGATACATTACATATAGTACTGAGATAAATAGTGATACATTACGTATAGTACTGAGATAAACGTTTAAACCTTACATGTAATATTGGGATAAAAATCTATTTAGTGTGTCAGACAGACAGCTTTACGATTGATCAGACCTAAGTCGGATGTTAATGGACGAGTTGACATGTTAAGTAGCTGTCCATGTCGTGTCCAGTCACTGTCCAGTCACTGTCCAGCATGTGTCTGTGTACTATATAAAACTCACACCCAGTGTTACAGTTAAGTGTTTTTCATATCAGGTAAAAAAAAACCTACTTGAAAAGTTACAAACTTTAACACCATGGAGACGTTTAGTATGATATGGCTCTAACATTTCATCATCAACACCAGACTCACCAAATCTCCACCGTCTAACCTTTCATCATCAACACCAGACTCACCAAATCTCCACCGTCTAACCTTTCATCATCAACACCAGACTCACCAAATCTCCACCGTCTAACCTTTCATCATCTACACCAGACTCACCAAATCTCCACCGTCTAACCTTTCATCATCAACACCAGACTCACCAAATCTCCACCGTCTAACCTTTCATCATCAACACCAGACTCACCAAATCTCCACCGTCTAACCTTTCATCATCAACACCAGACTCACCAAACCTCCACCGTCTAACCTTTCATCATCTACACCAGACTCACCAAATCTCCACCGTCTAACCTTTCATCATCAACACCAGACTCACCAAATCTCCACCGTCTAACCTTTCATCATCAACACCAGACTCACCAAATCTCCACCGTCTAACCTTTCATCATCTACACCGGACTCACCAAATCTCCACCGTCTAACCTTTCATCATACACCAGACTCACCAAATCTCCACCGTCTAACCTTTCATCATCAACACCAGACTCACCAAACCTCCACCGTCTAACCTTTCATCATCTACACCAGACTCACCAAACCTCCACCGTCTAACCTTTCATCATCTACACCAGACTCGCCAAATCTCCACCGTGCACTGCTTACTTTCCAATACCTTCAGTCAATGTTTTTTCAAGAGATAATTTATGTTGAAAAAACAAATTCTAGAGCAAAGAACAGCTTGTTTCAGGGCATGTGAGATTATTCAGGTGATCTCAAACAATTGGCCTACTTTTATTCTATGAGGTTCAAAGTGTCATGTAAGAAAGCAAGCAAAAATAAAGTTAAATTAGCTGTAGGGTACAAGTCAAGTCAGGTGGATTGATTCCTTTGTGGTACTGTACATTCATAACTGATAGAAAAACAAAAAAGTTACCGGTGTGAATGTTGTAATGAGGGTTATGTTTGGAATGTTGTTTATTGATCGGTGTTAGAACAAGGTTGGCGATGACCTCTAACAAAGAAGTGTGGAGGATTTTACATTCTTTCACTAAATACAAATATATTCCTTTTATATGTTATGTACTAATAGGCTGCTACATCAGACATACAGCCATTATCAGTTGAGATTGGTCAGGGTTCACTGGAACACAGTGAAATTCCACTCCCATACTACCAATCTCTGGTTTTCATTGCTGTATAAAGTAGTTTTTGTTTGTACCTTTGGATGACTTGAATAACCGAACATTTCTTTCCCTATTGATAATAATGATTGAGTGTATGGAGAAGGTTTTATGCTATAGGAACTACAGCAGATGTTGTACACGAATGACACCCCACACCAAAGGACTGTCAAGGCTGATATATAATCCTAATGATATATTTAAGCAGTGTTGACCCAATCAAAGCGATATTAATCCTGAAAATTGAGAACAAATTCCACGGAGTTATGAACAGAAAATTGAATTTAAACGTAATTATACACCGAGTCTGACTTGCGACTGAAAGCTAACTTGGTTTTAGTCATGGAGTGTCTAGAATGCCTGATATGGACTTCACAGGTGAAGGAATTTTGAAACAGCTATTATATGTTCCTGTTTCTTCATGTTCAGAAAGCCAGGTCTTGTGATGATGAATAGCCTCGTGTCGATTATAGTAACTAGTACTCCATTAAAAGTTTACAGTAACTGAAAGTGCCTGTCATGGAGTTTTTGTGATAATTAAATTGATCTTCGAGAGTTTCCCTGCAGTCGGTTGCTGTTTTCATAGACAGGTATTTCTATGAAATTGGTGGCTGTAATTCAGGGAAGGTTTTGTGGAAATACTGGCTGTCCTCAAAGAGAAGTTCTACCTTTATCAGGGAGAGGTGAACTTGTGGAGTTGAACAGGTTTTACAGGGAGAGGTGAAATTGTGGAGTTGAAGAGGTTTTTGTGTTGGTGGCTTTCTCTAGAATAGAGGGCCTGTAGAAAGTAACAGTGACATTGGTCAGGATGGGAAATGTTGTAAAATCGGGAAGAACTGTCAGCTACTCTGCTAGACATACAACATCAGCTGGAACTAATGGTGATAACACAACACCAGACAGAAATGTTCTTAAAACCTGGAAAAGGAGCATAAATAAAGGATTCCTCACAAAGAAGGAGAAGAAATCTCTGGAATCTGGTAAAACAAAAAATATCAGTTGACAATAACTATTGAAATGATCATGCATGTCCATTACTAGAATTATATGTACTAAATTTATCTTGTCTTTACAGCCCAGACAAATGCCACTGGAGAGCTGGACTTTTGTCCGACAGCGGAATTCCCTGCCCTTCAGTACCTGGACAGTGTTGACCCAGGAAGTAGATCTGACAGAGCCGGACTCAAGTCAGGAGACTTCCTATTGGAAGTAAGTTTTCTCTCCTTCTTTTAAAGTATTATTCTTTATCTCACTCACTGTCTTCAGCTATTATCGTCAAGGTAATTAAGCGTCTTATTTGCAGTTTACTTTATAATATTTTGATATTAAATTTATCTTGACTTTCTGCCAGTATTTGATTTGAATTGCTCTTTAGAGTCCTGTTTATATTATTTATATACACAAGTAATTTGTCTTTCCCTCTCGTATCCCTTTGATATCTACAACAATTATCAGCTGTTTGGAATGTTTATATTAAATGTTTATCAGATATATTGTCCTGGGACAGCTTCTGCTGTGATGAATGGTCCCTGCTTTGATACTCTGTGGTGATGACAGGCTAAATGTTGTGAACTAATTAGTGTTAATTATTTCAAAGGGAGACAACTGTAGTAATATTTAAAGGGAGATAACTGTAGTAATATTTAAAGGGAGATAACTGTAGTAATATTTAAAGGGAGATAACTGTAGTTATATTTAAAGGGAGGTCACTTATGACACTACAATGTGTAATGTATCATTACATCAAGGCAGTATATGCTGATGATATAATAAAATGTGTATATAACGATATCACAATATCACGTGACTCCCGATCATGACAAACATACGGATCATGAGAAATTGACCTGATACTGTTTGATAAAATAGTTTCTGGAAACAGAAGGAAGATTTCATTCTTTGAATAGGGGATAGGTAGATGACCTACATATCTGTGTGTTGATCCTACCTATGTAGTGTAAGTAAAGGTATGTGGTCATGTGATCCTGCTATCTATAGATAACTCAGGGTCGCGGGGTCAACCTGGCACAGGCTTGTCGAGCTTTTACCCATGTATAATATTAAAGTCTGGCACAGGCTTGTCGAGCTTTTACACATGTATAATATTAAAGTCAATTAAGTCAAGGTTTTTAGCTTTCCACATCCCAAACACTTACCTAAACAGCACAATAAAGGAGTCCATGAAACATTATTTTGATAGTTACTAACTGGAGATCAAACGTTAAAAAATAACTGTCTGTGTGTATGATAACAATCAACTTAGGCTGCTGTTATGGATCTAGATAATTGTTAGAGCTAACAAATAGCTGCTATCAAGTTAAAAAGGTTCAAGAGAAGGGAAAAAATCGCTGCATTCATTAATTAAAAAAAACTGTTGTTTAGCTTGGGTTGAAGCCAGCTGTGATTTGCTAACATGAATCACGAACCGTCGATAGGTGTACAAGGTCACAATTGTGTTTACTTTAGAGGCGTAGGCTTCTGTGTGTTATCAGGATCGCCAAATTTTGATTTATACTGATATTAGTTATAAACAATGGGTGATATTCCATGACTTGAGCATAACCATTGGTTCTACTTATCAACTGTGGCATTAGATGCATAATGGAGCAAGTCTGAGTTCTACAGTATAATAATTTTAAAGGAATTAATTAAGTCAATGGAGTAAACATTTTCAGTGGATATTCTCAGTATAGTAAAATATATATCTTCATAAATCAATATACTACATTAAAATTACATTGTTGAATTATGTATTCCAGACAGTTACTCTGGTATAGCTCTATATTACATTATGTAGAGTTTGTTATCTGACAGATACCATTAATAGGATTGTACACATATCTGTATACCATTGGTATCATGCCGGAGTTTGTGTCTTCACTAGTCCAATGAATTTTGATATCCAGTGAACATGATCCATGTTAATTATGTCCCAGTTATTCTGTTAGGGAGATAGGTATACAACTTTATTGTTTAATCTCATGAATAATACAAATTAGATACGATTGCCTCAGACATATGATAGAAGAAACCTCGGAAAGGTGGTTACAGTGTAGAAGGTTGTTCGTTGTAAAGATGGCAAACTATTTGATGTACTCAAAAGTTAGTAATAGGATCTAAGATATTTCTTCACCAAAACATTGTCCATTTTAATTAAAATCACTATACAATGTGTAATGCAAAAAAATGCATGAAACTTTATATAACCTTGAATGTTATGAGAAAAATGTGAATTTCATCTGTTAAAAATCGGTAGGTAATTATTATCGGTACAACAAAAATTTAAATTTAAACATCTCCAACATTCATTTGAACTCGAACTGACCCGATAGCTGCACGTGCACATCTGGGACGTATGAGGCAAAATGTCATCAACAGCTAGGAGGCAGTGGTCGTATAGGCAATATAGAGCACCAACAGCTAGGAGGCAGTGGTCGTACAGGCAATATAGAGCACCAACAGCTAGGAGGCAGTGGTCGTACAGGCAATATAGAGCACCAACAGCTAGGAGGCAGTGGTCGTACAGGCAATATAGAGCACCAACAGCTAGGAGGCAGTGGTCGTACAGGCAATATAGAGCACCAACAGCTAGGAGGCAGTGGTCGTACAGGCAATATAGAGCACCAACAGCTAGGAGGCAGTGGTCGTACAGGCAATATAGAGCACCAACAGCTAGGAGGCAGTGGTCGTACAGGCAATATAGAGCACCAACAGCTAGGAGGCAGTGGTCGTACAGGCAATATAGAGCACCAACAGCTAGGAGGCAGTGGTCGTACAGGCAATATAGAGCACCAACAGCTAGGAGGCAGTGGTCGTACAGGCAATATAGAGCACCAACAGCTAGGAGGCAGTGGTCGTACAGGCAATATAGAGCACCAACAGCTAGGAGGCAGTGGTCGTACAGGCAATATAGAGCACCAACAGCTAGGAGGCAGTGGTCGTACAGGCAATATAGAGCACCAACAGCTAGGAGGCAGTGGTCGTACAGGCAATATAGAGCACCAACAGCTAGGAGGCAGTGGTCGTACAGGCAATATAGAGCACCAACAGCTAGGAGGCAGTGGTCGTACAGGCAATATAGAGCACCAACAGCTAGGAGGCAGTGGTCATACAGGCAATATAGAGCACCAACAGCTAGGAGGCAGTGGTCGTACAGGCAATATAGAGCACCAACAGCTAGGAGGCAGTGGTCGTACAGGCAATATAGAGCACCAACAGCTATGAGACAGTGGTCGTACAGGCAATATAGAGCACCAACAGCTAGGAGGCAGTGGTCGTACAGGCAATATAGAGCACCAACAGCTATGAGACAGTGGTCGTACAGGCAATATAGAGCATCAACAGCTAGGAGGCAGTGGTCCTATAGGCAATATAGAGCACCAACAGCTAGGAGGCAGTGGTCGTACAGGCAATATAGAGCACCAACAGCTAGGAGGCAGTGGTCGTACAGGCAATATAGAGCACCAACAGCTATGAGACAGTGGTCGTACAGGCAATATAGAGCACCAACAGCTAGGAGGCAGTGGTCGTACAGGCAATATAGAGCACCAACAGCTATGAGACAGTGGTCGTACAGGCAATATAGAGCACCAACAGCTAGGAGGCAGTGGTCGTACAGGCAATATAGAGCACCAACAGCTAGGAGGCAGTGGTCGTACAGGCAATATAGAGCACCAACAGCTAGGAGGCAGTGGTCATACAGGCAATATAGAGCACCAACAGCTAGGAGGCAGTGGTCGTATAGGCAATATAGAGCACCAACAGCTAGGAGGCAGTGGTCCTATAGGCAATATAGAGCACCAACAGCTAGGAGGCAGTGGTCATACAGGCAATATAGAGCACCAACAGCTAGGAGGCAGTGGTCGTACAGGCAATATAGAGCACCAACAGCTAGGAGGCAGTGGTCGTACAGGCAATATAGAGCACCAACAGCTAGGAGGCAGTGGTCGTACAGGCAATATAGAGCACCAACAGCTAGGAGGCAGTGGTCGTACAGGCAATATAGAGCACCAACAGCTAGGAGGCAGTGGTCGTACAGGCAATATAGAGCACCAACAGCTATGAGACAGTGGTCGTACAGGCAATATAGAGCACCAACAGCTATGAGACAGTGGTCGTACAGGCAATATAGAGCACCAACAGCTAGGAGGCAGTGGTCGTACAGGCAATATAGAGCACCAACAGCTATGAGACAGTGGTCGTACAGGCAATATAGAGCACCAACAGCTAGGAGGCAGTGGTCGTACAGGCAATATAGAGCACCAACAGCTAGGAGGCAGTGGTCGTACAGGCAATATAGAGCACCAACAGCTAGGAGACAGTGGTCCTATAGGCAATATAGAGCACCAACAGCTAGGAGGCAGTGGTCCTATAGGCAATATAGAGCACCAACAGCTAGGAGGCAGTGGTCGTACAGGCAATATAGAGCACCAACAGCTAGGAGGCAGTGGTCGTACAGGCAATATAGAGCACCAACAGCTAGGAGGCAGTGGTCGTACAGGCAATATAGAGCACCAACAGCTAGGAGGCAGTGGTCGTACAGGCAATATAGAGCACCAACAGCTAGGAGGCAGTGGTCGTACAGGCAATATAGAGCACCAACAGCTAGGAGGCAGTGGTCGTACAGGCAATATAGAGCACCAACAGCTAGGAGGCAGTGGTCGTACAGGCAATATAGAGCACCAACAGCTAGGAGGCAGTGGTCGTACAGGCAATATAGAGCACCAACAGCTAGGAGGCAGTGGTCGTACAGGCAATATAGAGCACCAACAGCTAGGAGGCAGTGGTCGTACAGGCAATATAGAGCACCAACAGCTAGGAGGCAGTGGTCGTACAGCCAATATAGAGCACCAACAGCTAGGAGGCAGTGGTCGTACAGGCAATATAGAGCACCAACAGCTAGGAGGCAGTGGTCGTACAGGCAATATAGAGCACCAACAGCTAGGAGGCAGTGGTCGTACAGGCAATATAGAGCACCAACAGCTAGGAGGCAGTGGTCGTACAGGCAATATAGAGCACCAACAGCTAGGAGGCAGTGGTCGTACAGGCAATATAGAGCACCAACAGCTAGGAGGCAGTGGTCGTACAGGCAATATAGAGCACCAACAGCTAGGAGGCAGTGGTCGTACAGGCAATATAGAGCACCAACAGCTAGGAGGCAGTGGTCGTACAGGCAATATAGAGCACCAACAGCTAGGAGGCAGTGGTCGTACAGGCAATATAGAGCACCAACAGCTAGGAGGCAGTGGTCGTACAGCCAATATAGAGCACCAACAGCTAGGAGGCAGTGGTCGTACAGGCAATATAGAGCACCAACAGCTAGGAGGCAGTGGTCGTACAGGCAATATAGAGCACCAACAGCTAGGAGGCAGTGGTCGTACAGGCAATATAGAGCACCAACAGCTAGGAGGCAGTGGTCGTACAGGCAATATAGAGCACCAACAGCTAGGAGGCAGTGGTCGTACAGGCAATATAGAGCACCAACAGCTAGGAGGCAGTGGTCGTACAGCCAATATAGAGCACCAACAGCTAGGAGGCAGTGGTCGTACAGGCAATATAGAGCACCAACAGCTAGGAGGCAGTGGTCGTACAGGCAATATAGAGCACCAACAGCTAGGAGGCAGTGGTCGTACAGCCAATATAGAGCACCAAACTAGATTTTGTGGTAAAGCTCCAACTCTGATTTTCCATCTAAATATTTTTGACACTAACAGTAACAATGCAGTAAAACAATTGTATAAAGGATATGTGTTGAAACCATATTTGAGAAATCAAAATATCAGGATCACCTAGGTATCACTGACTCAGAAATGACCAAACACAGTAACTTGTGTATTCATCAGAATCACCTAGGTATCACTGACTCAGAAATGACCAAAGTAACTTATGTATTCATCAGAATCACCTAGGTATCACTGACTCAGAAATGACCAAACACAGTAACTTATGTATTCATCAGGATCACCTAGGTACAAAAAAATGTATCACTGACTCAGAAATGACCACAGTAACTTATGTATTCATCAGGATCACCTAGGTATCACTGACTCAGAAATGACCAAAGTAACTTATGTATTCATCAGTTGGAGATTTTAGCAGATAATTATTTTTTATGACCAATCATGTCAAATGTGAAACATGAAAATGTTACAAATATGATCAGTGCTTGTGAAACGATGGATAAAGCACATTTTAGTGTAAATTACAGACAGTGTCACCTCTGAGTTTATGCATGTCTAGATTAGCAATTCTAGGTCAGTGCTTTTATTAATTAGCTTCAATTTTCATTTGGCTGAAAACTTTTGTCAGTACCTCATGAATTACGATAATTTCAGTGAAAAATGAATTACTGTGTGGTATATTTTTATTCCACTGTATAGACCAGGATCAACCAATATTACCATATATACCACCACTGTATAGACCAGGATCAACCAATACTACTATATATATACCTCCATTGTATAGACCAGGATCAACCAATATTACCATATATATATATACCACCACTGTATAGACCAGGATCAACCAATATTACCATATATATACCTCCACTGTATAGACCAGGATCAACCAATATTATCATATATATATACCACCACTGTATAGACCAGGATCAACCAATATTACCACATATATATATACCACCACTGTATAGACCAGGATCAACCAATATTACCATATATATATACCACCACTGGCACTGTATAGACCAGGATCAACCAATATTACCATGTATATACCACCACTGTATAGACCAGAATCAACCAATACTACTATATATATATACCACCACTGTATAGACCAGGATCAACCGATACTACCATATATATATACCACCACTGTATAAACCAGGATCAACCAATACTACCATATATATACCACCACTGTATAGACCAGAATCAACCAATACTACCATATATATACCACCACTGTATAGACCAGAATCAACCAATATTACCATATATATATACCACCACTGTATAGACCAGGATCAACCAATACTACCATATATATATACCACCACTGTATAGACCAGGATCAACCAATATTACCATATATATACCACCACTATATAGACCAGGATCAACCAATACTACCATATATATATACCACCACTGTATAGACCAGAATCAACCAATATTAACATATATATATACCACCACTGTATAGACCAGGATCAACCAATATTACTATATATATACCTCCATTGTATAGACCAGGATCAACCAATATTACCATATATATATACCACCACTGTATAGACCAGGATCAACCAATATTACCATATATATATACCACCACTGTATAGACCAGGATCAACCAATACTAACATATATATACCACCACTGTATAGACCAGGATCAACCAATATTACCATATATATACCACCACTGTATAGACCAGGATCAACCAATATTACCATATATATACCTCCACTGTATAGACCAGGATCAACCAATATTACCATATATATACCACCACTGTATAGACCAGGATCAACCAATATTACCATATATATACCTCCACTGTATAGACCAGGATCAACCAATACTACCATATATATACCACCACTATATAGACCAGGATCAACCAATACTACCATATATATACCACCATTGTATAGACCAGGATCAACCAATATTACCATATATATATACCACCACTGTATAGACCAGGATCAACCAATATTACCATGTATATACCACCACTGTATAGACCAGAATCAACCAATACTACTATATATATATACCACCACTGTATAGACCAGGATCAACCGATACTACCATATATATATACCACCACTGTATAAACCAGGATCAACCAATACTACCATATATATACCACCACTGTATAGACCAGAATCAACCAATACTACCATATATATACCACCACTGTATAGACCAGAATCAACCAATATTACCATATATATATACCACCACTGTATAGACCAGGATCAACCAATACTACCATATATATATACCACCACTGTATAGACCAGGATCAACCAATATTACCATATATATATACCACCACTATATAGACCAGGATCAACCAATACTACCATATATATATACCACCACTGTATAGACCAGAATCAACCAATATTAACATATATATATACCACCACTGTATAGACCAGGATCAACCAATATTACTATATATATACCTCCATTGTATAGACCAGGATCAACCAATATTACCATATATATATACCACCACTGTATAGACCAGGATCAACCAATATTACCATATATATATACCACCACTGTATAGACCAGGATCAACCAATACTAACATATATATACCACCACTGTATAGACCAGGATCAACCAATATTACCATATATATACCACCACTGTATAGACCAGGATCAACCAATATTACCATATATATACCTCCACTGTATAGACCAGGATCAACCAATATTACCATATATATACCACCACTGTATAGACCAGGATCAACCAATATTACCATATATATACCTCCACTGTATAGACCAGGATCAACCAATACTACCATATATATACCACCACTATATAGACCAGGATCAACCAATACTACCATATATATACCACCATTGTATAGACCAGGATCAACCAATATTACCATATATATATACCACCACTGTATAGACCAGGATCAACCAATATTACCATATATATATACCACCACTGTATAGACCAGGATCAACCAATATTACCATATATATATATACCACCACTGTATAGACCAGGATCAACCAATATTATCATATATATATACCACCACTGTATAGACCAGGATCAACCAATATTACCATATATATACCACCACTGTATAGACCAGGATCAACCAATACTACCATATATATATACCACCACTGTATAGACCAGAATCAACCAATACTACCATATATATATACCACCACTGTATAGACCAGAATCAACCAATATTACCATATATATACCTCCACTGTATAGACCAGGATCAACCAATATTACCATATATATATATACCACCACTGTATAGACCAGGATCAACCAATATTACCATATATATATACCACCACTGTATAGACCAGGATCAACCAATATTACCATATATATACCTCCACTGTATAGACCAGGATCAACCAATATTACCATATATATATATACCACCACTGTATAGACCAGGATCAACCAATATTACCATATATATATATACCACCACTGTATAGACCAGGATCAACCAATATTACAATATACCACCACTGTATAGACCAGGATCAACCAATACTACCATTTATATATACCACCACTGTATAGACCAGAATCAACCAATACTACCATATATATATACCACCACTGTATAGACCAGAATCAACCAATATTACCATATATATACCTCCACTGTATAGACCAGGATCAACCAATATTACCATATATATACCTCCACTGTATAGACCAGGATCAACCAATATTACCATATATATATACCTCCACTGTATAGACCAGGATCAACCAATATTACCATATATATACCTCCACTGTATAGACCAGGATCAACCAATATTACCATATATATATATACCACCACTGTATAGACCAGGATCAACCAATATTACCATATATATACCTCCACTGTATAGACCAGGATCAACCAATATTACCATATATATACCTCCACTGTATAGACCAGGATCAACCAATATTACCATATATATACCTCCACTGTATAGACCAGGATCAACCAATATTACCATATATATATACCTCCACTGTATAGACCAGGATCAACCAATACTACCATATATATACCACCACTGTATAGACCAGGATCAACCAATATTACCATATAAATTCTGTACTTGATTTTTCCTGAGGACATAGCTTCTCATCACTGACTCTACTTCTATTAACCAAGTCCTTTGATGTTTCAGATCAATGGGGAGAATGTGGTGCGAGCTTCACACGATCGAGTGGTACAGCTGATTCGCCAGGCCGGCGATACTCTGGCCATGAAAGTGGTCACAGTACAACGACCCGAGACAGCTGACCAGTGGCTCCAGCACCAAGATGGCTCAATGACGCTCCCCGTCCGCGGGGGCAAGAAAGCGGGTGGGTACATAGAGTTATATAGGAATGGTATCATTGATACCACTAGTTATCCAGCTGTCCCTTTAGATAGGGAGGGAAACATATCAGGGGAAGATAAGTGATAGTTTAGGAAAGACTACTGCATATATTCCAACCTGCTTATATATGTGTTTAGTTCTATAAGTAAAATCAATAAGGACTGGGAATGTCAGTTCTGTATATTGATTTATAGATAAAACTCAGAATACATTTGGCTGTTTGACAAGTGACAGCGCGCTGATGGGTAAAAACAGAACATGAAATATTCAGAAAGAGGTTTTGTCTTTGTTGGTTTGTTGGACATCCTCGGTGACAGTAGTAGTGTGTAGATATACTATTCTAGTATGTTGTAGTTCCCTGTACCACATTATAACATTGTAGATATACTATTCTGAGTATGTTGTAGTTCCCATACCACATTATATTATTGTAAACTATTTACCATCAGTTGTCATCAGGTCTGAAATCTATGCCTATAACTTTGATAATGTTAGACGAATTGTATCAGACATCGTAATACAATGTGTACGCTTGTTTATACATTTTGATCTGTAATTATCAAACCATTATCATTTGTTATACTTTAATCATATTTACATTGCCATTAACAATTATCCTAGTGTTGATATTTAATCAACTTTTTATCATGATATTTAATCCCCATAGATCTAACGTAATGTAGAATGTATTGTTTGGGTATAGCGATGATAGAAGTATCCCTGGTAGTAAATGTGGTGGACTAGACTGGTGGAGGCCATATTATACCTTATATACACACAAAATTAATTGGAAGTACAAGCTAATTACAATTGATGTTTCTCTGAAACGAGAGTAATTATTGAAATAATTATAAATGGATGTATACAACAAATTACAAGCTGTACCATCCTGTAGAAGTAACGTTGATTTCCGTTTCTTAAGCTGATGAGGCATTTGATATTCTTCAGTGTCTGCAATTAATCATTTATTACATATATGACTGAAAAATAAATCATGATCAGAATAAACAAATTTTAAATAAAAATTTATAAGGTATGATGTAGGTAATTGTGTATCCTGTTACTGTACCTATAGGGTATATGGCCCAGCACGATAGATGCATGTAGTTATAACTAACAGTAAATCTATTTACAGCGCCCCAGCCTCCCCAGCGTAACCCTCACACCTCCATCTCCCTGACCAAGACCCAGGGCAAGCAGATTGCAGAGGGCATGGCGGAACTAGGTAACTAAATAAGCTCATCAGGCAGTCTTTATTTTCAGCCAAAGTCAGGATATGCCTTCATGGTGGTGCCTGTTTTCATTGCACAGGGTGTTCAATCACTTTGTTAATAATGTAACTAACAGTCAGATATAACAATACATTTAGTCACAGACAGTAACTAACAGTCAGATATAACAATACATTTAGTCACAGACAGTAACTAACAGACAGGTATAACAATACATTTAGTCACAGACAGTAACTAACAGTCAGATATAACAATACATTTAGTCAGACAGTAACTAACAGTCAGGTATAACAATACATTTAGTCACAGACAGGTAACTAACAGTCAGATATAACAATACATTTAGTCACAGACAGGTAACTAACAGTCAGATATAACAATACATTTAGTCACAGACAGTAACTAACAGTCAGATATAACAATACATTTAGTCACAGACAGTAACTAACAGTCAGATATAACAATACATTTAGTCACAGACAGGTAACTAACAGTCAGATATAACAATACATTTAGTCACAGACAGGTAACTAACAGTCAGATATAACAATACATTTAGTCACAGACAGTAACTAACAGTCAGATATAACAATACATTTAGTCACAGACAGTAACTAACAGTCAGGTATAACAATACATTTAGTCACAGACAGGTAACTAACAGTCAGGTATAACAATACATTTAGTCACAGACAGTAACTAACAGACAGATATAACAATACATTTAGTCACAGACAGTAACTAACAGTCAGGTATAACAATACATTTAGTCACAGACAGTAACTAACTGTCAGATATAACAATACATTTAGTCACAGACAGTAACTAACAGTCAGATATAACAATACATTTAGTCACAGACAGTAACTAACAGTCAGATATAACAATACATTTAGTCACAGACAGGTAACTAACAGTCAGATATAACAATACATTTAGTCACAGACAGGTAACTAACAGTCAGGTATAACAATACATTTAGTCACAGACAGTAACTAACTGTCAGATATAACAATACATTTAGTCACAGACAGTAACTAACAGTCAGGTATAACAATACATTTAGTCACAGACAGGTAACTAACAGTCAGATATAACAATACATTTAGTCACAGACAGTAACTAACAGTCAGATATAACAATACATTTAGTCACAGACAGGTAACTAACAGTCAGGTATAACAATACATTTAGTCACAGACAGTAACTAACAGTCAGATATAACAATACATTTAGTCACAGACAGGTAACTAACAGTCAGATATAACAATACATTTAGTCACAGACAGTAACTAACAGTCAGATATAACAATACATTTAGTCACAGACAGGTAACTAACAGTCAGATATAACAATACATTTAGTCACAGACAGTAACTAACAGTCAGATATAACAATACATTTAGTCACAGACAGGTAACTAACAGTCAGATATAACAATACATTTAGTCACAGACAGGTAACTAACAGTCAGATATAACAATACATTTAGTCACAGACAGGTAACTAACAGTCAGATATAACAATACATTTAGTCACAGACAGGTAACTAACAGTCAGATATAACAATACATTTAGTCACAGACAGTAACTAACAGTCAGATATAACAATACATTTAGTCACAGACAGGTAACTAACAGTCAGGTATAACAATACATTTAGTCACAGACAGGTAACTAACAGTCAGATATAACAATACATTTAGTCACAGACAGTAACTAACAGTCAGATATAACAATACATTTAGTCACAGACAGGTAACTAACAGTCAGATATAACAATACATTTAGTCAGACAGTAACTAACAGTCAGATATAACAATACATTTAGTCACAGACAGTAACTAACAGTCAGATATAACAATACATTTAGTCACAGACAGTAACTAACAGTCAGATATAACAATACATTTAGTCACAGACAGTAACTAACAGACAGGTATAACAATACATTTAGTCACAGACAGGTAACTAACAGTCAGGTATAACAATACATTTAGTCACAGACAGTAACTAATAGTCAGATATAACAATACATTTAGTCACAGACAGGTAACTAACAGTCAGATATAACAATACATTTAGTCACAGACAGGTAACTAACAGTCAGGTATAACAATACATTTAGTCACAGACAGGTAACTAACAGTCAGGTATAACAATACATTTAGTCACAGACAGTAACTAACAGTCAGATATAACAATACATTTAGTCACAGACAGGTAACTAACAGTCAGATATAACAATACATTTAGTCACAGACAGTAACTAACCGTCAGATATAACAATACATTTAGTCACAGACAGTAACTAACCGTCAGATATAACAATACATTTAGTCACAGACAGGTAATTATTCCTTTGAGGTGTTGTCAGATTCATCATATTTAATTCCTTTTTTTTTTTTTTTTTTTTACATATTTAGGATTCGTAACTATCGCTTAACACATGATAATTTGATCCATCAATAAAATGGTGTGTTTAGATTGCCATTATCATAAATATACAAAATGATGAATTCCGTCCATCGATGTCTGGATCCAGCGTGTATAAATGATACCAGTACATCTGAATCCATAAACACAAGTCAGATAACAAGTAGACAAAAAAGTCTATGCTTTTCTGAGGACTAAACTTTTGTTTTGTCTAATTTAAGAAAATGACACGGAAAAGGCCTCTACAAAGAGAGTGATAAACCGGGGTAAAATTTTGTTTACCAATCTTTGCACGAACCCTTCTCCCACAAAGTAGACCACGCCTCCCATTCCCTTATTTGTATATTTTATTATTTTTCCTTATTTCTTATTTTACATGAGATTGAAACAGGCTCATTTCACTGATGCTAAACATATTCTTTTAAGTAAGATATAAAATGTAATTCGTGTTATTGTTTTGGTAGAGAAATGTTTATAAAGGGGATACATTATAATATTGTGTGATCTGCAGTTCTTGGTGTTATACACTTTTTATTTTGCATTTACTTATTTGTGACACGTTTTATTTTGCTCCCACTTATGTGACACGTTTTATTTTGCTCCCACTTATGTGACACGTTTTATTTGTGGTTTAACAGCTGGAACAAAAAGGAAATCAGTACAAGCACCGCTACCACCTGGTAAAATGTTTCTCCTAGTCACATGATCCGCACACTCAAATCGCCTGCTTGTCATAGACTTTACCTCAAAACAAGCTTGTTGTCCTACAAAAGGCTTTGCCTGCCTCTATACCAGCTTAATGTTTTCCTCTACAAGACACACTGCCAATAGTGTTACTGTCTGACTAGTGTCAGATCACTTATAGAATCTTTCACTCCTTTCCCTTACTCGGCCCCCTGTTATGTAGGTATATATGTTTTGTTGCCTTACTCGGCCCCCTGTTACGTAGGTATAAATGTTTTGTTTCCTTACTCGGCCCCCTGTTATGTAGGTATAAATGTTTTGTTGCCTTACTCGGCCCCCTGTTATGTAGGTATAAATGTTTTGTTGCCTTACTCGGCCCCCTGTTACGTAGGTATAAATGTTTTGTTTCCTTACTCGGCCCCCTGTTATGTAGGTATAAATGTTTTGTTGCCTTACTCGGCCCCCTGTTATGTAGGTATATATGTTTTGTTGCCTTACTCGGCCCCCTGTTATGTAGGTATAAATGTTTTGTTGCCTTACTCGGCCCCCTGTTACGTAGGTATAAATGTTTTGTTTCCTTACTCGGCCCTGTTATGTAGGTATAAATGTTTTGTTGCCTTACTCAGCCCCCTGTTACGTAGGTATAAATGTTTTGTTTCCTTACTCGGCCCCCTGTTATGTAGGTATAAATGTTTTGTTTCCTTACTCGGCCCCCTGTTATGTAGGTATAAATGTTTTGTTGCCTTACTCAGCCCCCTGTTATGTAGGTATAAATGTTTTGTTGCCTTACTCGGCCCCCTGTTATGTAGGTATAAATGTTTTGTTGCCTTACTCGGCCCCCTGTTATGTAGGTATAAATGTTTTGTTGCCTTACTCGGCCCCCTGTTATGTAGGTATAAATGTTTTGCAGAGTTATCCCCCTTAAAGGTAGTTTTTGGAACACTCCCCTCTCCTCTGATTTCATCTTACTGGGTGTATGGATTTTGGTTGGATGAATGTTTGGCATATGGATGTTTTTGGTGAATGAGTTTTATTTATTTTGTCTGCTTTTTTTTTCCACATTTAAGTGGTGATTGGATTTTGATAAAGTAATTTCTTTTAAATATTTTTTTGTTAATCTATCAAATTAGTTTATGCATGCGTTTGAATTGTATATATGTGCGTTGTGTCAAAAGAGAATACTTCATGTATGATATAAAACCATTTGTGTGTATTCAAATTGACTCCAAAGGGTATACCTGTTTTTACCTGATGGAGTAGTATTAAATCTGTCCAAGCTTTCCATGTCTAATCTTTATACAGACACCCCCTGACTGTCTCCACAAGATGTCCAAATAAATAGTCGTTACAAACATCATTCAGAAGGTTCATAGTCTGACCAGGCAAACACCCACTCAGAGGTCCACAAATCACTTCTTTCTACCTAGATATTGGTACACCCACTCAGAGGTCCACAAATCAACTCTTTCTACCTAGATATCAGTTCAATGGCTACACAAGCATATACAAATGTATAATGTTTATACAACACAATCTACACAGTCACATCTACCCCATCTCACAGGTCTCCTATCCCACAGATCCTCAACAACTGTCCTTTCACCATAGCACCCAGTCCAAGGGTTTCGTTTCATATCCACAGATACGTCCCCCCCCCCCACACACACACACATACACAGCATACCTTCTCTGTTAGCCCCACCCCTCAAGATATCTTGTCCCCTTGCCCCACCCCACAACATATCTTCTCCGTTAGCCCCACCCCTCAAGATATTTTGTCCCCTTGCCCCACCCCATATCTTATCTGTTACCCCACCCCACCACCCCACAGCATATCTTATGTATCCATTAGCCCCTCAGGATGTCTTATTTTAAACCCCACAGAATGTCTTTTTACAGGTGTCTTGTCTTGGTACACTACCTGATATTGACCAGCCTCTGCTTATAAGATCCACAAGAGTCTTTCACATTGAATCTATCTCACCTGTCTTAGAAACTGATGTGTTATTGATTATTGGTGTTAGGCTCATTCTACTTACTCCTCAAGGTCACAATGGTTCGATGGTTACAATTAATTCCATATCAAAGTCATGCTATTATTTATAGATGTGCCTGATGTAGATTTATCATTATTAACACTATGTATATGACATTATACAGTTTCCTGTGGAAATGCACATCACATATCTAACAATAGAAGAGTAGAAAACTAACAAAGTATGAAAAGAGAAATCAGCTCTTATGGCATTTTCAGTAGACCTAAACTTACATCAATATCTGATATCATTCTATTTCACAGGGTACTGCATCATTGAATAGCCTGTTTGTGTAGACACGTTTGCTGCATATTCCTTAAAAAGATTTCAACTAAAATCTTTATAATTTAATCCATTTAGTTGATTAGATAGAAAGTACAAAGAAAGTATATGATTTTACAGCCAAAGTGTACAAAGGGCAATAACTCTTCTAAGATATTTGAGATATGTAAAATGACACAAAACTTTCGATAGATTCTGCTAAATATCAATGTATTACTTTTATCCTGCGTAATATGAAATTAATCAAATATGTTTTTATATGGTGGCCAAACATGTTTTAATATGAATTATTTATCCTTCACAGATCAACTGGACAAGGTGTTGGCTGAAAACGACAAACAGGAAGTGATGTCACAGGAACAAAAAACAGCCTCGATACGATCCAGCCACTCGGCCAAACGTGTATCCTGTATAGAACTTGGAGGCTTGGAGAATGGAGGGGTACATTCGTCAGAAAAATACAGGAGTCCGTCGGAAATGAGGATAAAGAAATATCACCAAAAGAAAACTTCAAGTGGGTCTGTGATCAACATGGAAAGGTCGCGTAGTACGTCGGACCTTTTGGATGGCAAACGGAATGAGCCAGTATATGCCACTCCAGTGGCAGTACCAAGTGTGGCTAACAAGCACAAGCGCACTGCCAGTGGTTCTGGGGATGTGGTAGACAAGTATGACTATGATGGTGGAGACAATGTGTCATTAAAGAGTGCTTCTTCTTACGGAGGATCTACAGGAAACCTTAAATCAGCCACAAACGAAAGACCTAAGGCGCCGCCCCCACCCCCTCCAGGAGGGAACAATGTACCAAAACGACAGGCTCCAGCGCCGCCCAAAAACGTGGAGCCCGTACGACCAGCAAAAACAGAACTAGTGACTATCAGTACCAGTAAAAAAGTCTACGCCACAACAACTGAAATAAAATCTAGTCAAGTTGTTGACCAATCAGATCAGTCTAGCTTCAAACCACCAAATCAGGTTAAAGTGACAGAAGAGCCTAAAATCAAAATCAAATCCACAGTGGATGTTACGGCATCACACCAGAGCAATGCTAGTAGTGTGTCTAAACAGTCAGATAGTAGTCACGAGGACATCTCTGAAAAACATTCAGTGTCGTTTGCTGAGGACAGAGTGAATGACAGTGCACAGAAGTTCTTGCAGAAACATCCAAACGCCCAGCTTCTTGTCACGGCAGACGTCCACATGCGCAAGAAAAAACTGTCTGAGCCCGAGCCAGACTATGATGTGGATAGTGATGGGGAGAATGACAAGGCCCGTAACTCTGTAACTGTTATCTCGGTGGGAGACAAGAAGACAAAGACAGAATCAACTAAACAATTAACGATCAAACGTTCAGACATACCATCCTCTGCTGTCTCCAAAAAACAAGAAGATGTGCAAATTCCTCCCCCTCCCCGAGAGCCTGCGCCCAAACCTCCAGCAAAAACACAGCCTCCACCTTCACCAAAAGTATCCTCACCTCCATCACCAAAGGCGCCATCACCTGCACAAGCCAGGCAAGCCTCACCCACACCAGTCAGGCAGGCCTCACCTGCCCGCCACACATCTCCAGCCCGCCAACAATCACCAGCGAGACAGGACCCACCTCCTAAAGTGGAAGAGGAGAAAGTAACGGAGGAATTACCTGTGTTTGCTCCTCCTCCTCCTGCTCCACCAGCACCCCCACCTCCTCCACCTCCTCCTCCTCAAACCAATCCTGAACCATCCCCATCACCCATGGTGGGGCCTCGACAGACAGGTGATGGTCCCACAACTTCACTCCTCCCAACAGGAGACATCCTGGCTGCTGTACAGAAACGACGTACCAGAATGGAGACTGAAGGACCCAAAGTAACGCCTGTAACACAGAGAAAACCAGAGGCCACAGACAACCAGGCAGCTATTATAGCAGCTGTTGCTAAGCGACGACAACACCTGGAGCAGAAGTCAAACACAGATATACTTGACCAGATAGAGTCTAAATTACACAAAACTAAGAAACTTCAGTCAGCCAAACTGTTCTTCTCCAGTGAAAGTGTGGGTAAGAAAACAGATACAAAGACACAGGAAATGCCAAAGTCCAAAACAACCCCTGTTATCATCTCAAAAGCTAATCCAAGCACAGTGACAACATCCAAGGTAACACCAAATGTCACACCTAAAGTGGAGACAAAGGTCACACCAAAGGTTGAGACAAAGGTCACACCAAAGGTCGGGACTAAAGTTGAGACTAAACCAGAAATTGTCAACAAGAAGACAACAGCATCTGCTCCAATGAAACCATTGTTTGATAGCAATACTGTCGGCAAGGTAAAGGTCACTGAGGAAAAGAAAGTTGTGACCAAGCAGAAGTCTGTGGAATCAGATGAAAAGAAACAAACTACAACAGATTTTCTGGCAATGGCAGAGAAGGCCAGGCAAGACTGGCTGCAGAAGAAAGCGAGTAGCTCATCTCTGTCCTCAGGAAGTCCCACCCATACCTCTACCACAGCAACTACAGTACGAGCTAAGTCTGAACCTCCCAAATCTACAGGGGAGCCTGACTCCGTCCAACACTCAAGCAAACCCACATCACCCACATCACCCACCATGACCACCGCCAAACCTGACAAACCTAAAGTCAATGGGGTGGTAAGGAAAACTTCCACCACCTCTACACCGCTAAAGACCTCCAGAGATACAGACCTGATATCTCGCACAACTTCCATACGGGACAGGATAGCTAGCTTTGAGAAAAATAAAAAATCGGAAGTTACTAATGGAAAAACACATTCCACCTCTCCAAAATCTCCTCACTACAAAGTACAGGGGGTGACGACAGACAGTTCAGCCACAGATACAGGGAAGACTAGTGCCCTCCCCCCTCCTCCAGAGTTTGGGGATGTCGTACATGTGGACATCATTCCACCGCCTTCGGGCTACAAACACGAGGACACAGACAGTGTGGTGTCATCCGTATCCACGCTGTCCACACTGTCGGATGATCATGCTGACTCAGGCTATAGTTTATCCAAGAAAAATTCCTACGAGGACCTCATTCCTCCACCTCCCCCAGGCTTTGATGATAACACAGATCAGGGCTATGATGAAATGCCGGCTGTGATTCCCCCACCCCCGGACTTTGAGAGTAACAAAAACAACAATGTGATAGTGAAGCCTGTGAGAACAAACAAGCCATTCTTGTCTAAGTCTGTGGACACCTGGCAGTGTCTGGATGTCCTTGATTGGTTAGACAGTCTCAACATGACTCCATACAAATCAAGCTTCCAGGAACACTGTATTGACGGCAAAAAACTGGCAGGACTTACACGCAATGATTATATAGAACTAGGCGTCACACAGGTAGGACATCGCATGAATCTGGAACGTTCCATCAAGAAAGCTGCTATGCGTAATGGCAGTGTGTCTTGAGATGCCAAGGCACTATTTTACACTGCAGGTTCAGTGTATGTGAGTGGATTATAGCCAATTAACTCCACAGGATTATACATGTAGTGTGGTAGAATGTATCTACAATGGCCAGGATTAACCCTAAAGTGATTGATTCAGTATAGGTATAAATAAACATAGGTAATGTACTGATCTTCAGGGATATTGGAGTCACAGGAGTGTACTGGGGCCTGTGTTACGACAATTCTTATAGGAGTCTACTAGGGCCTGTGTTACGACAATACTTATAGGAGTCTACTAGGGCCTGTGTTACGACAATACTTATAGGAGTCTACTGGGGCCTGTGTTATGACAATTCTTATAGTAGCGTACTAGGGCCTGTGTTATGACAGTACTTATAGGAGTGTACTAAGCCCTGTGCTATGCGGATACATGAGTGTACTTATTGCCTGTGTTCTAATGAATGCGTGCAAATATATTGTGGAATATTCCGTGTAAATACTATAAGTGGAGTTACTAGAAGCATTCCAGGAGTCCTGATGTGTGGGGTATCCAGGAGTCCCGATGTGTGGGGTATCCAGGAGTCCTGATGTGTGGGGTATCCAGGAGTCCCGATGTGTGGGGTATCCCGGACAGTCCTGATTTGTGGGGTATCCCGGACAGTCCTGATTTGTGGGGTATCCAGGACAGTCCCGATGTGTGGGGTATCCAGGAGTCCCGATGTGTGGGGTATCCAGGAGTCCTGATGTGTGGGGTATCCAGGAGTCCCGATGTGTGGGGTATCCCGGACAGTCCTGATTTGTGGGGTATCCAGGACAGTCCCGATGTGTGGGGTATCCCGGACAGTACTGATGTATGGGTTATCCAGGAGTCCCGATGTGTGGGCGCGGGCTATATACTCAGATTACATTGGACAGTGACCTATTGACAGTGGCCAGTAACATTTACCTGTCATATGACGAAGCTGGGAGATGTGCACTCCCCATCTTGTCAAGTGTAACAAACATTGTGTAAATTATTGTAGCAGCATTATAAGGATCAACAGGATTATCTACATGGATTAATGTCCTATTGATATGGATTAATGTCCTAGTTAAGGCTATTGTCATGGTTGTTAAGGTGATGTGGGAAGTGTACACGTCTTCCAGACTGGGTTAGTCTTACAATTGTGCTATATATGTGTGTGTTCATTTTGTTGGCCATTTCCTGAGCTTTGACTTCCTGTGCTGGAGAGTTGTTTCCCTTTACAGATACTGTTTACAGAACAAATGTGATATTACATGAGTAGTTATATACAGACAGTGATTATCAGTAATGTTGGTATCCAGTTTGTACATAGAATGTATAACCACACTATCTATACTTACCTTGAGAGGATTGGGAGAGTTAGAATTATATATTCAGTTTTATAACACATCCAGCTATTTGGCTGTCATTACTAAGAACTATTATCATACAAATAAGAGGATGGTTATTGGTATAGATCTAAGACTCATCACGATCATTTTAGGACTGATCAATATACCGAAATGTTTCAGAAAAATGACAAATTTAATCTATGTTATGTGTTTGAAAAAAACCTACTGTCATCATATTCAGTTTATATCTTGTAATTTGTAATTCATGAAGGTCACAGTGACCCACTTCTGTTTCTTCATGATAAAAATGACCTACATATTTGTCCATCATATCAGTTGTCTTCTTCTATTCAAAGTCAGTGGTAACACATATTTCATCAAACAGAAAGTGATAAGTTATATACATGTAACTTGTACATAGTAGATTTCACACCCTGTTGTGGTATATTATACAGATACTGGTGTGTTTCATTCTCAAATATCACAATGTCTCCGAGTTTAAGTTCTGTCTCTTTTTCAAATTAGGAAATTAAGAATAAGTCGATACAAATCTATCGTATTTAACTATAATTGATCAGGAGGTTTTACTTGATTAGCTACATTTGTAAGCTCCTACATTACCAAACTTTTACTTAACTTGTCATTTAATCCATTACACCAGAGACTGACTAGTAACTACACAGTGGCCCTGATCAAATGTCGATGGTTACCCTTAGAAACGGATCATGGGTACATGGGTACATGGTTACCCTTAGAAACTGATCATGGGTACATGGTTACCCTTAGAAACTGATCATGGGTACATGGTTACCCTTAGAAACTGATCATGGGTACATGGTTACCTTCAGAAATTGACAATAAGTCTGAATCGTAAGGTGTAAGGTTTCACACACGACAGTGGAGTGGGTAGAGGTTAGATTACTGGAGAGTTGTGATTGTTTATTGGTTGTGTAATTAGTATTTATTAAAGACTACAATGAAAATGAGGGAATAGTGAGTGCCATTGTGATCTGTGCAATATCTTAGTGAGGGGATGGGGAAGATATGGTGTATAGGACAGATAGTTTTTTTTGGGGGGGGGGGGGGGGGGGTGATAAGTCAGAATATTGAGTAAGTATTATGTCAGAATATTGAGTAAGTATTATCACTGTATCTCACATCTCTCTTGTTGGTAAATGGTTATTTTAAAAAAGGTGATATAATGTTACTTAAAAGTGTTTAATTTTGACAATATTCACAATGTATACTCCTTTTTTTTCTTTTTCAAAATCTTATTTGTAAGTTTCAGCTCCATTTCATTGTCATTAAGCAGAAAAGTAAAATTGTATGTAAAACAGAACAAATTAACTTAAGATGTGATATTGAAATTTAAAATCGTTTATTTTCTGTTGAAAGTGTAATTTTGATTTTAATGTTGTTACATTTTTGTGGGTACAAGTTCTCAGGTATACTGTTTATGTAACTTTGTGTTAAGCCAAAAATGAACTTGCTCTGTGTAAAATATCTCGTGAAGCGAGCCAACAACTAAAGCTATAACTGTCTTTCAGTCATGTGAAATCACTTTGAGCCTACTTCTTTGTGCCATTGACTTTAATACAGTACTATAACACAGTAAAATGACTCGTTTTGCCTCTGTGATTTGATATCCTTTATATTCCTTCTAATTAGTGAACAATTAATTTGTATCTTACCATTGTTTCTCAGACATGCCAGCTACATTTTACTGTGTGTTTGTTTAGAAGTGTGTCTATTCTATTGTCGTTATAGTTGTGCAATTTATGCTGCTGCTTTGGTAGTGAAGAAAAAATAAATTTTCGGTATTCCTAGAAACAAGGAATCAGAAGGCCTCCTACATTATCCAAGACGGTCTTGTAATTTTGGTGCTGTTATTCAAACGGAGACGTATCGTTACTGTTGTGTTAGGTAGACGTGTTTATACTAACGGAGACGTATCGTTACTGTTGTGTTAGGTAGACGTGTTTATACTAACGGAGACGTATCGTTACTGTTGTGTTAGGTAGACGTGTTTATACTAACGGAGACGTATCGTTACTGTTGTGTTAGGTAGACGTGTTTATACTAACGGAGACGTATCGTTACTGTTGTGTTAGGTAGACGTGTTTATACTAACGGAGACGTATCGTTACTGTTGTGTTAGGTAGACGTGTTTATACTAACGGAGACGTATCGTTACTGTTGTGTTAGGTAGACGTGTTTATACTAACGGAGACGTATCGTTACTGTTGTGTTAGGTAGACGTGTTTATACTAACGGAGACGTATCGTTACTGTTGTGTTAGGTAGACGTGTTTATACTAACGGAGACGTATCGTTACTGTTGTGTTAGGTAGACGTGTTTATACTAACGGAGACGTATCGTTACTGTTGTGTTAGGTAGACGTGTTTATACTAACGGAGACGTATCGTTACTCTAGTGTTAGGTAGACGTGTTTATACTAACGGAGACGTATCGTTACTGTTGTGTTAGGTAGACGTGTTTATACTAACGGAGACGTATCGTTACTGTTGTGTTAGGTAGACGTGTTTATACTAACGGAGACGTATCGTTACTCTAGTGTTAGGTAGACGTGTTTATACTAACGGAGACGTATCGTTACTGTTGTGTTAGGTAGACGTGTTTATACTAACGGAGACGTATCGTTACTCTAGTGTTAGGTAGACGTGTTTATACTAACGGAGACGTATCGTTACTCTAGTGTTAGGTAGACGTGTTTATACTAACGGAGACGTATCGTTACTGTTGTGTTAGGTAGACGTGTTTATACTAACGGAGACGTATCGTTACTGTTGTGTTAGGTAGACGTGTTTATACTAACGGAGACGTATCGTTACTGTTGTGTTAGGTAGACGTGTTTATACTAACGGAGACGTATCGTTACTCTAGTGTTAGGTAGACGTGTTTATACTAACGGAGACGTATCGTTACTGTTGTGTTAGGTAGACGTGTTTATACTAACGGAGACGTATCGTTACTGTTGTGTTAGGTAGACGTGTTTATACTAACGGAGACGTATCGTTACTGTAGTGTTAGGTAGACGTGTTTATACTAACGGAGACGTATCGTTACTGTTGTGTTAGGTAGACGTGTTTATACTAACGGAGACGTATCGTTACTGTTGTGTTAGGTAGACGTGTTTATACTAACGGAGACATATCGTTACTGTCGTGTTAGGTAGACGTGTTTATACTAACGGAGACGTATCGTTACTCTAGTGTTAGGTAGACGTGTTTATACTAACGGAGACGTATCGTTACTGTTGTGTTAGGTAGACGTGTTTATACTAACGGAGACGTATCGTTACTGTTGTGTTAGGTAGACGTGTTTATACTAACGGAGACGTATCGTTACTGTTGTGTTAGGTAGACGTGTTTATACTAACGGAGACGTATCGTTACTGTTGTGTTAGGTAGACGTGTTTATACTAACGGAGACGTATCGTTACTGTTGTGTTAGGTAGACGTGTTTATACTAACGGAGACGTATCGTTACTGTTGTGTTAGGTAGACGTGTTTATACTAACGGAGACGTATCGTTACTGTTGTGTTAGGTAGACGTGTTTATACTAACGGAGACGTATCGTTACTGTTGTGTTAGGTAGACGTGTTTATACTAACGGAGACGTATCGTTACTGTTGTGTTAGGTAGACGTGTTTATACTAACGGAGACGTATCGTTACTGCTAGTGTTAGGTAGACGTGTTTATACTAACGGAGACGTATCGTTACTGTTGTGTTAGGTAGACGTGTTTATACTAACGGAGACGTATCGTTACTGTTGTGTTAGGTAGACGTGTTTATACTAACGGAGACGTATCGTTACTGTTGTGTTAGGTAGACGTGTTTATACTAACGGAGACGTATCGTTACTGTTGTGTTAGGTAGACGTGTTTATACTAACGGAGACGTATCGTTACTCTAGTGTTAGGTAGACGTGTTTATACTAACGGAGACGTATCGTTACTCTAGTGTTAGGTAGACGTGTTTATACTAACGGAGACGTATCGTTACTGTTGTGTTAGGTAGACGTGTTTATACTAACGGAGACGTATCGTTACTCTAGTGTTAGGTAGACGTGTTTATACTAACGGAGACGTATCGTTACTGTTTTGTTAGGTAGACGTGTTTATACTAACGGAGACGTATCGTTACTGTTGTGTTAGGTAGACGTGTTTATACTAACGGAGACGTATCGTTACTGTTGTGTTAGGTAGACGTGTTTATACTAACGGAGACGTATCGTTACTCTAGTGTTAGGTAGACGTGTTTATACTAACGGAGACGTATCGTTACTGTTGTGGTAGGTAGACGTGTTTATACTAACGGAGACGTATCGTTACTGTTGTGTTAGGTAGACGTGTTTATACTAACGGAGACGTATCGTTACTGTAGTGTTAGGTAGACGTGTTTATACTAACGGAGACGTATCGTTACTGTTGTGTTAGGTAGACGTGTTTATACTAACGGAGACGTATCGTTACTGTTGTGTTAGGTAGACGTGTTTATACTAACGGAGACGTATCGTTACTGTTGTGTTAGGTAGACGTGTTTATACTAACGGAGACGTATCGTTACTGTTGTGTTAGGTAGACGTGTTTATACTAACGGAGACGTATCGTTACTGTCGTGTTAGGTAGACGTGTTTATACTAACGGAGACGTATCGTTACTGTCGTGTTAGGTAGACGTGTTTATACTAACGGAGACGTATCGTTACTGTTGTGTTAGGTAGACGTGTTTATACTAACGGAGACGTATCGTTACTGTTGTGTTAGGTAGACGTGTTTATACTAACGGAGACGTATCGTTACTGTTGTGTTAGGTAGACGTGTTTATACTAACGGAGACGTATCGTTACTGTTGTGTTAGGTAGACGTGTTTATACTAACGGAGACGTATCGTTACTGTTGTGTTTAGGTAGACGTGTTTATACTAACGGAGACGTATCGTTACTGTTGTGTTAGGTAGACGTGTTTATACTAACGGAGACGTATCGTTACTGTTGTGTTAGGTAGACGTGTTTATACTAACGGAGACGTATCGTTACTGTTGTGTTAGGTAGACTTACTTTATAAATATACATTCCCGGGGTAGTATCATCTCTATTCATTTAGTTTATTTTGGTCCCATGGATCACAAAACATCTGGATCAAGTCGTCTCCTGTTCTCCATGTATCACAGATCTATGTGGCATTAATTTATTTCACCTTCACATAATATTACCGTTACATCAATAGCTGTTTTGATCAACAAAGAACTTATCATGCTTGGGTGTCTTTATTTGAATACCTTGAAATCAAAGAATCTGTATAAAATGTATCAATTTCAAGTACTTAACGAATTGTGTGAGGTTGAGGCGAGTGAAAGTGACTACTAAGTGTGTTAGGGGATTTCCTATAGTGTTTATATACTGGTGTCTTTATAGGGTATATATCACTGACCAGCTATACAAGTATTGTAACTGAAAATAATTTATTAATTTTCAAATTTGATTGATAATTTGAATATTGACTATATCACATGTGTACTTATCAGATTCTGGCTATTTTGCAAGAAAATTTATTTTCGTATCATTCAATGATTCTTTGTTCATGGATCACAATAATGTGATGAATAAAATTTTAACTGTGGACAAGCATTTTTATGTTTTCACTATTCAACCAGCTTTATCAAAGGTGCGAGATAACCAGCTCTAACTAACAAAGGTACGAGATAACCAGCTGTAACTAACAAAGGTACGAGAGATAACCAGCTCGTACCAACAAAGGTACGAGAGATAACCAGCTCTAACTAACAAAGGTACGAGAGATAACCAGCTCTAACTAACAAAGGTACGAGAGATAACCAGCTCTAACTAACAAATGTACGAGATAACCAGCTCTAACAAAGGTATAGAAGTTATTTAGGTGTCATGTCTGATCATAAAACATTTTCAATGAATATGAATTATGATAAAATAAAACAACCCTTTGTCAATCAATATCATTTTTAATGGTCTAAAACATGTACATAATGACAAGATATAACAGACTATTTAAGTATATCTGGTACACGTCGGACACAGTATATGGTACAAATCAGACTCGGTCCGGTACATATCAGACTCGGTCTGGTACACATCAGACTCGGTCTGGTACACATCAGACTCTGTCTGCTACAAGTCAGACTCGGTCTGGTTTACATCAGACTCGGTCTGGTTTACATCAGACTCTGTCTGGTACACATCAGACTCGGTCTGGTTTACATCAGACTTGGTCTGGTACACATCAGACTCGGCCTGGTTTACATCAGACTCGGTCTGGTTTACATCAGACTCTGTCTGCTACAAGTCAGACTCGGCCTGGTTTACATCAGACTCAATATGGTACACATCAGACTCGGTCTGGTTTACATCAGACTCGGTCTGGTACACATCAGACTCTGTCTGCTACAAGTCAGACTCGGCCTGGTTTACATCAGACTCAATATGGTACACATCAGACTCGGTCTGGTACACATCAGTCTCGGTCTGGTACACATCAGACTCGGTCTGGTACACATCAGACTCGGTATGATACACATCAGACTCGGTCTGGTACACATTAGACTTGGTCTGGTACACATCAGTCTCCGTCTGGTACACATCAGTCTCCGTCTTGTACACATCAGTCTCGGTCTGGTACACATCAGACTCGGTCTGGTACAAGTCAGACTCTGTCTGGTACACATCAGTCTCGGTATGGTACACATCAGACTCGGTCTGGTACACATCAGTCTCGGTCTGGTACACATCAGTCTCTGTCTTGTACACATCAGTCTCGGTCTGGTACACATCAGAATCGGTCTGGTACACATCAGTCTCGGTCTGGTACACATCAGACTCGGTCTGGTACACATCAGTCTCGGTCTGGTACACATCAGTCTCTGTCTTGTACACATCAGACTCGGTCTGGTACACATCAGACTCGGTCTGGTACACATCAGTCTCGGTCTGGTACACATCAGTCTCTGTCTTGTACACATCAGTCTCGGTCTGGTACACATCAGACTTGGTCTGGTACACATCAGTCTCGGTCTGGTACACATCAGACTTGGTCTGGTACACATCAGTCTCGGTCTGGTACACATCAGTCTCTGTCTTGTACACATCAGACTCGGTCTGGTACACATCAGACTCGGTCTGGTACACATCAGTCTCGGTCTGGTACACATCAGTCTCTGTCTTGTACACATCAGTCTCGGTCTGGTACACATCAGACTCGGTCTGGTACACATCAGTCTCGGTATGGTACACATCAGACTCAATATGGTACACATCAGTCTCGGTCTGGTACACATCAGACTCGGTCTGGTACACATCAGTCTCGGTCTGGTACACATCAGACTCGGTCTGGTACACATCAGTCTCTGTCTTGTACACATCAGTCTCGGTCTGGTACAAGTCAGACTCGGTCTGGTTTACATCAGACTTGGTCTGGTACATTTACACATTCATCAGACAAACATTTAATACTCCCACTACAACAGGTATCACAGATATGTGTGTTCATTTAAGTTCACATTTGGACAGACCTAAAATGTGTTCATGTTGACAATGTTCAAAATTCACATGAACATATATCAATATGCAACTTTTTCATTAACATGTATTCAATGTTAACATGAGCGAAGAG